>NW_021604633.1:3411309-3486806 GCF_004785775.1 Grammomys surdaster | reverse complement strand
GCAGGGCCTCCCACTGAATCAAAAGCTCAGCTAGGCTGACTGGACAGCTAGTTTTTTGGATCCTTGGGTTTTGCCCTGCAACACTGGGCTTACTGACACACTTAGCAAAGCCTAGTTTTTTTCTTGGATGTTGAGATTTCTACTCAGGTCTTCATGCTTGCAGACCGAGTCTTCCTTCCTGTCCACTCAGCCGTCTCCCAACCCCAGGTTCTTTTATTCTTACATTTAAACTTTATTCTTTGGCAAGTTAATACACAAAACAATGTTATGCAACATGTACACCCCCATTCCCCTCTCCAGTCATTCTAGATCTCATCTCCTACAAACGTCATCTCCTCCCTGCTCCTCCTCCTCCTCTTTCTCCTCCTCCTCCTTTCTCCCCTCTTATTCACCCATTGAGTACAATTACCACAATATGCTTAAGACATGTTGCATGTCACATGTCACATGAAGGTATGGGGTACCTTCCAATGGAGTGTGGACAACCTACAATGGCCACATTGCTGAAGAAAACTGACTCTTCCTCCCCCAGTACTTATCAACTGCCCGTAGCTTCTCCACTGGGACTAGGAGCTCATGGGCCCCTCCCTCTCCATGTTGGAGTGTTGGTTGATTTGCTCTTGTGCAGATCTTACACAGGTAACCATAACTGCTGTGAGTTCATGAGTGGAGTGGTCTTGTCATGTCCAGGAGACACAATTTCACAAAAATCATTCCTGACTTCTGCTTCTTAAAATCCTTCCATTTCCTCTTCCAGGGTGTTTCCTCAGCCTTGGGGTTGTAGCTCTTCCAGGGTGTTTCCTCAGCCTTGGGGTTGCAGGTATGATATAGATTTTCCATTCAAAGCTGAGTTCTCCACAGTCACATATACTCTGCACTTTGATCAACTATGAGTCTGTGTATTAAATGTCGTTGGCTGCGTAAAGACATTTCTGTGATGAAGGATTGCCCTGGTCTAAGTGACTAGGACAAGTATTTGTAAGACCATTTGATATGATGTCCCTTTAGCAAGGTAAATAGTAGTAGGACTTAAGATCTACCTCCCCACAGGCTTCTGGCCAGGATTACACCAGCATCAGTTTACTCCTGTGGATCAGGATTTAAGTCCATTAGGATTAGAAAGATGTTGGTTACCCCACAACATCCATACCACTATTTCAGTAATAGGCATTTCTTCCTGGGGTTGGCCATTGTTGTAGCTCACAGAAAACACAACTGGTTAAGACTGTTGATGGCTTCTCTCCCCACGTAGCCTGCAAAGCACCTTGTGTCCATTTTCTTTTTAAATGTTCTTCGCATCCCAAGGAGAGTCAGCAAACCTGGAATACTTGGAGAGTTTTCCTTCCTTCCTTCCTTCCTTCCTTCCTTCCTTCCTTCCTTCCTTCCTTCCTTCCTTCCTTTTTTCCTTCTTTCCAGATGGAGTGTAATAAGTTTTTTAATCACATATTTTATTTATTTACATTTCAGTTGTTATCCTCTTTCCCCATCCCCCCTCCTCATTTTTGCTTTTATACCATTTTAATTACATGCAAGTATTAAGGTCAGTTCTAGGTTGAGGAACTAGCAATACCATAGATGCCAATAGTCAAGGAACAAGAAAGACAATAAACACAAATAGTCAAAAAACTAGCGAGGCAATAAACAAAGTCCTGTGATCACTCCCATGATCAATATTTCTAAGGGCTTATCAGGTTGACCAAAATATCTGAGTCTATTTCCCTGTCCTCTCCCAAAGTCATTTTCATGCCTAAAAGCTACTTCTTTGTTCTAGCCTAGGATTTATATTCCTGCCTGAAATTACTTCTTTTTTCTAGCCTAGGATTTAGATTCCTGCCTGAAATTACTTCTTTGTTCTAGCCTAATGTGAGATTCCTGCCTGAAGCCCATTTCCTTGTCCTTGGGCAATGTCAAATTCCTGCCAGGTAGTCCCAAAAGCTCTCCATATCTTCCCCTTTTTTATTTCATAAACAAGACTGAGCCTGTCTTAGGTCATTCTGAAAAAATGCCTTCCTAACCCATCATGGATATGCATTATCAAAAGCAATGCACTTCTGTCTTAGGTTGGTAAGGCTCTGTGCAGAATCTTACTGAACCTTGGTTTGCCAGCCTGTTAAGTTAATAACTCTGGGGGTCCATTTTCAGTTTCAAGTCATGTACTTTGGCTGCCAACATGTTGATGTTGTTAAAGACAAGCTTTCACATGATGGACAGGAGTAAAAGTATTCCCAGGACAAAAAGGGCTAGCATGATCAAGCTATATATGTCATTCTTGACACTTGACCAAAATGGAAATATTGACCTCAAGCCATGGATAATTTTATCAGCAGTACCCGCAGAATCAAAGCTCAGCAGAGCAGCATTCTTTAAATTCATAAGCTCACTATGCAAAGTTAAAACATCCAGAGAGGTGTTAGAATTATGCCAAATACACTACAACTATCTTTAAACTTTTTCCTAATTATAATGACCAGCATTGCAAATTTTAGAATAACACAACTCCATTGGTATTTGGCAAGGCACTCGAGATGGCTCCTTACTCTTAAACTCTGAACCTCCTTCCAATAATTTGAATAGGATAAAGAGCATCAACCCAATGTTCCAAATGCCTATCTAAATCCTCTTGTATTGTCAACACATTAGTAACATTTTTTGCTAAATGATTAACAAAAGTAGCTGTCTTAACTTCTTGTGTCAAAGCAATTGTAGAAGCAGTGGTGCTAGCAATTAATATAATTAAAGCTGTTATACCAGCAATAATCAAGCCCAACACCCTCTTGCTTCTGCTTAAAGCCTAACTCACTTCTTCTAGTACTTGCAAGCTTTTTTTCAGAAAACCAAGGTTCTGTAATACTCAGGGCAGTAAGACAAAAGCTGGTTGATAGACCTCCATAACAGACATGCCAAGTTTCAACACACTAACACAATTAGAAAGTGTGGCATCAATGCAACTTACAATAAATACTATAGAAGAAACAAAAGTAATTTTAACTTGACAATTAAAAGAGCCTTAACATATGTACTAACACTTGTTTGAAATCCAGATCCTGCTCCAACTTTATCTCTTGCTAACATAACATCAAAGAGAACTGCAGCTAATTTCCAAATATATCTCTGAAAATTTCCAGATCCAGCCATCCAAATGAAGACTATTATTTCCAATATTGGATTGATTTCTAGACTAGTCCATGATTGAGTCCAAATAACTGGTCACCTTTAAGAGAAGTACAAGTCATTATAGCTTCTCTTTTTGATTCTCTTTTCTCTAAGGTCTAAAAACTTGAGGCAAGGAAGCTTGTCTCATCTGGGATATAGGAAAGCAAAGGTGGGTCAGGAAAATATGTACAATATTGCTTCCCAGTCACTATTGTCAGGGCACTCAGCACGCTCACAGTTCAGCATCATTCTTTGTCTTGGCGTCAGCTTGTCTCACCAATCACTCTTACGGTCACCATGCTCCTTCAGCATCCTGCAGAAGAAACACAAACATGCCCTCTTCTCCATATTAGTTACCTTATTGGGATCATTCCACATGCCAGTAAGTGGATCCTTCCTTTTCACCTAGGCATAAGTATGCCTAGTTGTAGGGTGCCATAGACACTCAGCAGAAAGTTCCTTGCCATCCAAATTTTTAAAAATGTAAAATAAAAAGAGCATGATTTAAATAAATTTATGGTGTACAAGGATATACCTCCCCATTTTTTATTTTATGAAGTTATTGTTTTAAAGTCACATGGGCCCATTCCACAATTCCTTCCCCTTGAGGATTATAAGGAAATCCTATAATATGAGTAATAATAAATTGTTGACAAAAAGTCTCAAATGCTTGATTGCAATAGCCAGTTCCATTATCTGTTTTTTAAAAAAATTATTGAATATTTTATTTATTTACATTTCAGATGTTATCCCCTTTCCACATTGCCCCCCTCACCAGAAACCCCCTTATCTTGACTCCACTCCTGCTACTTCTCTGAGGGTGTGCCCCAACCCATCCACCCACTCCCCTCTTCCCACCCTCAAATTCCCCCACACTGGGGCATCCAGCCTTCATGGGATCAAGGACCTCCTCTCCCACCAATGCCTGACAAGGCCACCCTCCGCTATACATATGTATCCATATATAGCTGGAGCCATGGGTCTTGGAGGGTTTTGTTAACATCTCCCTACAGGCTAAGATCTGTGATCTGAGTGTTATAGGCTTGGTGATTAGAGTACAGTTTGAAGACCCACTTGCCGCTCTCTTGCCTTTCCATTCCTGCTTCACATATGGCTGCCTGTTACACACCACGGCTCCCGTCCTCTAATGGGGATGAGAAGGATCACAGCTGAGCACTTGGAATCAAACACATTTCAAACTAGTGAATAATGAAAGCCACCACTAGCCGAATCCTCTCTCTGGACAGGGCCTGGACTAAGCCTTTTATCTTCACAATTTCGTTTAATCCTCAGTCCTGCTCTGTAAGACACTCTGAGTTATCCCTAATTTACAGATAAGAAAAGTGGGGAGCAAAGAGAGGTTAAATAGTGCGCGCAAGCCGCTTAGTCTCATTCAAACCCATTTGAACTGCGGTTTCCTGACTCCCTTGCCTCTTTAACTGAGTCTCCAACCCAGTCAGTTGGTTAAATGTTATAGTTTCACTAGCATAGTGGGGTTGACTCTTGGTCCAGCCCTATACCTCCTTCTTGGCCCTGGTACAGAGCTGCACAGAACCAGACCTAAATACCAGCTACACAACTTGAGGAATTAGTGCTGTATAGCTTGTGTTTCTCCATGCATTTATGTATTTGAGCATCTACCACAATACATGTGTATATATTCTTGTGTGAATCTGTGTGGAGGCAAGAGATCAGTCTTGGATGCTCTTCTCAGGAGCCATCCATCATGACCTTTCAGGCAGGCTTTCCCAGTGGGAACTGGGGCTCACTGACTGGGCTAAGCCGGATGGCCAGTGAGTCCCAAAGGCTCTGCCTATCTCTATTCCCCTCAGCCAATGAGACTTCACACTAAGAAGAACCCCTTCCCACTTTCTAAGGTTTATATAGTCCTGGTTTACCCCAAATAAAGAACACAAGATGTTTCATTGACTGTTACCTAAGAAAGTTATTTTGTCAAAGATCTTAACATTGAAATCTTCAGAGGAGACAACCTTCCCACCAACAGTCACTGCTGGACTGGGATCCTGCTGACCCACTTGTTCCAGACTTCACTTCATCCTTTCCTGGTCAGTGTGCTTTGAGATCTTGGACATCCCAAGAGGAAAAGCAGACCTTGGAACTCGGTTCCACCCCATCCCTCCCTCCCTGGTATTTAGCAGTGCCTGGATACCCCAAGGGAAGAAGCAAAACAACAAATTCCTAGTTTTTTAATCCAGGCACTGGGGATCAATCACAGGTCCTCATGGCTGTGTAGCAAGCAGTTTACTGAAGGAGCCCTCATCCATCCCCCAATTCTCCTTTAGTATCCTGTGTTAGCTGAGCATTATGCTTGCTAAACGATGCTATTCTAGGTCATGGAGACTATAATCCCTCATATTTTTATCCCTGTGTGGTGGGATTAGTGGTAGCAGAACTGCTTAGTGAGTTAAACCTACCATTCACCAAAGACAAAGTCTGATGCTTGTGCCACTCAGAAGACTTTAACCAAGCTGACTGCTGAGCAGAAGGCTAGGTGCACTGGTTTCAGAAAGCGTTATAATATACGCAGGGACAGTCATCCTGTGCACATGGTTTAAGGATGTTGCATTTGTCCAGCAAGGGAGTTTGTGAATCCCTGGTTATGTCAGAGGCTGAAAGGAGGGCTGATGCCATTTATAGCCAGCCGCATCCCAGAAGGTTTGCCCTCTGCGCATCGATTGCCTTAGGGTTTCCATTTATATTGATTGAGGTAATGCCAATGGCATTTACCCGACTGAATATTCATCACTGTCCACATTGGAAATATGTCATCTATGTTGGGGGTGGAAGCAGCAGAGACTTTCCTGGACTTGGGGATTAGTAAGCTTGAACTAGTTCAGTAAACTTGAACTCTGTGTTCAGATCTGAATTACTTCTTAGAGGTCAACAAACATCCAGATAACTCCTTTCTATGAATGCTAGTATTTTCTTGACTTCACTCTCCTGTGAATGGCAGGGTGTTGTGTGAATCTTAAATTTGTCATGTAGTATTTGATTAGTGGGATTGCATTTGTGGTACTGGGAATGTTTCTGAATCTGTCTTTAGAATTTAGCAGAGCTCTTTTATGAATGTTGGGCTGTTCTACAGTGGAGGAAAGAACATGGACCTTTATAGGGAAGCTTGGAGCAGGATAGAATGGATCTCCACCCCTTCCACTGTACTGTAGTGACAGGCAGCAAGAGACCTAACAGGTATACAACTTTCTCCTGTAAAGGGCACTTCCAGAAAGCTGAGTTCTGGCATGGTGGAGGGTCCTTGATCATGGTTCAGCTGTGATAGACAAGGGCCTGATTGTGACCCAGTGAAGTGATTGGTCCTATAGCCCTAACTTCAACCCTTTCAAACAGGGCCCCTTTCTAATGATTAATGCAAGAGTGAAATTTGATAATGAATATTTGAAAGTATTTATGCAGTTATTAATGGCAAGAGCCTGTCAGAGCAAGATGCTCATGACAACACTAGGTGGTGACTCCCTGGAGCTTTGTGATATACTGGGTTGCTTATTCTTGTGCTAGCACAAAAGCAGTCATGTCCACACCTCTACAAGCAGTCCCTGGGTCACTGTCTGTGAGATGATGAACATTAAGCCTTTGGGGGCTCAGTGTGTATTAGCCTGGTGTAGTTTATTTCCTACTGATCTTGCTAACTACCTGCCAGGCTCTTGAAGAGGAGGTGGGAGTCCCCAATGTTGCATGGAGATGCATCTCCCATTTGGAGGCTGTTGATATGCCAGTCTTCGGAGAAACCACTGATATTCTTTTCCAAATCATTTCTCTTTCTTCATCTTAAATCATAATCTAATTTTCCTAATATAACCCCTTGCATATATTTAGTTTCCACAACAGCAAAAGAATGATTGAATTTATTACAGCATGTGTGGTTTTTAAATTAGATATTTTCTTTATTTACATTTCAAATGTTATTCCCTTTCCTGGTTTCCCCTCTGAAAACCCCCTATCCCATCTCCCCTCCCCCTGCTTCTATGAGGGTGTTGCTTCCACCCACTCACCCACTCCCACTACCCTGTCCTGGCATTCCACTACATGGGGCATCAAGCCTTCACAGGACCAAGGGCCCCTCTTCCCATTCATGCCCCACAAGGTCATCCTCTGCTACATATGCAGTTGGAGCCATGGGTCACTCCGTGTGTACTCCTTGGTTGGTGGTTTAGTCTCTGGGAGCTCTGGGGGTCTAGTTGGTTCACATTGTTATTACTCCTATGGGGCTACAAACCCCTTCAGCTCCTTCAGTCCTTTCTCTAACTCCTCCATTGGGTATCCCATGTTCAGTCCAATGGTTGGCTGTGAGCATCCACCTCTGTATTTGTCAGGCTCTGTCAGTGCCTCTCAGGAGACAGCTATATAAGGGTCCTGTCAGCAAGCACTTCTTGGCATCCACAATAGTGTCTGGGTTTGGTGACTGCATGTGGGATGGATCCCCAGGTGGGGCAGTCTCTGGATGGTCTTTCCTTCAGTCTCTGCTCCACACTTTGTCTCTGTATCTCCTCCTGTGGGTATTTTGTTCCCCCTTCTAATAAGGACTGAAGTAGTCTTTGGTTTTCCTTCTTCTTGAGCTTCATGTGGTCTGCAAATTGAATCTTGGGAATTCCAAGCTTTTGGGCTAATATCCACTTATCAGTGAATGCATACCATGTGTGTTCTTTTGTTATTGGGTTACCTCACTCAGGATGATATTTTCTATTTCCATCCATTTGCCTAAGAATTTCATGAAGTCATTGTTTTTAATATCTGAGAAATACTCCACTTTCCAGCTTCTGGCTATTATAAATAAGGTTGCTGTGAAAATAGTGGAGCATCTTCTGGGTATATGCCCAGGAGTGGTATAGCTGGGTCCTCAGATAATATTATGTCCAATTTTCTGAGGAACTGCCAGACTGATTTCCAGAGTGGTTGTACCAGCTTACAATTCCACCAACAATGAAGGAATGTTCTTCTTTCTCCACATCCTTGCCAGCATCTGCTGTTACCTGAGTTTTTGATCTTAGCCATTCTGACTGGTGTGAGTTGGAATCTCAGGGTTGTTTTGATTTCCCTGATGACTATCAATGTTGAACATTTCTTTAGGTACTTCTCAGCCATCTGGTATTCTGCAGTTGAAAATTCTTTGTTTAGCTCTGTACCCCATTTTAAAATTTGTTTCTCTGGAGTCTAACTTCTTGAGTTCTTTGTGTTATATTGGATATTAGCCCTCTATCAGATGTAGGATTGCTAAAGATCTTTTCCCAATCTGTTGGTTGCCATTTTGTCCTATTGACAGTGTCCTTTGCCTTACAGAAGCTTTGCAATTTTATGAGGTCCCATTTGTCAATTCTTGATCTTAAGAATATAAGCCATTGGTGTCCTGTTCAGAACTTTTCAGCTGTGCCCATGTGTTCAAGGTTCTTCCCAACTTCCTTTTCTATTAGTTTCAGTGTATCTAGTTTTATGTGGAGGTCCTTGATCCACTTGGACTTGAGTTTTGTACAAGAAGATAAGAATGGATTGATTGGCATTCGACACGCTGACCTCCAGTTGAACCAGCACCATTTGTTGAAAATGCTGTCTTTTTTCCACTGGATGGTTTTAACTCCTTTGTCACAGATCAAGTGACCTTAGGTGTGTGGGTTCATTTCTGGGTCTTCAGCTCTGTTCCATTGATCTACCTGCCTGTCTCTGTACCAATAGCATGCAATTTTTTAAAATCACTATTGCTCTGTAATACAGTTTGAGGTCAGGAATGGTGATTCCCCCAGAAGTTTTTTTTTATTGCTGAAAATAGTTTTAGCTATCCTGGCTTTTCTGTTATTACAAATGAATTTGCAAATAGCTCTTTCTAACTCTATGAAGAATTGAGCTAGAATTTTGATGGGGATTGCATTGAATCTGTAGATTGCTTTCGGCAAGATGGCCATTTTTACTATATTAATCCTGCCAATCTGTGGCATGAGAGCTTATTCCATCATCTGAGATCTTTGATTTCTTTCTTCAGAGACTTGAAGTTCTTGTCATACAGATCTTTCACTTTCTTGGTTAGATTCACACCAAGGTATTTTATATTATTTGTGACTATTGTGAAGGGTGTCATTTCCCTAATTTCTTTCTCAGCCTGTTTATCCTTTGAATAGAGGAAGGCTACTGATTTGTTTGAGTGAATTTTATATCCAGCCTCTTTGCTGAAGTTGTTTATCAGCAGTAAAAGTTCTCTGGTGGAATTTTTGGGGTCACTTGAGTATAGTATTATATCATCTGCAAATAGTGATATTTTGACTTCTTCCTTTCCCATTTGTATTCTTTTAGCCTCCTTTTGCTGTCTAATTGCTCTGACTAGTACTTTGAGCACTGTATTGATTAGGTAGGAAGAGAGTAGAGGCAGCCTTGTCTAGTCCCTGATTTTAGTGGGATTGCTTCAAGTTTCTCTCCATTCTTAGTTTGGTATTGGCTACTGGTTTGTTGTATATTACTTCTGTTATATTTAGATATGGGCCTTGAATTCCTGATCGTTCCAAGACTTTTATTATGAAGGGGTGTTGGATTTTGTGAAATGATTTCTCAGTATCTAATGAAGTGATCATGTGGTGTTTTATTTTGAGTTTATTTATATAGTGAATTATGTTGATGGATTTCCATATATTCAACCATCCCTGCATCCCTGGGATGAAGCCTACATGATCATGGTGGATGATCCTTTTGATGTGTTCTTGGATTCAGTTCGCAAGAATTTTAGTAAGTATTTTTGCATCTATATTCATAAGTGAAATTGGTCTGAAGTTCTCTTTCTTTGTTGGGTCTTCGTGTGGTTTATGTATAAGCATAATTATGACTTCCTAGAACAAATTGGGTAGTGTTCCTTCTGTTTCTGTTTTGTGGAATAGTTTGAAGAGTATTGCTATTAGATCTTCTTTGAAGGTCTGATAGAATTCTGCACTAAACCCATCTGGTCCTAGGCTTTTTTTTTTTGGTTGGGATACTATTAATAACTGCTTCTAATTTTTTTTAGGGGTTATGAGACTGTTTAGATGGTTTATTTGATCCTGATTTAACTTTTGTACTTGATATCTGTGCAGAAAATTGTTCATTTCATACAGATTTACCAGTTTTGTTGAGTATAGGCTTTTGTAGTAGTAGGATCTAAGGTTTTTTTTTTTTTTTGTTTCCTCGGTTTCTGTTGTTACATCTCCCTTTCATTTCTAATTTTGTTAATTTAGATACTGTCTCTGTGCCCTCTGCTTAGTCTGGCTAAGGGTTTACCTATCTTATTGATTTTCTCAAAGAAGCAGCTTCTGGTTTTGTTGATTCTTTGTATAGTTCTTTTTGTTTCTACTTGGTTGATTTCAGCCCTGAGTTTGATTATTTCCTGCTATCTACTCCACTTGGATGTATTTACTTCTATTTGTTCTAGAACTTTCAGGTGTGCTTTCAAGTTGTTAGTGTATGCTCTCTCCAGTTTCTTTTTGTAGGCACTTAGAGCTATGAGTTTTCCTCTTAGCACTGCTTTCATGAAGTCCCACAAGTTTTGGTATGATGAGTCCACATTTTCAGTGAATTCTAAAAAGTCTTTAATTTCTTTCTTTATTTCTTCCTTGACCAAGTTATCATTCACTAGAGCATTGTTCAGTTTCCCTGTGTATGTGGGATTTCTATTGTTTTTGTTGTTATTGAAGACCAGCCTTAGTCCACGGTGATCTGTTAGGACGCATGGGATTATTTCAATCTTCTTGTATCTCTAAAGGCCTGTTTTGTGACCAATTATATGGTTAATTTTGGAGAAGGTACCATGAGGTGCTGAGAAGAGGGTATATTCTTTTGTTAGGATGAAGTGTTCTTTAGATACTTGTTAAGTCCATTTGGTTTATAACTTCTGTTAGTTTCACTGTGTTTCCATTTAGTTTCTGTTTCCATGATTTGTCGATTGATAAGTGTGGGGTTTTGAAGTGTTCCACTATTATTGTGTGAGGTACAATGTGTGCATTGAGCTTTAGTAAAATTTTTCTTATGAATGTGAGTGCCTTTGCATTTGGAGCATAGATATTCAGAATTGAGAGTTCACCTTGGTAGATTTTTACTTTGAGGAGTATGAAGTGCCCTTCCTTATCTTTTTTGATGACTTTTGGTTGAAAGTCAATTTTATTAAATATTAGAATGGCTACTTCAGCTTGTTTCTTGGGACCATTTGCTTGGAAAATTGTTTTCCATACTTTTACTCTGAGATGGTGTCTGTCTTTGTCACTGAAGTGAGTTTCCTGTATGCAGCAAAATGATGGGTCCTGTTTACATATCTAGTCCGTTAGTCTATGTCTTTTTATTGGGGGAATTGAGTCCATTGATGTTAAGAGATATTAAGAAATAGTGATTGTTGCTTCCTGTTATTTTTGTTGTTAGCAGTGGAATTATTTTTGTGTGGCTATCTTCTCTTAGGTTTGTTGAAAGAAGATTACTTTCCTACTTTTTCTAGGGTGTAGTTTTCCTCCTTATGTTGGAGTTTTCCATTTATTATTCTTTGTAGGGCTGGATTTGTAGAAAGATATTATATAAATTTTACTTTGTCATGAAATATCTTGGTTTCTCCATCTGTGGTAATTGAGAGTTTTGCTGGGTATAGTAGCCTGGCTGGCATTTGTGTTCTCTTAGGGTCTGTATGACATCTGCCCAGGATCTTCTAGTTTTCATAGTTTATGGTGAGAAGTCTGGTATAATTTTGATAGGTCTGCCTTATATGTTACTTGACCTTTTTCCGTTACTGCTTTTAATATTCTTTCTTTGTTTTGTGCATTTGGTGTTTTGACTATTATGTGACGGGAAGAATTTATTTTCTGGCCCAGTTTCTTTAGAGTTCTGTGGGCTTCTTGTATGTTTATGGGAATCTCTTTCTTTAGGTTAGGGAAGCTTTCTTCTATAATTTTGTTGAAGATATTTACTGGCTCTTTAAGTTGGGAATCTTCCCTCTCTTCTTTACCTATTATCCTTAGGTTTGGTCTTCTCATTGTGTTCTGGATTTTCTGGATGTTTTGGATTAGGAGCTTTTTGCATTTTCTTTGACTGTTGTGTCAATGTTTTCTATGGTATCTTCTGCACCTGAGATTCTCTTTTCTATCTCTTGTATTATGTTGGTGATGCTTGCATCTATGACTCCTGATTTCTTTTCTAGGTTTTCTAATCTCCAGGGTTGTCCCCCTTTTTGATTTCTTTATTAATTCTATTTCAAATTTTAGATCTTGGATGGTTTTGTTCAATTCCTTCACCTGTTTAGTTGTACTTTCCTGTAATTCTTTAAGGATCTTTTGTGTTCCCTCTTTAAGGACTTCTACCTGTTGCCTGTGTTCTCCTGTATTTCCTTAAGGGAGTTATTTATGTCCTTCTTAAAGTCCTCTATCATCATCATGAGATGTGACTTTAAATCAGAGTCTTGCTTTTCTGGTGTGTTAGTGCATCCAGGGCTTGCTGACATCGGTCAGGTTTTTGCTTTTCTCTGTCTTACCTAAGGGTGACTCTAAGAACATTCCCACTTCCTCAGAAGAGAACAATCTAGTGGGTCTTCCTGAAGACAAAGGAGCTAGACAGAAGGATCTAGGTTTGTCTGCCCTTCAGGGGCAGAAGGTGCCCATGTCAGTACATACATCTCCTTTCCAGCCCCGTTGTTCATGTAGTCTGAGGACTGTGATCCTGCACTAACCTATCATCTGTGCTGGCTTGAGGATTCCATCTGAAGATGAGTGGAAGTGGAGAAAATAGAAATGTATGAACAGCTTCTAGGACTGAAGCCTGAAGCTTCCACAGGAGCCCATGCAACAACTTTGTATGATCTCACTTTATTCAGTCCAGTTGTATGTCATTGCATATCAATCAATTTAACCGACCCCTGCAAGCTCCTCCCAGGCGGAGGTGGAAGACTGGGCACTGTGCAGTCTGGGGGATGTGGGGCAGTTGTCCTTAAGGGCATGGATGTCTAGCAAAAGGAATGCTGTGTGTGCAGCTGGTTTTCTTGGAGGATAGAAGGATGGAAGTGATTTTCCATAGACCCAAAGGGGGTTTCCTGGAGTTGCTGACAGGAAGCACCCATGCTACAGATTTTTTTTTATGGTAATGAGGAGACCCTTCTGTGTTACAATCTCTCTTCTGTTGTACATGGTTGTGGATTTTCCAATTATATTGTAGTTTTAAAAAATATTTTTCCAGAGGGCTAATGTTTACATTCGTAAATATGGGCAGCTTAACTAACAGTTTAAATGGAAAATTTAATACATTCTATGATTGCCTCATTTGCATGTTTTATCAATTCACTGTCATTCTGGGGTCTGTGTAGTACAGTGATTAGAAACTGAATTCTAAAGGGCTGTGTATTCGGTGTGTGAATCGAGGCTGGGGAAATCCTGAAGTCTGACAGGCATGTATGCCATGTGTTGACCTATCTGGGTGGGACCTTGTGTTCTAAGGAGAATGAGGCAGTTGTAAAGGTCTGCCTGGTTTCCCTGTGTGTCCCTGATGTTCTTATTTACATCAAGATTCCATGGCCTGGCCTAGATTCAGAGCAGCTTCATAAGCCAAATCACATTGCAGAGATAAAATATCCCTAAATCCAAGAAGACAGTCCTAAGGAGCAAGCTGGTACCCATGCAGAGCATCCACATGTGGGAATCAAACCCTAGAGGGGCCTCTTGTCCCTCACTTTTGTGTCATTGTGGACAAGTCTGGCTGGGGAAGTAATGTAGTTACTCTCCTCCGGATCAGTCCTCCGCTGTACAGTACAGTGCAGTGTATGGTCATGTACACATGTATAGCTTGAATGTAGAGGCCTGAAGTCAGTCTTGACTATAGTTCTTTGGAGCACCATTCATTTTTTTGGGAAACAGTGTTTCTGACTGGCTTAGAAGTTGTTACACTGGGCTAGGCCAGCTGGCGAGTGAACCCCAGGAATCCACCTGTTTCTGACTCCCAGCATTAAGATTACAAACTTGTGCCACTACACTTGGCTTTTAAATGTGACTTCTGGGTATTGAACTCAGGTCCTCAGTCTTGTTCAGCAAGCACTTTTAAAACTGAGCCACTGCCTCAACCCTTTTGTTGATATTTAATTGGTCAGAGTGTCTGACCTGTTATAGGTAGCGTCTGGACCTGCTAGTGTTCAGTGAAACTCAATGGCTGTACTGATTCGTGGCTTTCCTCCTTCACTGGAAAACATTCTTATTTACTTAATAGAGTTCTCTCAGTGTTAAAGTGTAAGCTCTGAAGGCTCAGTGAGACTGGCCCTGCTTCATTAGGCGGTGAGGTACAGTGATTTTTGGGGCTAAGTCCAGGACTTCAATTCCTTGGCCTTTTACTGGTGAATTCTCATTACTTTCCTCTTGTCCCTAAAGAAATAATCCAGACTTCTTGGCACGAGCCATTACTCATTAGAATCTGGAATGGCCAGGTGCCCAGTTCCATCCTCTTAAGGCCATGGGTCACTAGGGGTTTTCCCTTCCCCAAGTAGCCTCTGGATTAGGAGTCTTAAAAGAGTTTTGTTCACACTTTTTCTATCAATTCCAGTGTCTGCTGTAGCCATGAGTCCTGACTTTGCTGAGTGACAGAGGACAGAGCTCTGTTTTCCTCAGGTTAGAGCTGCAAACTCAGGTTCAGCCTCTGGCTGTGCTGTTGTTCATTTCCTGACTGGCCTTATTCTACCTTCCCAATTTCCAGCTGTGCCACACTAGGTAGAGAAGAGCCACCAAGTATGAGAAGGTGAAGTCCCAGAATGCATTGCTGATCTGTGGTGGTAGGTGACAGGGAACCATAGAAGAACACCAGTCACAGAAAGTCTGAGAAAGACACTGAGAGGCAGAGGGTTACCACATATGCAGAGATGAGGCAAGAACACAAGGAGGATAACAAGGATAAGAGAAACAGAGCCATTGAGCCAGGCCACACTCAAAACAGCAGTCTTTGAGGACACCCAATGGGATTGTCAACATTACGGTGACCTTCTCGTTCTGAGTTTCTCTGGGTAGAAGAAGGGGGTCTATAGACAGCTATCCTGCCCTCTGTGGCTGCCTAGTCAGGAGGACCAGACTTTCTCAGCAAGGCTGCAGCTTCCCTGGAAGGAGAGTGCTGGGATGGAGAAACCATGATGTGATTTTGGCAGTGGCTACTTCTGGACGGGAGCAGTGGGAGGTAACACTGAGACACCGATGTCTGCAGCAGCAAAGGCTAGCATCAGTAGACTGTCTGCCCACCCTGGAGCCAGGTGCTGTGTAGTTTTTTTCTCGACTTGTATGGCTGAATTAAGATTTTTGAAGGATACTTTTATTAATTCTTTGAGAATTTCATACAATGTATTTTGATCATATTCACTTTCCTCCCCAATACCTTCCGGGTCCTCTTATCCTGTCCACACAATTCATGTTCATTCTCGCTCTCTGCACTTATCTCTCTCTTTAAAACTTTTAGTTGATTTTTATGAATCTCACATCATGTATCCCAATCCCACTCATCTCCTCATCCCTTCATATCTGTCCTCTGCCCTTGAAACCTCCCCCACCCCAAACCCAAAGCAAAATCCCCACCTTATTGAGGAAGCTGTGGTGTGTTACACAGAATACCCTCTTGTCTAGACTTCTTTATTTGCAAATGTTCATTGCAATGAGTCATTGGTCTGACTTCTGCTACTCTATCAATAATGGCTTCTCACCAGAATCCCTCTTGGATATCCTGTTGATGCTCTGTGTTATGGAGACCCTGCTGCTTTGGATTTGCAGGACTGGTCCCTTCACGTGACTAGTTCATAGACTGATTAGATATTAGGGTGGGACAAATCAAAGCCCTGGATCTGGGCCTGGGTGGAAGCTGAGTGGGTCAGCCCACCAGCTCTCCTGCATCCACACCACCAGGTGAGGGCTGATGTATACACTGATCTAGAGTTACGATTCAGACTCTGGGTTTGAACTCCATGATGTCCCAGGTCAGCACAATGGGTGGAGTTTACTCATCTACACGACATAATGCCACCAATGATAACTGGCACCTGAGGAACCCTCATTACCACCCAACCAGACCTGTTGGTGTTTATAGCAATGATATCAGGAGTGGTGATCCCCAGTGGAGAGACTGAGGCTCAGGAAGGTAGAATGTATTGTCCATGCTTGTACATGTGATAAGAGATTTAGACTTTTACATAAAGGATACAGAGCAATGTGGTTCTGACTTTAGTGCCTCTGACATAGATTGAAATGCCTTAAACAGTGCAGATTATCAATATCTATGGGCTGAAGGAGAAACTGAGGTTTCATGGGTGGGAGGTTTAGCAGGAATTAAGCCATCTGGACCTAGCCAAGAGTCTCCCCTCTGTACCCTTACCATCATCAGCTCCAAAGAAGTCTTTCCATGATGAACTCAGATAGGGTGCAACTAGTAGTTCTTTCTGTCTACATTCAAGCTCAGTCCAACCAGTCCAATCATCAGAGAAACTGGATGCAAGAAGTTCTTAAGAGAGCAGAAATTGTTGCAGAAGGAGAGGGAAGATACCAACTTGTTACCCATGATGAACTCGGTTGTGGTGAGGATACAGGCTAGGGGGAGTTTACATACTGTCTGACTAGATCAAGTCTCAGCTTGCTCCCACTGCCCACACACATGTGTAGCTCCTCTGTCCCTGCTGATACCCTTGCCTTGGAAGCTGGGGTAGTTATTCTCTTATCTGGAGAAAGAAAAACAATCTGAACCCAGGGCTTTGCTTTTAGATCAGTGGCTCGTCTGGGACTAGAATCAGATCCATGATCCTCCACGGTGTCAATGAAAACTTCAGTACTTCTGGGCTGAAGGGAGCATCTGAACTCTATAAAGGACAGCAGAATTTGTATTTTCTCCTGACTCCTTCAAGCAATTCCTGAAAAACATTGATGGAAGGAAAGTTGAGACACATAACCTTAAAACAGTGTTTGAGTGCTTTGTGGTTCTGACTTTATCTGTGTGGCTCTTTCCATTAATGTAGCTAATCACATTGGCCCTGTCTTTCTGACATGTATTGATCTGTCTGTTCAGATGTTTGTCTTCCTGGACTCTCTAATGTGAGGAAGGATCATAGTTCACGAACTTGGGCTTGAAACTTCTACCAACAAAGTATAGCTTACAGATTGTACAGGGATAGCACTCAATGGGTTATCTGGTACTTGACATGTAGGTGAGGGTGGGGAAGTTCCGTATCTTACCTCTCTCTGGTGTTTTCAATGTTCTAAGTTAATAAATAAAACAAAACAAACATCCATTTCAAATAGGATCTTTTTTAATCTCCCAGAAAGATGTGAAGTTAAAGACACCCTTTCCCTATGTCTGCTGGAGGCTGGGTCATGTTATAGATATATGCAGAACAGGTTTGGACATTGATCTTATTTTCTCTCTCTCTCTCTCTCTCTCTCTCTCTCTCTCTCTCTCTCTTTCTCTCTTCCTTCCTTCCTTCCTTCCTTCCTTCCTTCCTTCCTTCCTTCCTTCCTTTCTTTCTTTCTTTCTTTCTTTCTTTCTTTCTTTCTTTCTTTCTTTTTTTCTTTCGATAGGGTTTCTCTGTGTAACCCTGGCTCTCCTGAAACTGCTCTGTAGACCAAACTGGCCACAAACTCATAGATCTACTTGTCTCTACCTAGGATTAAAGACATGAGACATTTTATCTAGCTTCTATCTTATTTTCAAGCTGGGCCAATTTGTTATATTGTCTGAAACATCCTTGAGAAATTGATTCTGCACAAGATCTTCTGTTGACTGCTGTGTTGTGGATGAATGTCGGCCAGCCTTCAGGCACAGAGCCTCTGGGTAAGCACAGAGGAGGCTACATGTTTTTGTGCTGCAGTTAAAACACACATTTAAACAGGGAAAAATAGTCAGAGGTTTCACTGTGTGGCTTTAGTTTCTCCCTTCTTTTATACATGATTCCTCATGGAGCCACACTTTCCAGAGAATGCTGCAAGTTGGGACATCGGTGACTGGACAAAATGTGTGATTTCCAAGTTGGCTATGGTGGGTGGGGGTCATAGGATAGTGTGTAAGTGTTTATGGTGTGTATCTTCGTGCAAGAGTACCATGCATGTGAAGTATGCATGAATGTTTATGCATGTGTATATGGTGTGCATGTATGTGGTGTGTATATGAGTGGTATACTCCATAGATGTGATGTCTAAGCTGTATGGATGACAAGGTGGAAAGATGAGACAAACAGAAGTCCAGCTTTAGAGCTGTATTTACTGGGTAGCAGGAGGCTGATGATGACTGTCTTCTGGGAGCTCCTGGTGAGGTGAGTGGGGGCTTGGTTGTGTACCTTTCATCCGAAAGGGCTGGATTGCAGGGTAACAAGAAGCCTGATTGACAGTTCAAATTTGCAGAAGTGAATGGGATGGACAGAAACTGTGTATGTGGAGTTGCCAAAGCCAATGGGTTGGCCACTGTCACCTGAAACAAGGGCCTAGCTGTTGCCATCTGTGTTTACCAGAAACTCACAGCCAGTGAGTAAGAAAGGCCCTAGGTCATCCTTGAGAAGGCTGTCAGCCTGGTGGAGTCAGGATGGCTATTAGGAAAGAGTCATCACATGATCCTGGATATCTCAATATTTGTTTCTTATTGGAAATATTTGTTCTTTGTTGGAAATAAGGACAAGATCTAGGTGGCTGTGAGCTACATCTTAAGTCCTGGCTAGTTTGGTCTGAATTTCACAGGATTCTTGTATGGCTTCTTACTTACCAGAGTTAATGGTTTGACTTCTACCATGTGTGACTTGCAGGGCTAGTCCAAACCACTTAATGTCCTGGCTTTCTGGGATGGGTGTTGCATCTCTGGCCAGAACTTGAGTTTGGTAGATGGCCTGACCATTGTTTGTACGGATTTCTCAGACTACATTCAGACACTGTCCCTCTCTGCCTGTGACCTTGGGCCAGATACTGACTGTACTGTGTCTGAGCTTCCTTAGTTATGGAGGATTGTGGGAACTATCTAGCTTGAGCCCAGCATTGGGTCTCCCCTGAGAAGCCTTAGCTAAGTGGTAGCTGACCTTTCATTTACCTTTGTTAGTATGGGAAAGGCCTGAAGTCCCATTAGGGCTTTCTCTGAGTAGCCTTGTCTACATGTCTGCTGACCCTTATATGACCTTTGTTAGTGAAGGAAAAGCTTACCATCCCACCAGAGTGTCTTCTGAGTAGCCTTGGCTAAATGTTTGCTGACCCTTATATGACCTTTGTTAGTGTAGGAAAAGCTTACCATCCCACCAGAGTGTCTTCTGAGTAGCCTTGGCTAAATGTCTGCTGACCCTTATATGACCTTTGTTAGTGTAGGAAAAGCTTACCATCCCACCAGAGTGTCTTCTGAGTAGCCTTGGCTAAATGATGTCTTGATGTTTATGTTGAGGCCAAGGCTCCTTTTTCAACAGGTTGACACTGAACTTTGATTCACACAGAATCTTTAGCATCTCTTTGGAGGCTCATGGAATGTTTTCAGGATTGCTTCTCTTAGCTAGGACACTGGACACTCTGGAAGGACCAGTTGGGTCCACATTTCTCTGGGTACTTTTGGTTCGGTCACCTGGTACACTCTAGGTGCATACAGGTCTTTCTTGGAAGGCTGCTTCTTACTAGCAGTTCCCCTTATCCTTGGCCTCAGGTTCTCTTAAGTCCTTTGAGAGTTTCTTGACCAGTTCTTTAGGAGCCTTTGGGTGGTGGATGTTGGAGAGAGTAAATAACAGGCTTTGTAACCAGAAGACATGAGTAAGAATTACAGCAGATAGTCTGCTACCTTGGCAGCCTTGGCCAATCGACCCCTTTCCCCAGTGTAAGTTTTTCTATTATTAAAAAGAGTGTCTGGCTGTGAATCTCTTAGCTTAGGGCTGAGACGAAGTGTGAGGCAGAGACACAGTGGCAGGTGTGAGGTAAATCTTGTCTTGTTCCTTTTAAGTATTTCCAGCACATTCAGATCTTGGAGTGGGCTATGCATTCCAAGGCTGTCTGCATGCGTTCATCGTGTGATGAAACTTCTGCATGTGGAATTGTCTGCAGGTGTTCACTGGGTGATAGAACTGTCTGCATTTCTTGAGTTTTCATTCTGACATCATATAGCTTCCCAGGTATTTAAATAGAGACACACTATGTGCTTGTATTCTATTTCCTCTCCTGTATAGGAGCTGGGAAGAGAGCTGAGAGAATACAGGAGGCTTTTCTGCAGAAGTTGCTATGTGAGAGCCCCACTCGGGCTCTCTGATGTGTGAGAAGAGATACGAGGAGTAAGTAGCCTTATAAAGAAGCATTTGGTCACCTGACACAGAACCTTAGAAATGTCAGATGTCCTCCTAAGTGTGACATTTGTAATTATAATTGTAATTAAAAAGGTACTATCTGCTGGGTTTTTGATTCGATTTTCTAATGCTTACACCAGGGATAATCCTCAGGAGCTGCCAGAACACCCTGCAGTTCTGCCAACTTCTAGTGGTTTTATGACTTGTTCCAAGGAAGAGACAGGTCACGATGCCCCAGCAAGCAACTCGTGTTTTATCACACAGATATGAAACTAGGCTGATGAGCTACTGTTCTCTATTCAGTACTTTCTAATCAGAAAACATACTGAGATCCTCTTCTGGGGCAGGGTAGGTGAAATGATGAATAGAGTAGCTTTGGTGTCAACGTGTTCACATTCCAGAGGGGGGAGGTGTCGGCTAAATTTCATCTTTGAACATCAGTTACACAATATTGTCTGTAACACTATCCTATGCACAGAGGGATATATTAGATGGGTAGAGGATGATAGACAAATAGAAAGATGATGGGTACACATATTAACAGATGACAGATACATAGACTATGATAAATAGATGAATCTGTCAGCATTGTGAACACAGAACTTGGTATACAATATCAAACACCCTGATAGGGGGCCATCAGGTAGCATCCACTTTGGCAAGTGTCTCCCTCATATGAATGTAATAATCACTGGGCTTCACAAAGTGACTTACTGGCCATGTGCTGTGTTGGGTTAAAACGTTTGTGTCTTAGCAGGGCCTGCATAGGTCTGTACCAGATGGGTTCCCAAAGCTGAAAGGAAAAGTGGTCTCACGCACCCATCCCTATCCCAGAAGCTGTCTCCAATTGAAAGCTACTTGCAAATGAAAACTTAGTTTTCTCCAAGGGATTTTTCACTGAGGAAACACATCATTCTTAAGGGTAGAGCACATGCCGAGCAGTGGATGGCTAACACAAAAGTGAATATCAGTCCAGTCTCTTCCCGTTTTCATTGTCTTGATTGGAAATCAGCTGTAATTCTGATGGGCTTGCCTTTGTCTGTGACTTGTTTTTTTTTTTTTTTCTTTTCTTTCACTCTTGCAGTTTTTAATATTCTTTCTTTCTTCTGCACATTTGCTATTTTGACCATTATATGAGGTGGCAAGATTCTTTTCTTATGCTATTTGGTGTTCTTTATGGTTTTGGGGCTTTTATTGGCATCTCTTTGGTTTTGACTGCCAGAAGTGTTCATGTTTCTGTGTTGAGGCAGTAAGCAGCTGTACCTGTTGCTGGTGGATATTCAGTAGGAGGCATTACATACCAACTTTTCACACAATGCCAAAGACAATGGGCACTCAGCCCATTACAGTGATGCCATCCCCCTCTGGGTTTTCAGTATGAGCACGACACTCCTGCATAGTTTTTGCTTTTACATCGAATGATTTGTAAAACCAACATCTATAGAAATTACTTCCTTGCTGGACATTTAGGTTGTGATTCCCCTCTTCTGCGTCTACTGACTGGCCTGTTATCTTCTCTGGACCATGCTGTTTTGACTAGCTCTTTTGTTCCTTAAATGTGATCGAGAATCCCTAGGAAATTACTGTCCAACAATGGTCAGTGCTCTGAACAATAAAGCCAAGCAAATGACAAAGAATGCATCATAGCATAGATGGGGGTGAGTGTGGAGATACAGTTCATTTCTGATGGGCTTAAACAGAACCGGAAGAGCATGTAACATATAACGTACAGAGACCAGGTGTAGATTTTGACCGCATCTTGCCCAACACTGGACTCCTATACTTTCTGGTTATTTACCTAAACATAGTTTGTAAAACCCTCTTGGGCCCTGTGAGCATCTATGTGTCTGAATTAGCACGAATGGTGCCACCTATGAGTGTGCTGTGAGTGCTCTGAGTATCCATCATGGAAGAGCTTGGGAAAGTGGCTGTTTGACAAACCATAGTTGGCCACTTTAAATTCTTAATTTTGATATGCCAAGTATCAAAGACTTGAGCAAACAACTCACATTTCATGTTATAATATCAAATCCATTAAATAACCACCCACAAGAATGAGTTGGTTTAGAAAGTGATTATTTTGAATTTATCCTGGAAGCTGTCCAAACTCTGGATGACTCCAAGTGCTCAGGAGCAAAAGTGTGCCCTCCTGTGCCAGCCAGAGTCCGTGTCTCTCTAGCCTGTGGCATGCTCAACACCACCCTCATTTTGACAGCACCATGTCAGACACTTTGTCAGCTGACAGGCTGGAGTCATCACACTACCTTCAGCCTGTGCTTGGTTCCATTTCTGTTCTCAGCCTGTTGCACCCACACACCCATGTGCAGCTCTTGTAAGCTGGTGGGAAGTGCATGAATGAGTTGAGTCAGTAGGTGCTCTCCTCACTCACCCACATGAGACTTTCCTTCCCTTAGTTATTCATCCTCTTTCCTCCCCTTCAGTGTCTGGGAGTGTGAGTGAGTTCCACTACAGCCAGTCTGATGGAATGAAAGGTCGGCATAGAGGGAAAGATGAAGGAAAGGAGGTGAAAGAGGAAAAGTGTGAGTTAGGGGGGAAATTATATGATCAAACACCCCCCCCCCACCATTGACTATAAAGATTATTTAAAAGCACAGTTCTCAGATAAAAATTCAAGATGAGTATGCTGAGATTGGGGGATATGGCTCAGTTGGTCATAGGGGACCATGAAAACCTGAGTTAGATCTCCAGAATGTGCATAAAAGGCTGGATATGGTGTAAATGCATACAGTCCCAGCACTGGGGAGGAGGAGACAGGAGAATCCCCAGGGCTTGCTGGTTAGATAGTCTAAAATATCCATGGTTCAGTGAGCAACCCTGTGTCAAAGAATCAAATCAAAACAAAACAAAACAAAACTCCCAAATGCCAAGTAGAGCATGCTGACAGGAGCCTGATATAGCTGTCTCCTTAGAGGTCTGCCAGAGTCAGATATATACAGAGGTGGATGCTCACAGCTAACCATTGAGCTGATCATGGGGTTCCCAATGGAGGAGTTAGAGAGAAGACTGAAGGAGCTGAAGGGGTTTGCGGCAACAATACCAACCAACCAGAGCTCCCAGGGTCTAAACCACTAGCCTGGGAACACATAGGGAAGGACCCATGGCTCCAGTTGTATATGTAGGGGAGGATGGCTTTGTATAGGTGGGAGAGGTGTTTCTTGGTCCTGTGAGGGCTGGATGCCCCAGTGTGTGTGGGGGAGTTCGAGGGAGGGGAGGTGGGAGTAGGTGGAAGGGTGGGGGACACATCCTCATAGAGGCAGGAGGAAGGGGGATGGGATAGGGGGTTGGTTTCTGGGTGGGGAGAAATGGGGGAAGGGGATAACATCTGAAATGTAAATAAAATATCCAATAAAAAAGAAAATTAAAAAAGAAAAAGGTTACATATGAAACACAACCTCAATAAAACAAAAACTAAGGTTAGGTTTGTTAATGTATACATTGGTCAGTGCTCTGAACAACAAAGCCAAGCAAATGACAAACAATGCATCATAGCATAGACAGGGGAGTGGAGACAGAGTACATTTCTGATGGGATTCAAACAACAGGAAGAGCATGGAACATACAACATGCAGAGATCAGGGTGACTTGTATGCAATGATTTCAGTGAGTCTCAAGCAATATAAAAGAGAATGAATCCGAAAGATACCAAATGTACACAAAATTTTGTTATTTATACAATGCAGTTAATTTTATTTTACCTTTTAAAATTAGTTTTTGAGTCAGTGCAGAAAAAGGCAATTCTGGAATAGTCAAAACATGTAGAGTTAGATTCACAGCAGAGTGTCAGAGGGAAGCAGGGAGGATCAGGACGTTGTCTTCAACATGCTAAGAGAAGATGATGACTTAGACTTTTATACCCATATAAACATCTACTCAGTAACAGGACAGAATGAGGTGTTTTAGCCTACTTAGGGAATTTAAAATTGACCTAAAACAAAGTAGGAATGGATAGGATCTAGCTTCCCTGGGGACTAGCACAGCATGCATAGAGAAATAGAGAGCCATCAGGATAATGCATATTGGAATCCAATGAGATGCCATTGTAAACTATCAGAATAGTTGCCACCTAAGGGATTAGAGTAACCAGTGTCTAAGAGAGTATAAAGAAAGGAAATCTCCTATTCACTACTAGGAATATAAACTGTTAACAGCAATAGTAGAAAGCAATGGCATTTCTAAAAAAGAAAAAGGAAGGAAGGAAGGAAGGAAGGAAGGAAGGAAGGAAGAGACAGAGAAACAAAGAAAAAAAGAGGAACAACCATCCAATCTAGACGTCTTGCTTCTCTTTATCTGCAAAGAAGAAAGTCAGGGTCTTGTAGATATATTTGCATTCCTATGACCATTCCATTAATAACAATATCCAAGATATAAAACCACCTAAATGTTCATCAATGGAAGATGGGATAAAGAAAATGTATTTTTATAGCAACTGAGTATTATTCTGTTATTTGTTAAAAAAAAAAGAGAGAAAGAAAGAGAGACCCCATCACCTATTTCAACATCAATGAACCTGGGTGACACTGGACATGAAGTTAGCTATACAAAACAGAAACTAAATGATCTTATATGTAGTGCCTAAACCTGCTCATGTCTTAGAAGCAGAAATGATACAGTGGTTCTGTTGCCTAGAAAAAGTAAAGGGTGAATGTGGAGATACTGATCAGCAGGTAACAATTGGAATCACAGGATAAGTAAGTTCTTGAGACTGTAGTAAGGTTGGTTCACTTTAATAAATAAGAAAGTATATTGAAGGGTCTTTAACAAAGGGGCTGGAGAGATTGCTAAGCTGTTAAAAGCACTGTCTGTTCTTCCAGGGGATACAGGTTTGGTTCCCTGAACCTACATGGTAGCTCACAACTGTCTATAACTTCAGTCCTAGGGGACTCTGATGCCCCCATCTGGCCTCCACAAGCATTGCACATTCGAGGTGAACGTGCAGGCAAAACACTGACACATATTAAAAAAATCATAAATCTAAAAAGCACAGTCTTTAACACAAACATAGACACACATGCACACATGGCAACTCTAGAAAGCTTTACTTTTCTGTTGCTGAGATAAACACTGTGACAAAGGCACCTTATACATCTTAGAGAAGGAAGAGTTTATTCAGGCTTATGGTTCTAGAAGTTCATGGTGGGGAAGTATGGCATCAAGCAGAAGTTGCGGTGTCAGAAGCAACAACTGAGAACTCACATCTTGAACTACAAGGGTCAAATACAGAGAGCAAACTGGAAGTGGCTCAAGGATATAAACCCACCCTCAGTGATGCACTTCCTTCAGCAAGGCCACACCTCCTAAACTTCCTCAAACAGCACCACTAACTGGGGACAGAGTTTTCAAGTACCTGAGCCTATGGGGGCCATTCTCATTTAAATCACCACATTGTACTCCCTGTCCCTCAGGGAGTAGAACGCTACAGCATAAATGTGATAATGTGCCTAGTTCAACCTCGGAAGTCTCTTTTGTCTTTTACAGCCCCCACACAGTTTACAAATGCAAAGTCCAGAGTCTCTTCTGAGACTCAGTGCAATGCCTTAACTCTAATCTCCTGTAAAATAAAAGCCAAATCATGTACTTACAACATATAATGGTGTAGAATACACATTACTCTTCCTAAAAGGAGGCATTGAGGATAAGGAGAAAATACAAAGCAAGACTGTGAAGGGGCCGAGTCAAATGGTCAGAACCGGCGTCGCACTCCCCCAGAAGCCTGGCAAGCCTGCAGGCGCTGCAGGCACAGCCCTTCCCCATTCCTCCTCATATAGAAATCCTTCTTCCCGCCACCTGACCCCTCCCGAAAAGGACACAAATCTTCACTCTAATAGCACCCACATCCTGGGAATGACAAACAGATCAACAACAACAACAACAGCAACAACAACAACCCAGTGTGGCAGCCTCTATGCCGCCTGGAGCCAGCACCCTCTCTGATAAATGGCTAAACACTCCCCAACCCAGGTGGCTTATGGCCTTGGGAGGAGCAAAAACCATACATTCTTAGAGAGAAATCATGCTAATTAGGAGTTCCCAGGCAGCTGTGACCGGTTTGTAAAAACATTAAAGCTTTTCTTATCCTCCATTTCCCTCCCCCTATGTAACCCGTTTGTATATATAATCCATATACTCCCTGACGGGAGGCCACAGCTTTGCTTTGTGCAACTTGCAGTCCAAACCTGAATTTGAAATAAAGGCTCTTATGTATCTTTACAGCAGATATGGCAATGCTTTGAGCTCTCTTGGAGGTCCTGAGACCTGGGCATAACAACTGAAACCTAGCAGAGCAAACATCAAATCCTGTAGCTCCACGTCTGATGGATGATTCTGCCCTTCTAGTTTTCCTGCTTGCAATATTGATCTCTCTTGGGCTGGTTCCACTCCCAGTATTCAACTCTCCTTGGCAAATATCACACGGCTCTGGCATTTCCAACTTCTTGGGGTATCCAGTGCACTCCAGTCTTCTTTCACAGTTCCATGCAGTGGCCCCCTCAGAAACTTCTGCCTTCTCAGAGCTTTCATGCAAGGATTCCTGGCTATAGTCTGCCTGGCCTCACCAGGTATCTGAAATCACAGTGAAAAATCCAGGAACCCCTCACCACTGAATCCTTCATGCTTCTAACATCAGCTCCACTTAGATGACACTGCTAAGTTTGGGTGCCAACTTAGCCTGACCCCTGGCCCCTTGAGTCATATTAGCAGCAGCTTTTGTTCAGGTGTTTTCTAATGTAGACAACACTTTTTGCTCTTTCATGAGTTGGAAGCTTAGTTGTGTGACGTCTTGCCTTGAGGACACCCTTCCCTTTGTTTCAGTGTGGAGTTAGAGGCCTCTGCCATTATAATGACACTAATCTTGTCTCTTTCAGCATAACCTTTGGCTGCTATATTGCTTCCTCTTGCTATTTTTTGTCTTCAAGCTCTTCATTTTGTATTTCTTTTTTCTCTACTTAATCTTATTCATTGTAAACCCAAATAACGGTCATTAATAGTGGTCACAGGATAGACTCAATATTATGTCTTGAAATTTCTTTTGTCTAAGAAGTTTAGCACATGGCTTTTTAACTTATCTTGAGGCAAATTCTTAGGACAAGGGTAGAAGAGCTATTCTTTGCCAAAATATCACAAGAATGATCTCTAGCTCAATTGCTGATATGATTCCTTCCTGAAACTCTTCCCTCTTGAGCTGGGCTTCCATAGTCCACATTGCTGTCAACACTGCCTTCCAGGCTCGTATTGGATAGCCCTTTAAGCTCTGCTTATACAGTTCAACTATCTTCAAACTAGTCCAAATTAGTCTTATTATATTTTCCTGGAAAGCAGCATGGTCAGGTTTTTCACAGCAAAAACCACTCTCTTAACAGGACTGGCTCCATTTTGTAATAGGAAACTTGTAGAGACAAGTCTGGAAGTGAAGTTGCTTTGAATAAGTATGATAACCAGCTGTGATGAAGTCAGAGCCCGTGATAACTAGACACGAGTGATTATCTGCTGTGCACATCAGCAGTAACACCAAATCAAACATAAAAGAGGAGCCTGATTGGAGCACTTCATCACACATTGGTAGCTATGACTGCCTGATGTGATCCTCCACCAAGCTTCTATAGCTCCTGACCATCAAAGAGTTAACCGAGAGACTGATGCCACCAACTTCATGGTCAAGGCCCGACTTCATGGTCAAGCACCCTATGAGGTCAAATTAGCAATTCAACTACCTGGAAGCTGCAGCCTGACCTAGCCTTCACTAACTCCAGACCTGTAACTGAGACCATCATAAGGACTCAGGTCATAGAACACATGACTGAATGGTGTATTTATTGCTATGCTTATTTCTTTGGTAATTAGAAATTTATTATTTGTGTTTATTGTGCTGATATTGTTAGAGGCAATGCATAGGAAATACGGCAATACTTCATTGTGGCAATAGCCTTAGAATTGGTGATAATATATTGCTTGCTGTGTATCGTTAAAAAGCAATTGAATGCCAAAACCTTCATCTCTGGTGTACTCTCTCCCCTCTTGTGGAGCTGATAATCTCACAGTTAAATCCAGCATATGATACCTGAGTGGAGGAGGATCTGTAGCTCCTCTCCCTGTGGGGATACTAAAACCTTATCATAACCTGCTCATGACAGATAAGAGTCAGGGCTCTTGACACTTACCAACTTCTGTATTATCTTCTAAAAGTAGATTGCTGTGATAAAATACCATGACCAAAGCAACTTGTAGGAGGAAGAGTCTATCTGGATTGTGCCTCTAGAGGTTCTTGGTGAGGAAGCTCAGCAGCCAGCAGCGTGTAAGGCAGTGGGAAGCTGAGAGTTCACATCCTGAACTACAAACACCAAGCAAAGACAATGAACCTGAAGCGGCTCAAGGATTTAAATTCCAAAATCTTGACCCCAGTGATATACTTCCTCCAACAAGGCCACACCTCCCAAACCTCCCCAAACAGTGCTAAGTTTGTCTGCCAGCTTGGGGATAAAGTACTCAACTGAGATGTGTTGGAGAGGATTTTTCATACCAAGTCTTGTAGTTTTGCTTTTTTGGCCACCTTTTTAATCATAACCATTTAATTGTGTCTTTATGCTATATTTAGGGTGATGATTGTTGATGGTCTTATTTAAATTTACCATTTTGTCATTAAAATTTGTTTTGAAAGATTTTCTCCATTTCAACTGCTTTAGAGCAACTCAGTATTTCTTTTTATAGTCTATGTGTTCTCTTTTATTGGTCTTTTGCTTATTTAGAACTTGGTGAATTTTTGTTTGTGTGGCTAATTTAGCTAGAACAAAGAAGTAATTTCAGACAGGAATCTAAATTTTAGACTAGAACACGGAAGAAGGCTTCAGACATGAAAATGACCTTGGATTAGGACAGGTAAGTAGGCTCAGATACTTTGGTCATCCTGATAAGCCTTTAGAAACAGTGATCACCGGACATGTACTTGGGTTTAATGCCTTGCTTGCTCTTTGACTATTTGAGTTTATTGTATTGCTTGTTCCTTGACTATTTGCATCATTGTATTGCTAGACCTTCAACCTAGAACCGACCATAATACATGCACATAATCAAAATGGTATAAAAGCATAGAGGAGGAGGGGGGAAGGGATGGGGTTTCAGATGACATCTGTATTGTAAATAAATAAAATATCCAATAAAAAAGAAACAAAGAGTTTATATTATATATTTTTAACTTAGTATAGCTTCAACCAGCATTAGTTAACTTCAAAAAGTATTATAAGAATTTTCTGAAGGTGTATTTTCAGCTTTTTACTGATTTTTGCTATATCCTTCAGGCATTCTCCTTCTTCACATGTTATAAGCTTCATGTGATGGCTAATATTGACTATCAACTTGACAGGATGTGAAATCAGCTAGATTTCAGTTATACTTATGAGAGTTATTTAGATTCATGCCTGTGAGGGATTATTTTGATTCTGTTAAATAAAGAAGGAAAACCTTCCATATAGGAGGATGGTACCATTTCCTGAGCTTGGCTTCCGGACAGCATGAAAGGAAGAAGATAGCCAAGTATGAGCATCTAATTGCCTTTGTCTCCTGACTGCAGACACAGTAGGACCAGCTTCTTCAAGCTCATGCTGTCTTAAATTCCCACCATGAAGAGCTGTACCCTCAAACTTTGAACCAAAACAAGCTTCTCCTTGAAGCTGCCTTTGCCGAGTGTTTTATCACAGCACTGAGTAAAGTAACCAAAACACTGCATGGCACAGTGGTATTATTTTTGCATTTATCAACAATAGTTACTTGAAGGGGCTTGAAGTCCAAGGAAATGTCATCATTTAATGTCTTTTGAGATGTTAAAATATCCAGTTCTGTTCATTTCTCTGTGCTGGTTCACATGTAAACATATAGCTTTCTTTGACCTGAAGGGCTTCATCTTCCATTCTTAAAATGTCTATCTACCTGACATTACATTAATTCTTCTGGTTTAGTATATATAAGAACGCTTGACTGTGTCATGATTTGTAGGTAGTGTTCTTGTTTCTTTCTTTTAGTACTGTGTAGGTGTTCTTCCATTCTCTCAGGATCTCCTTGGTGGAGTAGGGACAGTCACTCTCTGCCTTTGAAGTAAATGAGGGACAAGAACTCCTGTAGCAGCCCTGGGTTTCCCTTGTGGATCAGCCCCAGCTTCTGTGCTGGGATAGAAGGTGAAGTTTCAATCATACTAGGCTGGGGCAGAGGGAAGAGGCTTGAGTTCTCTCTGCTTCTTGGTCTACCAGGTGTGAGTGAGCAGCTTCATATACCTGCCAAGGGATGTAGCTGTTTCTGATATCATGTCTTCTTCATTATGATGCAACAAATCTCCTCAAACCACAAGTTCAAATGAATACTTCCTTCTCTAGGTTACTTGGTCACATGGAAGAAACAAACAATTAACACACTGTTCTTGCTACCCTCTCAGAGTACTTTCCATGAACTAATAATTAGGCAGGGCCTTGTCTATTTTGTTGGATGCTGCTGGGCCATATGCTTCCTCAGGGATGGGGATGAAACCTCTTCCTTTCCAGTTTGTCACCTACAGCACAAGTCCTGTTACTTGGGGGCACAACCTCTTTGCTGTAGGAGACCTAAGTGGGTGGCAGCAGAGGAAGGGAGGCTTGACACTCTGCCTTTCCTCTCCCTGCTCTCTGCCTCACAGTCTTTCTGTCTGCATTCTTTCTCTTGTCATTCCCATATAGGTGCTCAGCTTCTTCACATGAGTCTCATTTGTCTTCACTAAAAAAACCACTTTGCAAGATTATATCAGCATATTCACTTCTTGGGCCTGGAGGAGTGTAGAACAAAGGAGTGTAGAGTACCCAGTATGTATGGAGGGAGAGTGAGAAGAAGGGAAAGAGGAAAGACACAGGTGGAGGGCAAGGGAAAGCAAAGAGGGGAAACAGTGTGGAAGAAAGAGGTTACAAGAAAGAATGATGGAATGGGGTTGGAGTCAGGAAAGAGGAGGGATGTGAGAGGGAGGAGTAGACCTATTTGCTGAGGAGTGGCAGGGCATCTCTGAGACCCTGTAGCTCCTATTGTGAGTGTTCAGCCTGCCACCCAGGATGTTCTATATCCATTCCTTCTTAACTGTTGGGACCAACTTGTGGTAACTCATAGAAATTCTTTTAATTTTCTTAATGGCTCCTTGACCATCTAAGACAGGGTCAGGCACAAGTACAATGGAGGTCTTTTAGCAGAGTCAGGAGTGCAGGCAGTGGCTGGGACCCTGTTGACCCTCTAACACAGACTCTCCTTGTCTCACAACCCCTTCCTTCCTGGCACTGTTGCAGAGCCACTTCCTCAGCTCCCTCAACCATCTGTGGCCTGCCCTCCCTCACAACATAAGTGTCTTGCATGACCCCCTCTCTGCGGAGTTGGTGGAGCAAGTCAGTGTGAACATGCAGCTGTATAGTTCTTCATAGTTTGTCACCACTGTGAACCTGGCTTCCAATTCCTTCCCTATTGCTATGACTTAGTAACCAAGGGATAAGATCAGAAATTAGATAATGATCCAGTGCTGAGGGTTTTGTGGCTAAAAAGGCCTCCCCGGGTTTGCTCTGACAGCATCCAATTTGACACATGCAAATAATTATTCCGTCACTCTGTTCCATGGGGGACATCTGGAGCTGATAGCCTCTAGGACTAGAGAGCCTTGTTCTTGTACATGACTTCCTTCACTCTCAAGGGCTTCATCTGTAGAGCATTTACTATGGGAGGAGGCCCCTGAAGGTTGTGAAATACCTAAAGGCATCCATCACTCCCAGGTAACCATTCTGTGTTTTCGATGTAGGGTATAGAGTACCAAATTGGAGCACTGCACAGTCTGAAGTCAGGCCTCAGAGGGCTGGCCTTTCCACATGCTCTCCAACAGGGAAAGCTGTGAGCCTGGGCTTTCCTAGACTACTTCAGTTACTCTAGAATTTTCCACCTTATCTTTCTTTAATGTTCCCTCATTTTTTAAAAAAAATTCTCATATTTTAGGTAAAAATCCAGATATAAATAAGAATATAATGAGCTAGGGTTGATATTTGGTGGGAAATGTTATGTTATTCAAAATTTTGCCACTCAGGTGACCATTTGGATTACCTAAGAAATACCTGAAATTTATCCTTTTAAATGAATCAAATTTAACCCAAAAATATCATTAAATTCTGTCTCAGGACACAGTGTCTGTCACTGTTTACCTACCATGTTGGGTAAACTTATTGAAGAGTGAAATGAATTGTAAAATTAATTAATTAATTAATTAATTTTTTAAAGCATAGAAATGATTTTTATTCACTAATGTGCACAATGAAGTTCCTTATATAATCAAGAATACAGGCTTTCTCCTGGGCATCAACTCTTTTATCAAAAGAATATCTGCTCTTCTTAGCCCCACCCCAACAGTGTTTCTGACTCCAAACTAAAAGTTCATAGGGTAAGGATTGAGCACACACCTCTCAAAAACCACAGTGCCAAGGGGCTTTAGGCCACAAGGCAGCAATGAGGATGGGCCAGAACCACAGCCAGCTCATGCTCCCCACATGTTGCCACAGAGCAGGCCTGAAGGATGAGCAGGGTGGTGCAGGTCAGGGCATGTACTCAGCATCCATGATATCCAAGTGCTTGGCTTCAATGATTTGGGGTAGCAGATTGTAGCAGACTGGAATCATGGCAATCATGATGACAGGAAAGACCATCTTCATGTAGGGCAACGAGCTCAAGCTAAAGGCACAGAGCAGCAGCAGCTGCAGACTCTGCATGCCCGTGAAGTAGTGGATCTCCTTTGGGGCACTCTCCAGATGTAGTGTGTGGGCAGGTATGATGTCTGCTCCTTGAGCAGTAGGACCACATGAGAGAAGAGCTGGTTGCTGTCCAGGGAGGTTAGTGGCAACGTAGAGGAAGAGTCCATGAAGCAGGGGCTTGGAGATCCACTGCAGAGGGAATGGCAGCAGCAGGGACAGACTCACCAGGACACTGGCACCCAATGCCACCAGCTGAGTCACCTTAACACTCACAATCATTTCATAAACGTGTCCATTCTCCACGTGTTTCTCTACTAAGGCCAGTGCCCACACATGCAGAGGTGAATGGAGATATGTGGTGTGGATTCAGAGTAGTCCAGAGACAGCCCCATATTGATGATGGCAAGTAACAGGAGGTCCCAGTGATAGGCAGTACCCTTCGCCAGCCTGATTTCTGGTTTGCATTGACCAGGGCAGCCACCAGGTTTTGCTCAATGAAGAAAAGCAAGAAGAACAGGAAACCAAGACCCATGGCACTACTGATGGCCTTGAAGGGCAGAGAGTAGATCTGTGCCACCTCAGAAAGACTCTTTTGCTGGGGTTGTACCGGAACTTGCTCATCTTAATTTCCTGGAAGTTATAGGAGCTGACAAGGGAGAAGGAGAGCACAGTGATTGGCAAGGCACAGTCAGACAGAGTCTCATGCACACATGGGTACAGGGATTTTCTTGAACTGGTAGAGGATGTAGCTCAGCTAGAGTGAGGCCAGCATGATGAGGAAGCTGAGCACTGCTGTAGCCTGGCTGGAGTATGTGCTGCTGGGGCTGCTGGTTGTGGCCATCTCGGTGGGGCTGGCCAAGAGGCTGGTGTTGAGTGCAGTGTGGAGACTGGTGTTGGGGCTTCTGCCAATGCTCAACATGCTTGCCAAGGAGGAAGTCCTTTTTGTGTGGTAGTGATGACCATAGTAGTATGTCCAGAAGGTTTTGACCATGCCCTTGACAGCATCCAGCACAAATGTGATGGAAATGAACAGGGCAATGATTTCCTCTGTTGACCTCTTAAAGAGATTCATAAGCAGACTGAGGTTGAGAAAGGCAGAAAACACAAGGAAGAAACTGTTCCACAGGCTTGTCCATGCGTAGAAGGCATTGCAGTCTAGGTTGTAGTCATCACAGATGACTTAAATTACCTGGGTGTAGATGGCCAGGGCCTCGGATGTCAACAGTATCACCAGGGGCTGTCCAGAGAACAGTGCACACAAGAGGCCACTGATGCTCTGCCCAGCTATGGCCTTTCGCACATCAACAGCCCCATTTGTGTTCTCATTGTTGAAGAATCCAAAAGCAATGGTGGGTAGGAGACAGGCAAAATAGAGGAAGAGTGTGGTGGTGACATATTTGACCACAGTCCTGCCTTTCCCAATGATGCCATCAGTGAAGTCTAGTGGGTACACAAGGGACCTGCACATGATGTCCACCCATATGCTCTTTCCAAAAGGAAAAAGTCCAAGAATTTTGGGGGCTGAGGGTGTCTGTGAATGTGGAGGGAGCTTACGTTGTACCCTGCTGCTCTTGGTGTCATCATGGTGAGCAGCTGTCTCTGATGTACCAAAGCCTCTTTGAATTCTTCCTCTGTGTAGGTCTTCAGGAGCTTCTAGTGGAAGGTGATGTCTGAGAACATGGTGGCAAATGTGTGTCCACCTCCATTGGAGTCTTGGTGCTTTTCATCTTTGGTGGGGCCAACACCAGGATGACAAAGTGAACCTCATAGTTTTCAGTTCTGTGGTCGAACCAGGCGGCTGTTGCACACATGCCACTTCTGTAGGGCCTTCACAGTACAGAAGATGCAGAGCCATGACTGCTCGTATTGCACCCCTCTGACAGTGGTGGTGTCTCCCTGCATGGTATCCAACAGCAGGTGGACTTTACTCTCCACAGGGGTCCAGCATCTATAAAGAGCTTGGCTATGAGCAGGTCCAGGTTACAGTCAGGTTCTGCATGGTTGGGGTCCTGGGCAAAGTGGTTTAGCATAGTTCAGAGCACATCAGCCAGTGAAGTAGCTATCTCATTCAGGATGATGCTGGCCTGTGCCAGAAAGCCATACAGGTCCCAGTGTACATAAACTTCTTCCTCAAATGTAGGACCCCAAAGGGCTGCTATGCCCTGGCTGAACCTTTTCGTATGCTGCTGTCTACTAAGTAACATTCTGCGGTTCCTCTAGGATCAAAACATCCTGACTAAGGCATGGTGCCCCAGGAAGGGAATTTACTCTTGACATCCTATTGCCCCCCAGTTGAGTTCCTGTTTTTTCCTGAGTTTGTATTTTTCCTTCCCTGGCTTGCTGTATATATATTGAACCTGCTCAGTAAAGGCATTGGCATTCTCCCACAACGAATGACCAGAGTCTGAGTATTTCTTTAATCCCCCAGGCCTACGCCCGAGCTCAGTACCGCAGGCAGCGCTGGCGCTGTCACTCAAAGTTCTTTAATTTCAGATACTTGCAGGAGGTGTGTAAGAGCATGCAGTCACCAGTTGCAGCTTCTATGTCAGATTTGGAAGGCTGCACTTCAAGGTTGACATTGACAAAAAAAAAATGGATGCTCTTGCCAGACACAATGGAGGAGTTGATGGTGTCAAAGACCTCATCCTCCAGGCTGTCTTCCTGGATTTCAGGGCTATCATTCCTGTTGTTCTTGAAGTATCCCAGAGTGGCAGCTGAGAAGTATTCAGTGGAGTCCTGACAGTGTTCATTCTGTGACATGGCCCAAGGACAGTTTTCTGTGAGGTCACCTGAACAGGCCCGAAAGTTGTGGAGTGCTGGCCTGGGAGAGACTAAGAAGTTTCAGAATGGTCCCACAGTACAGGGGGGTAAAATTTTATTTTTAAAATTTAAAATAACAGACTTCATTATTTATGTTGTGGTTAATGGCAAGAGTGGACTCAGTCCTAAGGCCGCCTTCTTCTTCTTCTTCTTCTTCTTCTTCTTCTTCTTCTTCTTCTTCAGACACATCAGAAGAGGCTGTCGGATTCCATTACAGATGGTTGTGAGCCACCATGTGGTTCAACTCAGGATCTCTGGAAGAGCAGTCAGTGTTCTTAACCTCTGAGCTATCTCTCCAGCCCCGGTGGTTCTATTTTTCATAAATGCATTTCAACCACATTACAGTGCAGCCTTTCTCTTCTTTGCATTTTTTTTTGCTATACGTTTTAATTTTTTTCATAGTATAACCTTATTTTCTAAAATATATTTCTAGCCTTTTATATTTAACTTACAATTCAGCGACATTTAAGTCTATTAACTATTTTTAAAGTTTTTAAAATTGCTATTATAGTCCTTTCAAATTAAGCAAAGAACATTAATTTATCAAGCTCACTCCCCATTACACTGGGAGTGTATTATTATTTGTACATTTTATCTTTAAACACAAATTTGATTTTTAAGCCATGTAGGTTATAAGATTTGTAAGCTGTGGGTTCACAGTTGGAGGCATTCTGTAGTTCAAGTCGGCATTGCGTTCTACCATTTTCTGCCTCTGGATGAAGGGGTACCTCATTATGGCTTTTTGCTGTTTTGTTTTATTGTTGAGACAGGGTCTTTGTAGGCCAGGCTTACCTCAAACTCCTGATGCTCCTGTCTCAACCTCCAAACACAGCAGGTGTTACAGACATACACTTTGTACATCTTCTTCCTGTTGTGTTTATTTTTCTTCTTGTTAAAAAGACATTCTTCTAGTAAACTAAGCAGGTGGCTACTCCTGAATTCAGTGTGTTTGAAAATATCTTGCACATTAAAGCTGGATTAGCTGGTTCTCTTCAGTGGCTTCATGTCTAGACTGTTTTTTTAAGGGGAGGGGGTGAATAGGAGTGGGGCCCTGGGGGGAGAGGTTGTCATGGAAGCTTTCTATGTCTCATTCTTAAGAGTCTGCAGTCATTGATAGCACTGCAAAAGATACTTCCTTCCCTTTTACAGTCAACAGCAGTATGGACTGTGGAAACCATTTTCACATGGTTTCTGGTGACAGGATGGACCAGATAGATCCACATGGCCTCCAGCAGCAGCACAGACCATGGACCTCAGTATAGTCTCCAGTGACGGTTCAGATCACAGACATCAACACAGCTCTCAGCCGCACCATAAACCATAGACCTGTGGTGGCAGCACAGACACAGACATCAACATGGTCTCCAGCAGTAGTACAGACCACGGATGTCTACCTGGCCTTCAATGGCAGCATGGTCCACAGATATCAACATGGCCTCAGGTGGCAGCACAGATCACAGTCACCAACATGGCCTCTGTAAGCAGCATAGATCACAGACATCAACATAACCTCCATTGACAGCACTGGGCACAGTTGCTAACATGGCCTCCAGCTGCTGCACAGACCATGGACATCCACATGAATGACAGGCATCAAGAAGAACTTAGGGTAAGAAAATTCAATGTGATCCAGGGTGTTTCCAAAACCCATCTCCACCCAACCTAAAAGGGGGGACTTCTGCCCCTAGACCAAGCAGAGAGGGGCCACCCAGAATCCCCTCTGACAGGTGATCTGAATTCTTGCTTAGGCTTCGAGGCTAAGCACTGCAAGGGAATATAAATAAAAGATAAAAATATCTATCTGGGTTCCCTGAGGGACAAGCCTGACTGCATAGGGGTTGATGTCAAAAGTATCCCCTCTCCAGGAAAAAGACATCAGGATGAGTATGGCCCTCATGCCTCACTGGACAACAACAGGGGGGCTGGAGCCATTACAAGGTCCCCTTCAGTTACTGGAGGTCAGGCCTCTATCCCCCACCTTTGCAAGATTAGAATTGCCACAGCCCTTCTATACTTAGAGAAGGGAGGAGATGTCAGGGGCAGCCCTGCTTACACACTGAAGGCCTAAAATCAACCATAGGCTCTATACTTAGAGAAGGGAGGAGATGTCAGGGGCAGCCCTGTTTACACACTGAAGGTCTAAAATTAACCATAGGCCTAAAATCAGCAATAGGCCTGTCATACATGTATACTAATACCAAGTCTTGGGTCTCAGTGGAAAAACATTGAAACAGATGGCTATAAGCTAATGTAAACAGGCAGCTTTTGTGGAAATTTACAAGCCTGAGTAGTCATAGACCTTGTAAATAGGTAGCTTTGGCAGACAATACCAACTTAGATAAGGTCAAGCGAGTCATAGGCAGAGTCATAGTGACCTGTCCCCTGAACCTTCACCCAGCCAATACCCAGTTCTGAAGATATCTGTATTTCCCCTGAACACCCACACTCCAGTGTCATTCCCTTCCCCACATCCTGCCTTTGTGTGTTTATAACCCCTGTGTGAATGAATTACGATTTGAGAAAAAATAAATTATAAAAAAAAAAAGAAAAAAGAAAATTCAATGTGCTTGATTCTGTGTATTTGTGGATTTGGGTTGTATGTGAAGAATCAGGCAGCCATGATCACGTGTATTATGGGAAATAAGACAATTCAGGTATACATTTGTTACTATTGTAGATCTGCTCATTTGGCCAGAATTTATCTCCCTCCTCTCTTCCTTCATTCCTTCTTCCTACTGCCTCCCTCCTTCCCCACTTCATTAGTCTTGTTTTGATATGCGTTCTTTCTGTGTAGCCTGAACTAGCTTCTGTACGTCAATTCTCCTGCCTCAGCCTTTCAAGTCTTAGAATTACAAGTGAGCTATCATGTTTGGCCAGTTTGGTCAGGATCTCTAATATTTTATTTTCCTGACTTGTTAAATAATTGACCTTGGTACATTACAAAGTTTCTTTCTTTGTACCACAGTTAGAAAAGATACAAGAAGAGAAAAATAAAACTTATTTTTCTCAAGCATAATTAAGGTGCTTGATTGAAATAATATTTGAATTTCTACTGTGGCAAAAAAAAAGTGAAAGTGAACTTTAAATCTACCTTTTGAGCAAATGGAGGATATTTCTTCTTGACATTTCAGAAGGATATTTACACCCGATGCCATTACACAGTGTAATTATGTAATTACACATTCTAACTCCGTGATCACATATGTTATGCTAATTATATAATTAGACTTAATTATAGCAATTGTGCAAATACATAGTATCTGAATCGAAATGAATGGATTAAGAAACTAGGGCAGATATGAGAATGATAAACTTTGCAAGACAGCTCTCAACCCCTTGCGCCCATCTCAAAGACTTTCACTGTCACAGGTATCAGCCACTTCCTTTGTATCCTGAGTGTCAAACTCTTTAAGATTTTTTGCTAAAATCTGACTAAAGGAAAAGTATGAAAGAGGGAAAGAGAGAGGAGAAGGAAGCAGGTTAAAGACTGAGCTAGCTTTGAGCAGAGCAGGCACAGCCCGGGCTTGTCCCTACTCTTACTTCCTTCTGCTTTGACAGGCTTCAAGATGGTATCACCTTGGAGTCTCTGGGCTTCGGCTAATTCACTGCCAGCTCTCAGACTCCCTGAATGGAGCGATTCACTGTAATTGCTACTCTCTTGAACTTCCTCAGGACTTATATCTTTACATAACATCTCAAAACATCGGAATGTTCATTTTCTGTGGCTTCGACCGGTTCTGGTCCTGGGAAAATATGAATTTGTTAATAGTTATTGTTTTAATTGGTGATTTGATGACATTTGCTATTTCTGAGTTCAAAAGTCTGACCGTAGAAAAAAAATCTCCGGCTTTTTCCTCCCTCTCTGGAGTGGGCTGTGATTCCCTTGTAAGCTTGGGCCTGCAGAAGGGGGCAGATTTACCTAGAGGGCCTATTCCAGAAACCTCTGCAAAGCTGAGAGGTAGAAATGCCATTTCTTAAAAATGGCATTTTAATTGCATGTACTGCTGAGGATTTGCTGAAGTTGGCTGGTTTAATTTCCCCAGGGAGTCCATTTCCACCCTTCCAGGAAGGCAGATGCTGTCTCCGGGCTGACAGGGTACACCTTTTCTTTCCCTTTGGGGTGCAGTGGTAACCTTGTGCCAGCAGTTGCTGCCTAGTAAACGAGCAAAGCAAATGCCCTCTGTTTTATCATTCCTCATTAGCGTTCCGGAATATCTCACCAGCAGGCTGCAAGTCTCCCTCCATGAAGAGGCACGCTCTCTCAGCCTCTCTTTTTCCTGAGTGGAACAGAGCAGAAACCGAGCTGTGCGCTCTCTCTGCACGAGGGCCAGCACCTTGTCTCCAGCCGGGCTATTGAGTGCCCTGAAAGCATGAGCTGGAGTCCTAGACTTGCTGTTGCCACTGCTAGGTGGGTGAGGTCTGTGCACATCCAGGGGCTTCCTTCCCCCAGTGGGGGGATACCACATAGTCACATGCTGGTTGGTGATGCATGAAGTACTTACTGGAAGTAGAAGGCTGGGCTGTATTTCAATTTCTGCAAGTGTAGACAGCACTGCTGTGGTTGGGAATTCTGGGAGTGGGTACCAGCATCATCTGATTATTGGAGCATACCAACCCTGGAACAATACATATTTAGAAACATATGTATTAACGTCTGTTACAATGTTGACCCCTAGGAGAAGACAAAGATGAGGACAGTGTGTCAGTGAAGTTTGCAACTTCGTAGCAGGAGCTGACACTATGCATCTAGAGACAGCCCAGGAGGGGGACATTTTGATGGAAAGTACTTGGAGTGATTGAACCAAAATCTCCAGTGATGTTTCATGGAGATCTCTCATAACACACTGCTTCTTCTCCTCTTCCTCCTCTTTTTCCTTCCTCCTTCTTACATTACTTTATTCTCTGACAGCTTTGCTCTGCTGGGAGTCTAATACATTTATCTCTGTATCCTTGTGTCTGGCTTAACCTTCTATATAAGGTACCCCTTAGGCAGGCATAAGTTACCTGAACACATTGGGCAAATACTTTAATAATCTTTAATAACTAATCATTCTCCTGTCTGTCTGTCTGTCTGTCTGTCTGTCTGTCTCTGCTCGAATAAAGCACTAACTGTAAAGAATGCCCGCATATCTATCATATACCATGATCTTGCTTCTGTTGATATCTGTGCTCCATCTGTCCCACCCCAGATACCCCAGTATGGCGTCACCGTTGGGTGTGTACCAGCCATATACTTTTTAAAGACACTTTTATCATTTGTGCCTTTTTAATAATGGGATGGCTTCTGCTGTCCATTCAGTAATGCCTAGGTTGGAATCCCACTCTTTTGTCATAATATTCCTTCTTTAGGGAAAAGGCCACAGATGCCAAAACAAATGGAAACCCAGGGTCAATGAAAAAGGACTGACTTATCAAACGGGTTGTTTTCCTTCTTTGATTGAATAACCTGTCACTCTACCCAACAGACATCATTATTTTAATAAACTGAGATTTATGATATTCATAATGTGTTTATTGGATTCATATAAAATTATTGAGAAGTGATATTGCATAACTCATCCATTTCTTTAAAATATAAATATTCAGTGTCCCTCCATGAAGAGGCATGCTCTCAGAGAAGGCTGTGAGTATCACCGCTTCACACTCCACACAATATACCACCAAGGCCTTGAGAAACGTCTTTAATAAAGGCCGCAGCGGATTCCAGAGACTGAATTACGAGTTTTAATAACCACATTTCAAATATTTGCATATTAAACTTATTCAGAAGTTATTGATTTGTTTGCCTTCTGCTCTTACGGAAACTGTTTTGATAGCATGGTAATTGGCCAGTGGGTTCTACTCAAGATTACAGTAGATTTCAGAGGAAGGAAAAGGAGATGGACATCACAGCAGGCCGCTGAGTAGCCCCCGGCTATCCAAGGCAGGGAGCCTTACTTTTGACACCTCTCCAGTCCCCTCTCTGCTTGTCATTTCAGTTGACACTGATGGCTTTGGTCCTCTTCAGTGATATTCCCCTGTGGGCAACCTGTCAACATTTCCTCTGGTGTCCGCTCCTTTTCCATTCTACCAGGTGCCACACTGCCCTCAGCACTGACACTAAACACAGTGCTGCTTGTTCACTGAGTCCTGACTTAAAAATGGTATATTTTTACTCACACCAAATCTTGGCTTTTTTTTAAGTTACTTTATAGTATTGAAATCACAAGTAGATTAGTTCCTAAATCTCTCAATATTATAGCTATGTGCTGGAATGCATATTCCTTGTCAGCAAAGAAATGCAGCATTTAAGCCATAGGCTTGAGTTCATCTTTTGAGATGCTTAGTTTGCCACACACTTTAGACCAACTGGTCGACTTTGTGCAGACTCCAAACTAGGTTTGAAAGCCCTTCTTGCTCCTGAACCACCAGCTATGGCCTCTTCTTCCTGCCTTAGCCCCTGCCACAGGCCAGATGTCCAGATGTGAGGTCATCCTCTCTTCTTTCTCCAGAGCTGTCTTCGCCACCACTTGTGGGCTAGTTCCACCTCTGCATAGTGATGTCATTATGGCAGGCCTGTCACAGGGTGGGAAGAGATAAAAGACTCACTGTGTTCACAGCGTTAAGGAGTTTAGGCTCTCCCATAACTCCATGTAACTGATCAACATACAGGGATGAGCAACTGCCCCATGGCAGGGAGTAGAGTGTAGTCGAGGAGAGGTTTGGCCCTGTGATAAAAGTTTGCCAGCCAGCCGTGAATAACAGCAAATTTACATAAATGGTGGAAGGCTATGGCATTTTTTTTCATAGCATACAGTGATGAGTTGGTTATGGATGGATGTCCTTATCATGTTGTGCCGATGCTGAGGGGCACAGGCTTTCCTTCATCTTCCCCCTCCTTGATGTCCCCACCTGAGAGTCATAAGTGCTTGTCACCCAAGCACAAACAACTTGAGTTTGATCCCTTGAACCTTTGTGGGGGAGGCACTCTTCTAACACCAACCTTGGGGAGGGGGAGGTAGGCGGATTCCTTAGACTCACCAGCCATCTAGCCTACTGTCTTAGGGTTTTACTGTTGTGAACAGATACCATGACCAAGGCAACTCTTATAAGGATAACATTTAATTGGGCTAGCTTATAGGTTCAGAGGTTCAGTCCATTATCATGAAGGCAGGAGCATGGCAGCATCCAGGCAGGCATGGTACGGGAGGAGCTGAAAGTTCTTCATTTTGTTCTGAAGGCAAACAGGAGAAGACTGGCTTCCAGGTAGCTAAGATGAGTGTCTTAAAGCCCATGCTCACAGTGATACACTTTCTCCAACAAGGCCACACTTAGAAATAGTGGCGCTCACTAGGCCAAGCTTATACAAACCACCACACCTACCCTAGTCAAATCATTGAGTTTCAGATAGAAATAACAAAGCCTATCTGAAAAAAAAATCAAAGATAGACAGTGTCCTGAGGAAGAAACCTAAAATTTACCTCTGGCTTCCATACATATGTGCATACATGTGTACATGCATGAATGCACACATGCATACACATATACCTGAATACGCAAATACTTTTCACAACTCAGTACAGGATTTAGGAGGTGCTCAGAGTTATGGCCCATGACTTCACTGTTAATAGTGTTGGTTCCAAGAGAGCAGAAATGGTTTCACGGGATCAATTCTATTAATTGTGGGTAAAAACTTCACAGATAAAGTTTGAATTATGGTTGTTTTTATTAAAATGAGAATAATTTAAACCTAACTGTGAAGAAGCAATATGAAACTCAGACTATGGACTCTAACACTCCCAAGGGGCCAGGAGGGGTAGCCTGGCTCAAATCTAAGAGTTGAAGGCTAGAAGCTTGTGGAGGCAGGCTCACCCTCTGAGTGTCTACCTGCCAACAAGGCAGTCTAGTCTAGCTTTGTTCTCAGATTTTAGTCACTCTTATGATGTCTAAATCATGTGAGACCGTTCTGTGTTCTGAACACTCTGAGAACTCTTTTGTGTCTCACTGGAGGCAGGTGTACATTGGAGACGGGTGCACTGGAGGCAGGTGTGTATTGGAGTTAGAAGTGATTTGAAGGCCAGTGTGTATTGGAGGCACGAGTGATTTGGAGGCAAGTGTGTACTGGATGTGTACTGGAAGCAGGTAAATACTGGAAGTAGGTGTGCACTGGAGGCAGGTATGGACTTTAATACAGTTACAAACCTAAATCAAATCTGCTGATTGGGCTTCAGACTGAAAGAGAGTCTGGAGACTATTTTCTTTCCTTTGTTTTTCTGGCTATATCACATGTTGCCTCAGCCATGTCTATAGGAAGTGGCCTTTAGCCTGCAAGTGCTTGAGCAATCACTTATTTGCCATATATATATACATATATATATATATATATGTATGTATATATATGATTCAAGAATGATTTCTTATTGTCTGACTGATTTGTAACTGAGTCGGCGGTCTTTATTTTCCTGCTGTTGTTCTTTATGTGTTCCTGGCCATTTTTGTGAGCACTAGGGATCTGCAGGGGAAGGAACACAGTGTGTGACTGCTCTTTGAGACAGCCTGGGGGGACCTTTAGTAAGTTAAAAAGCTTGACACTGAACCTCTTTCATAGACCTCTGTGTGGTTTCCTTACATTGGGACAAAATGAACAGTATGATTTACAATAACATCAATTACCATAATAACCATCAATGAACAATAATCCATACTTAGTCACAATAGTACTTGTCTTAGGGTTTTTATTGCTGTGATGAAAACCATGATCAAAGCAACTTGGGGAGGAAAGAGTTTATTATTTATTTATTTATTTATTTATTTATTTATGTGGTTTTTTTGATGTTTTTTAGCTCTGAATGATTTTTTATTGGATATTATATTTATTTACATTTCAGGTGTCATCTCCTTTCCCCATTTTCTCTCTCTAGAAACCCCCTATCTCATCACCCCTCCTCTTTTTTGCTTTTATACCATTTTAATTGTATGCAAGTATTAAGGTCAGTTCTAGGTTGAGGAACTAGCAATACAATAGATGCAAATAGTGTCAAGGAACAAGCAAGACAATAAACACAAAGAGTCAAAGAGCAAGCAAAGCAATAAACAAATTTCCATGAACCCTCCAGTGACCACTGTTTCTAAGGGCTTATCAGGATGACCAAGGTATCTGAGCCTCCTTCCCTGTCCTAGCCCAAAGTCATTTTCCAAGATCAGATGAGATGTGTTCATGGGGGTGTGTTCATGGATGTAGACCCAAAGTCATTTTCATGTCTGAAGCCTGCTTCCTTGTTCTAGCCTAAGATTTCGATTCCTGCCTGAAATTACTTCTTTGTTCTAGCTTAATGTCTGATTCCTGCCTGAAGCCCACTTCCTTGTCCTTGGCCAATGTCAGAGTCCTGCCAAGAAGCTCATTTCCTTGGAGGAAAGGGTTTATTTGGCTTACACTTCCACATCACTGTTCACATCAAAGGATGTTGGGATGGGAACGAAAATAGGCATGAATCTGGAGGCAGGAGCTGATGCAGAGACCATGGAGAGGTGCTGTTTACTAGCTTGCTCCTCATAGCTTGATTAGCCTGCTTTCTTATAGAATCCAGGACCACAGCTCAGGATGGCACCACCCATAACGGTCTGGGCACTTCCTCATCAATCACCAAATAAGAACATGCTCTCTAGGCTTTCCTATAGCGTAGTCTTACAAAGGCATTTTCTTAATTGAGGTTTCTTCCTCTCAATGATTATAGCTTGTATCAAGTTGACATAAAATTGTCTAGCGCAGTGTGTATGGCATTATATGGAGGCAGGTGTGGGCTGGATATGCACTGGAAGCAAGTATATACTAGAAGTAAGCGTACAATGGAGGCAGGTATGCACTGGAGGCTGGCATGCAGCCTCCAATGTCCAGCACAGTATGACTATGGCATTATACATTGACACACAACAGAGATTTTTATACATAAATATGTAAAAATCAATAGATATATAATATTACACACATAGAACACAGTACCTATATACACTCATATATGCTTTCAATACACATGATATGAAAGATATAAAATCATGGACAATGTAGAACCTAAACTACATTAGTGTATAACATTAGTATAGGTCACATGTCAACATGCTATTGATGTCATCGTAGACAACACAGAAGTGATGTGTAAATACTGATGAGAACAGATAGCAGTGTGATCAGTGGTGAACACCAACAGGACTCCACCTAGAGAGTTCATCAGAACTTCCTATCTTCTCCCATTCCTTCTCGGGGCCCTGGGGGGTTTTCTAATTGCCATGGGAGAGTCTGAAGGACAAAGTTTTACAATCTTCCATCCAGGCAGACGTTCTTCAGGGTTCTACCAAAAAACAGAGGAGACAGGCTAAACTGCATGCTAGGGCCTCATCCTAAGGCACCAGCACACATGGGCATTTCTAATGCCTGCCTCTTTGGGTGACCATCACACCACTATCTTGCTTTTCCTGGGTGGTCTGTCCTATATGCACTAGCTGGCTTCCTGCCTGCTTTGTATAAAAGCAACTATATCATTTACTTTTGAACACCCACTCTTAGCCCTTCCCTATCACCAGTGCTTGCCTCCCTTCTCATCCTCACTACGTACATACCTGCTAGACCTCCTCACACTCCCCAAATCCCATCACAGACTAAACAGCTCTTCCTCTGTTATCCTGGTCCAAGTGCCCAGAGCTGGAGGTCTGCACAGTTTCTTTGGATTGGTTTATGCATGAATTATTTTTCTTTCGGCTAGCTAAGATCTGCTGAAATAGTACAAATCAGATGTCAAGAATATCTTAACCAGCAGCAGCTAATGAAAACCAAAGCAAATAAATAAAACTGCAGACAACGGCAATGTGTCCGGGGTTACCTTGAAGGAAAGCAATGGTTCCCCTAGACAAAACACTCACCTTCAAAGCGTGAACAATGAGACCATTTTGGGAAGGGAAACAAAACAAAATGAAACAAAACATCTGTTCTGATAGAATTTGAAGCATAGGAGAGATCCTGGGTGACATGAGCCAGTGTGGGAGCAGAGGAAGGCATGCGACTGCCATACATACACACATGTGTGTGTGTGTTGTGTGGTGTGTGTGCATGTGTGTGTGCATATGCTTTCACATGAGTGTTTATGGGGGAAAGATGGAGGAAGGAAAGGAGAGACTGAAATAAGCCTATGCAATGTCTGAATTCTAAAATAATATGTGAACCAATCAAGTATTTAGTTTAAATGAACATTTTTTTAAAAAATATAACTCCAGCTTGGTTTTGTTCTTCAGAAAAAATTAATATAGAGAATATCAGGAAGGCAGAAAACTCAAGGAGACTAAACATAGCATATGGTATGTATTTAAAATTGTAAGTGTGTAGTAGTGGCTCACAACTGTCATCTCAGTCCTTGGGAGGCTGAGGCAGGAAGAATTCTAAAATTTTGAGGCAAACCTGGGTAACATAGGGAATTCCAGGCCAAGCCTGGGTTACAGAGTGAGACTTTACCTAAAAATATATAGACAATGTGTTTCACCTATAGTGACATATTTAGATATATTTTAAATATGTATTTAAAGTTTCTACAATGCACTGATGATGGATTCAGTTGTGTGTTTGTGTGTGTGTGTCTGTGTATGTATGTGTGTGTATACGTGTGTGTGCATGTGTGTGTGTGTGCATGTGTATGAGAGAATGGGTGTGTATGAGAATTAAGAGGGAGTGAGAGAGTGTGCGCAGCTACAGCAAATGTTTTTTTTTTTTTTGACTTCTTTGAAACTGACAATGTGGGGCAGATGTTAAAATGCTTGTCTTGTCAACCAAAAGACCTTAGCTCAACCCCTAAAATTCATCACACTAAAAAAACAAAATGAAGAACAAGGCAAGCATTGTGGAGCACACCTGCAATTGCAGCACTGGAGAGGCGGAGACAGGCAGATTCCTGGAGTTTTCAGGCCAGTCACTTGGAGGGTTCAAGCCAGTGAGAGAGCCTGTCTTAAAAATCCAAGATGGATGGCTTCTGAGGAAGGACACCCAAGGTTGGCCTCTGGCTTCCACATGCACATACACACTTAGGCACGCTCCCCCTCATTCTCCACCCTACAAAACCCGACAGCATGAATGACATTGCTTCCTTGGGTCGAGCCCGACATGTGACTATTCACATGCCTGCTATCCACCTGCTTTCTTTATCTTTATAGAAAAGTCCATCTTTGTACCTTCGGCAACCAGCCCGAGTTCAGGCTGACTGCAAGAACAGGCAAGGATCCTGTCATCGAAATCTGTAGAGGCAGGACTCACAGTCTCATTGCAGGCTGACAGATGCCTCGTGACAGAGCTGATAAGCAAATAACATAAAGTTAGTAATAGCATCTAAGGTCTGTGCAGTGTCTAAGTTAAAAAAAACCATAATAAACAAAACTAAAACATTTTGCTGATAAACAAATAACATAAAGTTAGTAATAGCATCTAAGGTCTGTGCAGTGTCTACATTAAAAAAAATTAAACAAATAAAAACATTTTGTCCTAGTTAAAAAGTCCTCTTGATCCCTAAGCTTGGGGCCTTCTCAATATATGTATTTTTGGGGGGAGGGTACAAATCTACCCATAGCAATTTCGTTATATGCTTCTGACCAGAAAGCTGGTTAAGGACAATGTTATTCACTCAACAGTCCTCAAATATATAGATAAATATTTAATTTCCTTCATTGTTTTGGGAAGCTATGGATCCTGTGACCCACCCTGAAAGTATTCTGATCTTATCTTTCAGTGACTCTCCACATGTAGCAAAGATCACAGACATACTTTTCAGGTTTCATGCTTCCTGAACTTACTTACTGTGTGGTAAGGCTCTGGGTCTCCGATGCAATTCTACTAGCTAATAAAAACAGGAAAGAAAGGTTGAACCTGGCTACTCATTAAGGTGAGTAAAGAAAATCAAGCCAGTGGGGTTGGCATTCCCCACTCACAGTACTGGTAACTGTGGCCAGAATCATCTCCTGTGTAGCACCCGGACTCCTTTTTCTGTTGGACAGGCACATGAGCTGGTACAGATCTGCTGGAGAACAATATGTGTATCAGAAGTGTTAGTGATGTATGTGCCGAGTTATGAATAAGGTGATATCCCAGGGAAGTAAGGAACTCTCAAAGGGAAATTGTTGTCTTATTCTGCATGCAATATTTGAAGTTGGGGTTTTGGGAGGTATCTAGTGACATGGAACTGATTGAATAGATGTAGGCCGGCTCTGTGCTGAAACACTATCTAACCACTGAAAAATTTATGGACGAACATTTATTGATATGTTTGTTCACAAAGTCACATGTTCAGCAAAAGTAGAATGGGATATAAATTATTATTTACATTACAGTCTTGCTTTGGTAAGACCATATTATGTATGAATCCAAAAACATACACACTAACATGCCAACATAGGTCATATCTGGAATGGAGTACATTTAACTTTGCTTTGGCTTGTCTTTACATTTTTTTCTACAATGTGAATATACATTTTTAAAAATAACCTGAAAAGAATCATAAATATAAGATTTCCTCTCACTCCAAGTCTAAATGCCCAGGAACAAAAAGATTGATGTTCACCTTCATATAACTTGACAACTAACATTGGTATCCTATTTGCTGATTTTTATGATGGAGGTACCCTAAAATGCTGTTTTCTTAATATTTCTTGATTCTGCAAAGAATTAGAATATGGAGTTTGTGGCCTGACTCCTGGGTGGCCCAGTGATGTGGATGTTTAGTGATAGCCCTGGGAGGTCCCAGAGCACAAGCGTTGTACCCAATTAATTTTTTATTCCTCTAAGAAAATGCTACTTGGGTTGACAGGCATATTTCCTCAGTGGAGGGAGAATACGAGATAAGAGCGTGCTGGGAAGTGGCTTGGGAATAACGGAACCTTGTAAATCTGATTTCCCTGAATAGCCCATGAAAGCATTAAACAAACAGAGTGCTGTGTCCTGGAGCTTTGCCTGAATTAAAGAGCGTAAGAAGTATTGACTTTACACAACTCAATAGAACTATTATTTGTGATTGAATGCCAGATTAAATGGCTGGAGAGCAGCCACAAGCAAGGCTGTGAATGCATAAGAATCGGAGTTACAGCAAAGTTCTTTCTAATCACTGTTCCATCCAGCTTCAGCAAATGCCTTGATGTTCCATCCACACAGTAACACATGTCCTTAGGTGCAACTGACCTGCTGGTCTCTCTCTCTTACATAGAGGGTGTCCACCATTCTCAGGCTTCATTTGAAAGGTAAGGTAGCTGAGTCTAGATGGTCCAGATAGCTTGGAACATTAAAGAGCATGCCCAGGAGGACTCACCCTAAATTTGAGTGGGTCCATCCTATGGACTAGGGTCTTAGGCTCTATAAAACAGGAGACTAAACTAAGGACTAGGGTTCATTTGTCTCTCTGGTTCCTGACTGAGGATGTGATGCAAGTAGCCTCCTCATGCTCCTGCTGCCCTGCCTTCTCAGCCATGATGGACAGAACCCTTGAGCCATGAACCTTATATTGATCCTTTTGAGTATTTTACAACAAGCAAAACAACCAATTCCTATAGTATACTTCAAAAACTTAGTCCCCGGATTTCCAACTCCTAGTAACTCATAACTCTAAGTCTTTAAAGTATCAGCCTTCACTTTATAGTCTGGGAGATGTGATGAGTGGCCGAAAAAGTCAGGCTTTAGGCTTAGCGTCAAGGCCTCAAGAATCTACATTCTAAGTGTTCTAAGTGGTCAGGAGTCCCATATGAATGCTGAAGGCAAGCAAGAAGATGGGGGGATTTAAGACGGCATGTTTTAATTCTAAACCGGTGCAGACACTTTATTGTTGTTTATTTTTGAGATTGTAGTTTTGATTACACTTCTCTCTTTCCTTTCCCCAAACTGTTCCATGCATCACACCAACTCTCATTCAAATTTGTGGCCTTTTTCTTTTCCATCATAATCCCTATCAGCAATCTATAAATATTTGTCTTTATATCCACAGATGTAGTCTTCACCCCTCATCAGGAAACTTCTCTTTGCAACAGAGACTGCTACAAAACCCCCACAACCAACCAATATGCAGAGTTGTGAAGCCCAGTTGACATGGATATATCTACAAAATGCTTCTGTAGCTAAGGCTTAGGGAGCACTGGGGATGAGGGCGTAGAAAGATTGGAAGAGCCAGAGGACCAGGGACTTTACTGTGATATTCTGTCTGCTAGTAACATTTCAAACTACACTTATAAAGTTTCACTAGCATGACCACCAAACATGGGCTGAACAAGGACAGTCCTCTCCCTGAGGACTAACTTTCATTGTGTGCAAAGGTGCCATGCATGCTTCTGAAAGAGAAAGGCAAATAACAGTCCTACCCAGCTATGACATCTATGGACCCAGTCAACAATCATCATGGCACAATAACTCTACAGCTACAGTAGTAGCACACATAGCTTGGAAGAAACCAACCACTCTTTAATTAGATTTAAGATTCACTCAACAAGAGGGATACCATACCTGGTACCTGAAACCTAGCTAACTACTCAGCGCTAGTGAAGTCATGTTTGTTGGAAGAAAATCTACAGACACTTTGTCTTCAAAAGAATTTCTTATTGATAAGCACTTCTCCAAGCTCTAAGTTATATGTTCAGCTTCTAAATCTTCCCGGGGAACAAGGTTTATTTATTGCTTCGGTTGAGATGGATGAAAGTTTATTCATTAAGTGGCAATGGCTTTAGAGAACTTGGGAAGGAGAGATTGGATGTCTTGGAACCCTTTGGAAAGTGATTGGAGGGTAGACAGCCCATTGTACATCATCACCTCCTGGGGTTTAAAGTTTAAAGGATCTCCTGTTAAGTACTGAGAAGCCTGGGTGACAAGAGGGACTTTGGGGGGGGGGATTCTACATATTAAGTTTCTATCAGTGACAGCCATTTATTGATGTGTGTGCAATGTATCAGAGATGGAAAAGTTGTGGTAAATGCCATGTTGGGATCATAAAATACCACTAGGAATTTTGTCAGTATGTGTGACTGTCATTCTAAGATTTGTCTGGGACTAATAGACCTTTAACAAAATTTCTTGAACTCACAGTGAGAAAAATATTGTTGCCTAGAAAAAAACATTGGAAAATAATGTTCCTGAGCCAAATCTCAAGCTCAGGAGCTCAAGACATCTGTATCCCACAAAGAAAGCTTGACAGCCAGCTTTACATTTTGTTAATTATCCAGTAAGTTATAAACTTTGTGAACCAAGGTATAATTTAGAATTGGCTGAGATTTCCCAGAAAAGATTTCCTTTCTCCAGAAGATAAATGTCCAATTGATTTGCAATCCAAATTTAATTATCTACTTGGAAGTTAACCATTCCTGTGTAGACTACATCCTTATTTTTGTTTTCATGTGTGTGTGTGTGTATGTGTGTATGTATGTGTGTATGTGTGTTTGTATGTATGTGTATGCGTGTCTATTTAGGATAACTAATTCTTTGTTTATATTGACTATGATTTACTTTGAAAGAAGTCCAAAAAAAAAAAGTTAACAAGATGTGTATGCATTGAGTTTGTAATATCAAAATAAAGTGATATCAATAAGATACCCTAACAATCTTACTCTCTGAGGACACTGCAGAGATCGGGGACTCTGGCAGGTAGAAAGGAGTAGAGGCACACAGTTCTGCCCTGTGGCAGAACTTATTTTGTGAATTTTTAGTCTGCCGTGGAGTCTTTCATGGCAGGCCTGTTTAAGCAGCTAAATGTTCTCCCCAGGAAGCAGCTTGTGAATGGTTATCTTCTCTTGTCTTCCTTCTCAGCAAGTAGGTTCTCAGCAAGTGCATCTCCCTAGCAGCACTTGTTCCAGTACTGGAGTATCCATCCTTTGTTGAGCCCTTTCAGCTCTGAGGGAATCTCATTTCTTGTGCAGAACTCTGCTGCTCAGTGTCATGAGGCTCAGACCATGATCCGCACTTTGCCTTCTGAAAGGAATGACATCTGAGCCTTCAGTACATTGTCACCCCACTCTCTACCTTTCCGACTTTGGCTAGGGCTTCTTGAGGAAACAGTGTGTGATAATGTCTAGTACATATTGAGCACAATGCATTTGTCAGAAATCTTATCAATATGATTCTGTCTGGGCTAAGGTCAGACCCCTGCTAGAGCCACCCACCTGTAGGCAAGTTCAATGAGCCTTGATCCTTCATTTCTCTGTTTGGGTGGCTTAAGAAGAGACTTGATGGTGTGCTGACGCAAACCGACCAGAAATCTGTCTTACTAATGGTATTACCCTCAGAAGCCACCAAGTTCACCATCCTGGTGCAAGCTTTGCTGTCCTCAGTGACTGCCTCTTGATTGTTCTGGGGTCTCCCATCCTTCCTAAAGGGAAGCATGGAGGCTTTTTCATGTTCTTGAGGGCCACTTGTCAGGGTCCTCACTCCTGTTGCTCTGAGTTGATTGAGTGAACTCCTTAGCTTGTCAGGAGCTTTGGGACTTGATCTGCCTGTGAACCCGAACAGAGAGGGAGTACTGACCTGGGGACATCTGGTGACTCTGCCATCCCATTGTGAGTCTGTGATAGAGATGAATGAGTCAGTTGGTGTAGTGACATTGTATAGTGATCACAAATGCATATGTCCTGCCACTGTGTCCATATCACATTTCCACAGATGAAGGAGGTGGGGATTGGCTGAGATCAAACGGCTAGAAGGCAATGAGTTTGCTCAAGTCTGTGATGCACCCAGTATTACTGTTTGGGATTCACATTTCAGTAATGTTTACTGTGAAAATAAACTCCCTTCCAGGCCCAGAAGACCACTGAGGTAAAATGGAGTTCAATCATGAGCTGTTGCCATGGAGAGTAAATTGCCTCAAAATACTTTCATTCACTTTCCTACAAAAGGGAGATTTTCACCATCACAAAAGCTAAAACTGTTTTAAAGATCTATGGGATCTCATGAAGTTGAAAATGCTTTGCCATGCTTTGAATGCCTATAGCATACACCCTAGCACATGGTGAGGGCTTAATAAGCATTGAGTTCCTCTTGTCATTGTGTGATTTATGACATACTGACGTAAAGCATATAAAAATCCATGTTAGTAGTGCTGCCCTGAGGCTGTGAGCATCATGCCAGACCTTGCACAGTGCTCCCAGTCCACACAACATGCTGTCAGCCAGTGTGAGTGCTCTCCGTCATCACCCCATCTCCTCCTCTGTCTCACTTTACCCCTCTGTGAGCACTCACCTCAGGTCTCTAGGTGGAGCTCAGGCAATCAAGGTGAAGGATGGCAAGGGTTGGGGCCAGGATGTCGGTTCATCTCTTTTGCCAGCCCATTCCATACACTTTTCTGTGCTGGTCCAGTTTTTATGGACGTCTTTTGCAGGGATAATGGACCCCACAGCACTGTACTTTCGTGCTCTCCAGTCTTAAGATCTATTTTGCTTGACAGGGAAGAATGCATTCCTGTGAGTGAAGCAGAGAGTGAGGTGAAGTATGTTTTCTTTGTTGTTTTGGCACACTAGTTTAAAAGCTCTCTGTTTGCAGCAGGGCTTTCTTCTTGTTAGGGCAAACAGAGTAAATGATAGTGGCGATTAAAGCCCAGCAGCAGATCCAGATAGTCTGTGGGTAGGAAGATCCTGGCTGCTGAGCAAGCTGAGAGAGTGAGGATGAACATCCAGGGACAGGCTATCCAAGACTCCCACTGGCCTTCATTCGTCAAGCTCAATGTCCTGGATTTGACACTGTTGCTGAGGTCATTGAAGAAGGGAGGGGTCACAGACAAGACAAACACCCTGGATCCACCCTCATGTCTCTGTATGATATCAAAGGCTCAGTTTATTTTGGTGAATTAAACTTACTCAATTCTGTCTATTTGGTATGAGTAGAACTTGTAAGCCCTCCTCCCAGACATTTTTCTTTTGCTTTAAACAAATTTGTATACAAAGTAATTGGCTTCACTATGGAATATTCAAAACCTCTTTGGTCTTTTATTCCTCTATTCCTCCATCCTCCTGCCTCCTTCCCTCCTGCACCCCTTTGTCCCAGTAGTGCCCTCTGAACTTTGCTGTCATTGTGCTTTACTTCTTTTTTTCCTACAAACTCAGAATTTCCTCGTAAGGCACTGTTTTAGGCAACGTGATCCACCGCTGCTGCAGGTGAGAACCAGCCACCGAAAATCTGATTTTGGTTTTAGTCTCTACCAGAGGAATACATAGATATATAGATATATAGATTAGACATCTTCCATGCAAAGCTATGGATTCCCATTACTCATTCTGCTAAATCCTCAAGGATAGAACGGTCATCACAGAAAGATGGGCAACTCCCTTCCACTTCAGAGGAGACAAGTATCTAAAGCAAATTTCAATGATGACACATGGTGGAAGATTATCACACCTGTGCGTTGGTCAAGTGCACACATTTTTGTTTAACCTTCACACAAGTCTTCTAATATGGGTAAGAGGTATCTCTGTGGAAAAATGAGGGCCTAAAGAGATAAGGCTGTATGTCTTAGTCTGTTTGGGCTGCTGTACCCAAGTACCACAGTCTAGGTGGCTTACAATGACTGAAATTTATTTCCTTTCATTCTGGAGGTTGGACGTCTAGGATCATGGAGCTGGCAATGTCAGACTCTGGCGAGAACTCTCTTCCAGGTATGGGTGGCCAACTTCTCACATCTTCACATGACAGAGGGACAGGCAATACTCTGGAGTCTCCCTGATAAAGGTACTCGTTTTATTCAGAGGGCTTTGCCTTCATGACCTAGCAACTGCACAGTACTTCACCCTGACTTGGTAACACTGGGGATTGGAGTTCAATAAGAAAACTTTGAGGGGACACAAGAAGCCAATCCTACCTCAAGGCCACTGTCAGAAGTGTGCTGCTGTCTTAGCTTTCACATGTAATCTACACTAAGCTGTGGTAGTCTGGAGTGTTTTCAGTACTGAGGAGATTCCAATGCTCTCCTCCCTAGAGAATACCACAAATAACTCATGTGCATTTGAAAATACACATGACACAAGAGGACTCCCCAGCAGACTTTAAGGCATTTTCTAGTCCTGAGATAAACAGTGGCTAAGGATGTCTACACAGTTTTCTGATTATTGTCGTTAATGTAACGTGTTCATTATTAAGTTGATAATAGACTTGTTCTCTGTATTATGTAACATCTTCCAGAAGAGGAAATGGCCGTACATTAGAATGTGATTGTATTCTCATTGCTGTGACAAAATGCCTGAGAGGTGTCATTTAAGGGAGGTTTTTATGTTTATTTGTTTTTTTTTTTTTTGTTTTCCTTGCTGGCTTACAGTTTGAGGTGCAGTCTGTCATGGCCACATGGCATCCACAGCCAGGAAGCAGAGAGATGGATGCTGATGCTCAACTAGATTTCTCCTTTCTATTTAGATGAGGACTTTATGCCATGGTGCCACCCATATTTAGGGTGGGTCTTCCCACCTCAATCTAGAGACTCCCTTAGACACAGTCAGAGGTTTGTCTCTTAATTACTCTCGTTCTGTGAACGTGACAACCAATATTAAATATCACAATGATTATTTATTTTTGGTTGTGAGCCTAGCCTTTAACGGTTGAGCCATCTCTCCAGCCCAACAATGACTATTTAAACAACCATCCAAATTACACACACACACCCTACCACCATCACCACCACCATCACCACCACCATCATCACCACCATCACCACCACCACCACCACCACCACCACCACCACCACCACCACCACAACAACAACAACAACAGACCCATCAGCTAAAGTGCAGTGTAGGAGAGTGTGGTGGTTTCAGTAGGAATGGGCCCTTAGACTCATGTGTGTGAATGCTTGGCCCATAGCGAGTGGCATTATTAGGAAGCATGGTGTTGTTTGAGTAGCTATGGCCTTGTTGGAGAAAGTGTATTACTATGAGGGCAGGCTTTGAGGTTTCCTATGCTTAAGCTATACCCAGTGTGACGCACAGTCTCCATCTGGTGCCTGTGGATCAAGGTGTAGAACTCTCAGCCCCTTCTCCAGCACTATGTCTGCCTGCATGCTACCATCTTTCCTGCCATGACAATAATGGACCAAACCTCAGAAACTGTAACCCAGCCCCAGTGAAATCCTTGCCTTTATAAGAGTTGCTGTGGTTATAGTGTCTCTCCACAGCAATAAAACACAAAGGGAGACCAGGAGTGTGGTGCTTTGACTATGCTTGGCTCATGGGAAATGGCACTATTATGAGGTGTGGCCCTGTTGTAGTAGGTGTGGCCTGATTGGAGGGGTTGTGTCACTGTGGGGGTGGGCTTTGAGGGTCCTATGCTCAAGGTCCATCTAGTGCAGAAGGGTGCCTTCTCCTAGCTGCCTGCAGTAGACAGTCTCCTCCTGGTTGCCTTCAGATCAAGATGCAGAGCTTTTGGTTCCTCCAGCATTGTCTGCCTGCAGGCTGCCATGCCTCCTGCCATGATTATAATGGTCTGAACACCTGAAACTGTAAGCCAGCCCTCAATTAAATGTTGTTTTTTATAAGAGCTGCCTTGATCATGGTGTCTTTTCACAGCCCAGGAAACCCTAAATAAGACAGGGAGGTTGTACCCACTCTACAGATGAGGAAGTCAGTCCAGGCTCAGTAGTTGCTCTGACGCAGCCTACACAGTTATTTCTAGGAGTTAGTGTCTGAAAACACACCTGCCTGAATCAAACTCTTTGGCATTCTGCCTGTTCCTTCCTTGTTCTTTAGGAGGGAAGATTCTTTATTGTCTCTGACTCTTGCTTAGCATATGACTCCCACATCAAAGCCAGGGTTTTTGACTTTTCTTTCAGTGTTTTGAATTTTCTGATGATGCGGGCAAGTTACTCAGCCCTTTCCATCAACTGCCTCATCAGAAAATGTGAATAGCCCTACTTCTCAGGTTGCCACTTGAAATAAATGAAGTTGCACCCAATCTGATGTAACTTAGTGCAGAGAGGACAATGGGCCCTGAATTAATCTTCGCCATTAGCTCACACTCTACAACCAAAGCCACATGCTCATGGAGTCATTTATTTTATTGCTTTTGAAATATGTTCACCATGTGTTCTGTGTACACATGGGTCTATCGAGATATGTTAGGATGTTTGCTGGGAAGTCACGTACATGCTTTCATTGTTGATTTCAGACATATAGGCCTAAATTTCTCTCAACATGTTGACTAATATGAAAATGCCCTTATCAATATGGGGACAGTGGCATGCCACTCTGACTGTTCTCTGAGTTATTTATTTCCTGGATGAGGGGAGGGCAGCTTTGTTCTTCTTCTGTGGTCAGTTAAGAAAACCCAGGCCTAGACCCAGGCTGACCATCGTCACTTATGTCTCCGTCTTCTAGCTCCAAGACAGAGGTTTAATATCAAGAGGGCCCCGATGATAATAATGACAGAGGCAGGAAGAACTGTTCTTCAGCTCCATTGTAAGTGAACCTTTATTTGTTTTGGCACTGATGTGAGAGCTATACAGGATCTCAGAGATTCCCATGTTTACACAGGGCACAGAGACATCTAGGGAGGCCAGTTCTAGGACAGTCAGTGGACAGAGCAGTTGCAGAACCTGCTTGCCACCCATGCAGAGAATTCCTGCTGTTAACATGGGCTAGAGCAGCCAGTGAAGTACATTCTATTTATGGGATTTGTACTTTTCCCAGAGACTGTAAGGTAATTACATCTCTGTGAAAGAGGAGGCAGCTTGGAAGTAGCCTGTGATATAAAGAAAGACATAGTCTGGCAGGTCTGCACTGTGCCACTGTGAACTGAACAGAAAGGAAACAGTGGGATTTGTGCTGAGGTTTGAGGGTCTTCTGTTGTCATGGTGACATGGCAGGGAATCATTCATCAGGGAGACTCCAAGCCTGAAAGGGTCTAGGTAAAGGTTGGAATAGTCTATTAAGCAGACAGGCACCAGAGGCTGGAAGGGCAACGTCTTAATACACAACATACAGGCTCAGGTTGGGTACTACCTCAAGTCTCAGATGCTGGGAAGTTAGTGAGAGGCCTATCATTACATTCACAAGAGTCAGGAGGGTTGAGCTGCAGCCATAACAACACCTTTGGAGGTTGAAGCCACTAGCTTAAAGGAGGCCATCTGATAAGCAGAAAAGGATTTTAGTGTGTATCTAACATGTTTGCAGACAAATCAGTATATTTTGGGATATGCAGATGCCCATTTCTTCTTCATGTGTGTACCTCCAAAGTGATGCTTTTTGTAGAAGTCATTTTCAGCTGTTTAAACCAAGTAGGATGTGTCTGAGTTATCATGTGAACAGAGGCTCTTTGAACTTCTGGGTATAATTAAGTCACAGGTGCTGGGTGGTGCTGATGTTGAGGTCTCTTTCTGGGATGGATTAAGGTCAAATCATTTTACCAAAAGTCAGTGTCAGAGAGGAAATGGGCAGCTTAAGAAAGAGCTGATCTTGGCGGATGCTGCAAAACTGTGGCTGCTATGCTCTCTGTGACTCTGCCAAACCGTGCATTAGCTAACTGCTTAGATCCTAAATAGCCCAGACCTTCCTATAGACTGTAGCTTCTGAACGTAGGGTTGATGACACCATGAGTATTTTTTTTACAGACGAGGGCTTTAGGGAGGTGCAAGAAAACACATTTTATTGCAAATTGAAGAAGACTTGGAGGTTTCTGTGGCATAAGATACTTAACATTCTAACTATGGGTAAATTAACATGAACCTGTGTCAGCGCATTGATAGTTGTTTATGATAAAAAAAAAAAGAGTCTTGGCTTTTCTCAGTAAAGTGGCTCAAGCCAATGATCCTAGCACTTGGGAGATGAGAGGGAGGCCTCGAGAAGAGTAATGAAAGTTCAAAGCCAGCATGCACTATCTAGCAAGTTACAGGTCAGTGTGGGCCACAGAGTAGACTTTCCTCTTCAATAAGGAGTGATTATGTCAATGCATCTGCAAGGTCAGCTCCAGCTATAAGAGAAGAGTATTGTCAACAGAGCCAGCACACCCGGCTTTCCATGGGGCACTCTGTGTCTGGTGTTTTAAGCTGAGTTCTTGCACAGTACAGGAGGAGGAGATTTCTGTCGCTGCTTTATAGGTGCTGTCTTGTGGACTGGTCACTGGTTCTCCCTCTTCTGCCTGTTTATGTCTTGTTTTCTTGACCCTTAATATGACGGTATTGGGAGAAGAATTTGTGAGGGTGAGATCCTGAGAATTAGTGGCTTTATAAGAGGACTAAAACATCAGACTTCCTGCACTGTCTGCCCTTCTCATGTCTCCTCACGTCTCTACGTGCTCCCTCTTATTCTGTGGCTTCTTGCTATCATGCAGCCCAGGTTGATGAAGACATGTATGGGCCAAGGATTGCAAGACTAGAAGGTCTTTCTGATGTCATAAGTTAGCAATTGTTATGATTTGGAATCAAAATCCCTCCACTAGCTTGTATGTTTGAACATGGTTCATAGCAGGAGATGTGCTAGTGAAAGCGAGTCAGTCAGGGGCTGTGCTTGTTACTCTGTGGTTCTGGCTAACAATGGGGAATTGTACATCTAAAGAAGTTGCCCCTTTGAGGTGTCAGTGGCACTCATTGAGAGGTGTTGACAAACAATATTCATTCCACAGAGGTAGAGCATCACAGGAAGAGGTGTTATGGGTACTACGAGTACCATCTGTGTCTCAGGAGAGAATGTGATGTTTCAGTGTGGCCTCCTTCCCAGAGAACTGCTGGATGATATGAAGAAAAAAAAACAACAATTCTTTGCTTTTATTCGTGAAAATAAATGAAAATAAATGAAACCTCCTTTATGAGACCAGGGGACCAATGCCATCCAGGCCTTAAAGGCAGATTTTCTCCAGTGGCTCCAACAGTCTCCTTCCTAGGAATAAATATTTTATATTTGGTTTTAGTTAAAAAAAAGATCTGCCCTAACATTTCTGGGTACCTCTAAGCTCCTTTAAAATTCGGACTGTGAGCAAGCAAATAAAATATGCATATGAGCATACTTCACTGTGGAAGGAATGGAACACGAGCAAGGGATGATGGGAATTCCAGGCACTGACTACAACAGGTTGTATAAAAATGCTGCAAAATATGCCAGTAAACTCTGAGAGGGAGGGATCTATATCAATGTGCAATGCATGGAGAATGTTGTCCTTACCCCAAGGGAGTTCTTTCTACCTAGTTTCGCCTTCTCTTCTCCTGATTTTTACTGTAGCTACCCCTTGAGGGTGATGTAGGGATACTATATTGTCCATTATCTCTAAAGCATCATCCTCCTGACTCAACACTTTTTTTTTCCATACCAGCTTACAGTTTTCAGAGACTATCACCACAGCTGACTTGAAACTCATCATCTCAAGAACTGGAAGCAGGCACATGGTGGCTATTGTTTAAGGACTAAGGGTTCAGGAAGTGAGCATGTATTAACCCAAGATTATGTGGGCTGGGAGCATCCATCTGGAATGAATGCCATGGGTGGATCACAATGTATACATCAGTCAACTCTAGACTGCATAGCGGCAGGGGAGGTAGCATAGACTGGGAACTTCATGCACAAGAGGAGGCTTGTGGTATGGGCATGGGATCTGGGAATCCATGATGGAAAGCTTCCAGCTAGGGTCTCCTTCAGTCTCATTCCCTGGCTCTCTCAACACAGATGGGTTGCTACTTTTGCAACTGTAGCCCCTGGCCTGCATGTAGAGCTGCTTTTTGTGATAAGTCATGTGACAAACCAGGCTCTCCGTAGTGCAGGTGTCAGCAAACTTATGCCTGAGGATCAATAAGTTCCTAGAAGAATTAGAATGCCTTTACTTACCTCAGAAGGACCTCTCTGGGGCGACCTCTGTGGTCAAGCTTTCATGCCTTTTTTTCCCCTCAGGGTTGCCCTGATTAAACCTTTCTCTGGAACTTTCCATGCTCTCTAACTAAATTAGAATGAATGAATAAAAATGAAGATTCTAATTAGCACATCCTATATATTAAACAAGTCATCCTTCCCTTACTTGAAGAATCACTGGGAAGAGATTAGGTTTGGAATGTAGTTTTCCTGTCCCGATGGGGTGACTCATCATGGCAATGGTGTTGCTGACCAGAACAGGATATCCAATAGGTGTTCTGTTCTGTGTTCCTCTGAGTGACAGCAGGGGCATTCAGCATTGTGGTTATGCTAACTGCAAAGGGGAAACAAGACTCACAGGGAACACTATTTTACAGGAAGGTATGCACTGATACGTTTGTTCAGTCACTCTCAATGGCTACAGTGCCTCAAGCTTCCTTTCCAGACATGGAGGGGGCGGGGTCTGCTGACTGATTAACAGCTGTGACATTCAGTGAGCATTACAGCCAAACACAGCCTGACCTCCAGTGAGCTGGTGAGACACGGTGTCTTCTAGGCTGAAATTCCTCTCTTAAAATTTTCATGACATTCTCCCTGTGGAATTGCTGTTGATTCCTGGGAACACTGAGGACGTCAGAAGTGCTCCAGCTCAGCCATCAGAACCTCATTCCTTTCTCTAGCAGCCCCACCCTTCCATCCCCACCCGCCAAAGCCATATAATCACAGAGAATAGGTCCAAGGCCCACCTATTATAAAATTATCATTTTCAACCAAAGCAACATTATATTAAACACTTAATTATTCATTATTAATGCTTGTCATGCTGAATTATTGGCCTCACTAATTTTGAGAGTACCAGACACAGCTTTTCTTCCTTGAAGGTTAATGGCTGAGTCTCTCATATCATTTCTCTTCAATACAGCATACCTACCTTATTCTGTGGCTTCCAGGACCCTCAGCCCTGTTAGCAAGTAAAACCCTCACCACTTAATCTACCAACCTATGAGGAAAAAAAGCTCACTTTAATGGCCATGACGAAGAGAGAAGTTGGGGGTGATGTGTTTTTAGAAGAGACATACCTCTTGATTTAAATAAACTGTATACTTTCATATAAACAGTTTGTCAGGCTTGGAATTATCCTGTATAGGTCCACATACTATCCCCCCTTCTGCTTCTGATGCACCATGATTTTAATTCTCTCCTGAGAGGCCTTCCTCATCTGTCTCATCTCCCTGACAGTTGCTGGAGACACAAAGGATGCTGATGCCCCACACCAGAAAAATCATAGCTCTGACTTGCAGGGAAGCGAGTGACTTCACTGTGTCACTGACACAGAGCCTGGGAACCAAGGTCATCAACTGCCAATAGATTAAGGGTGGGAGGTGCTTGGGGCCCTCTCCCTCATCTCTGCTGGAATTTTGAACAGCTTGATCTTGTGTAGGTATCTACAGTTAGTGTGGGTTGATATGTGTACTGGCCATGTCATATCAGGATGTCAGTGTTTCACAGTTCTTCTCTGCCCTGAGCTCTTGCATTCATCCTGCCCTACTTCTTTAAGCCTTGGATGGGAGGAAGTTAATGTAGATGGTTCACCCACAGCTGTAGTACACTCAGGACTTTGATCTATTATGAGTTTTCTGCATTACCCATGATCCACTGCAAAAAGAAGCTTCCCTGATTAAAGTTGAGAGCAATACAGATCCGTGGGTATAAACACAAACACTTAGAAGACAGTCTAACAGAATAACCATTTAGAATAACAGCAATCATGTGTCTTCCCCACAGACTGATGCGTTCCCAACTCACGGACTTTTGAGCAGGTTTACAGTCCTGGGCACGAAATCTCTCCTGTGGAGAAGGCCTCAGATTAAACCAGAAAGTAGTTGTTTGCCTCCATAATGCCATACCACTAATGTAATAGTGGGCATATCTTTTGGATTCTCATCTTGATGGAATCTGGAATCACCTAGAAGACCATCTTTCAGGCAAACCTGTGAAGTAGTATTTAGATTATGTCAGCTTCTGGGCATATCTGTGAGGGAGTATCTTGCTAAAGTTAACTGAGATGGGAAGCCCCATCTTGATTGTGACCAGCACCTGGGGGACCTAACACTAGAAAAAAAAAAGAATGTGAGCTGCGTACCAGCATTCATCTCTCCCTGCTTCCTGACTACAGATGCAATGTGACCAGCCACCCACTGATATCATGACTTCCCATTAGCACATGGCTCTAGACTTCTTTTTCATCTTCCTCTTTAGCAAACTCTATCTCCATTTCGTCCCTTTTCAGAGGGTTTTTATTTGGGCCAATAGTGCTTTGGGAAGTAAATCTGATGCTCTTATTCCCAACAGGGTTTCTGTGATTGGTCCCAAGGGATTCTTTCTTCTAGAATAGGATGTTGGTCTTGAACTCTTACAGTCAGATATGGATTGTGAATTGCTTATGAATCTAGTGGAAAACTCTTGGCAGATGACTTACTCATGTATATCCTTTTATGGTTTCCTGGGGTGTCTGACCCATGCCAGACCTTGGCCCAAGGCTTAATACTCAATTATTTTATTCAGGAAGGTGTTATGGGCAGATATGTGAGGGTTTGGTGATATGGTTCTAAGAGGAGAGTCAACAAAAGACACATCACTGATAGGTCACTGTTGTGAAATGCAGGGCTGAAATATTGTTGGTATCTTATAAAAGAATTCCTAAGGCTGGCTTAGACTCAGTGCACTGAGGGCCATTTGCTTGGGTGTTGATCAATGAACTGCACCCTCCTTAGTTCAGAGGTGCTTTGGAGATCTTTATTCCTTGCTATTTCTTTACTGTCTTTCAGGCTGTAAAGCTTGTAGGAGAAACATGAGAGTTATTTTCCTCTTCTTCCTCCTCCTTCTCTTCCTTTTTAATTTATTCCTCTCTCATACAATACATCCCGACTTCAGTTTCCCTTCCTCCACTCTTCCCAGCCCCTCTCACATTTTTTCTTTCATGGCTAATTCCTGTCTGTATTCACTCTTCCTTTCATAGATAATTCTTCACGTGATTTGACTTAGATGCTAATCTCTCCTCCTCCTCTCTTCCTCTCTCTCTCTCTGTCGTGTGTGTGTGTGTGTGTGTGTGTGTGTGTGTGTGTGTAGGTAGGGTATAATGGTTAAGACTGATGGTCAACTTGACAAGATGTAGAATCACATAGTAGACAAATCTCTGGGCATATCTGTGAGGTAGGTTCTAGGCTAAGTGATCTAAGGTGAGAAGGTGGCACTCTAACTGTGAGTGTCAGCATCCAGTGGACTAGGATCCCAGGTGAATGTAAAGGAGAAAGAGAGTTGAGTATCAGCCCTCACTGCCTGCTGCTTCCTGACTGAATGCTATGTGACCGACCAGCTCTCTCACTTTCTCAATGCCACACTTTGCCATCTGAATGGCTGTATCTCGTGAACTATACACCCCGATAGATCCTTTATTAATATCTAAAGGATCTAAAGATTACTTTAGTTTTGTATTTTGTCACAGCACTAATAAAAGCACTACACAAGGTGTACACCATGCAGATGATTAAATGAGTTTTAGAGGTGTATCTATTGGACAGGGTAGTTTTCCCACCTTGTGTGCTAATCCAGGCTCCCGCCTGTCTGTACTCACTTCTCCTTTCTTGGATAATTATTCATGTGATTTGCCTTTGATGCCAGTTTTACTCTCTCTCTCTCTGTCTGTCTCTTGTGTGGATAAGGTATAACGGTTAAGATTGGTGGTCAACTCAAACCCTGGAGAGGAAGGTTTACATTTACCCCGTACTTCCTGTGTTGTAGGCAGTTGCCACTTTATGGAGTGACTTCAGGGCACCCTCACAACAGCCATAGTAATCATGTGCTTGAACAAACAGGAGCTCAGGAAAACTCCAGTGCTCTCCCCAGGATGCAGAAGGCATTGGCGGGGCGGGACCTTCTCTGAGGTGGAGCAGTGCTCTTTCTCATAGCCATAGATACTGCAGGGGATGTGTGAGATTGGCTTGCAGAAAATTCCTTCTAATGTCATCTAACCAAGTCAATCAACTAGACATAAAATCTGTCCTTGGTGGCAGATTGGATATTAAATGTCCACATTATGTAATTTCATGTTTGGAATGCTTAATTTTCTCCAATAGTCATGTAGCCATTTATTATAGAAATTGTTTTCATTAGTGGCTGCAAGTGAATGACATTCACTTATAAGTCATATAAAAGTACTTCTGTACAAAAGACAGAGGTACCCCAGAGTCTCAGTATTGGGGTCCTCACTAAGAGCATCTACCAAGTGCACAGGTAATCATGCATATATGTGTGTATGTGTGTGGGGGCACAGAGGGCTCCATCTATCAGCTGACCATGGGTATTCAGTGATAATATGGTGATGGTGCTGGTGGTGGTGATGAAGATGATGGTGTTGTTGTTGTTGTTGTTGGTGGTGGTGGTGTGTGTGTGTGTGTGTTACTCTGTAGGACTGTGAAAGGACAGCACGGTTTCTGGTTGAGACCCTGCAGGATTCCCTGCAAGGGAAGGCATGCATTTCGTCACACTCCCAAACTCCAGGCTCCTGACACAGGCTCCTGATACGAGGTCACAGACCTCCATCGATCTGTGCCTTTCAGTCACGTAGGACAATGCCCACTAACCCCTCCACAGGTAGAGGGCGTGACTACAGGCCACAGAGCTTCAAGAATGAGATACCCAAAGGCCAGAGAGGTGTAGCCAATTAAACATTCCTTTCCAGACCCTCCTTGCAAAAGGTATTTAAACTCAGGGCTGCTCTGAAAATACCAGGTTATAGTTTTCATCTTCTTGCCATGACAATAAACATTTTAAGACCATGAACTATCTTTATTTTTCTTGGGACCTGCCATGGGGAACAGTGGAGAAAGTTTTCAACTACCGAGCTGCCACCCAAATATCCCACAAATGACCTTTATATATTCTCAGCCATGGAGACCACCAGCCACCCAACCCAAGCAAGCAAGTCGAGCCAGCTGTGACCCAGCCAAGCAAGTCACTAAGCCAAAAACTCTCATCTCTGTGGAACCTCATACTGTGCTCCCCTACTCCAAGCAGAGTCCTGCGGCTTCGAACGCCAGTGTGGAGTGAACACAGTTGAATTCCAGAGCCTCTGTCCTCATGAGAGGCCTTAGCCGAGTGGCGAGACAGAGGCGGGACGCACACCTCAACCCAACAGGACACACGCACACTACAACCCGCCAACCCCGACAGTACTCCTTACCACAATATAGTGATTGTTTCTGTCCTAATAAATCTGTTACCAGGGGTCAAGGTGTGGGAGGCATGCTTGCAGATGCCTAGCATCTTATTCAAGAATGAAATAAAAGTACGCACAGATTGCCAAGCAGCACGGCAGAGTTCTTCAAAGTGACAGTACAGGCCAGAGAGAAGTACACGGTCAAGACTGACCATGAGCCTGGTGAACATTCTTAGCAGCTCTTACTGTTGCTTGGGGTTTCCTCTCGTAGATATCAAGAAAAGGAAGAGTTTATTATCTGCAGGAGACATAATGTGTGTGGTTGTCTATTCTGACTGATAGATTAAGTTATGTACCCATTATTCATCTGTTCATGTCCTTTTCCATAATGCACCTGATTTTAATCATAAGAATGCCTGATCAGGCACAGGAATAAGATGGTAAACAGGGGACCCCCTCTAAAAGTCCACCTGGGGTCACAGTTTTGCCTTATTGACCACACATTCAGAATCAGCTCAGACTAAATCACCACTCTTGCTTCCATACCCAGATACAAGTGGAACTGATTGAAAAGAATTTGCATCCACCCATTGATGCAGGGGTTTGGGGAAGGAGAAGCTTACTCCCTTGTTCAGAGAGGGGGTGTGCATACAAGCAAGGGTGCCAGGCTACAAAATGCACCGTTCTAACCAGAGTGTGTGTGCAGGGAGGTGCATTTGGAGGAAGTGTACCTTTTCCTTGGACTTTTTCTCCCCTGTCTGATCTGTGTGTTATGACTACTAGGAGAGTATAACTTTTACCAGTTACTGAAGTGATCCTGTTTAAACTCAGTTCAAGGCCTAGGACATAGTTCAGTGTCAGAGAACTGCCCTAGCATCTGTGAGGCCATGGCCCTAATCCCCAGTGCCACAAAGAAGATACAAAAAACCTATCATTTATCTCTTCTTTTGGCTCAATCAAGTTTACAAACCAACTTAACATAAATGGTGTGTGTGTGTGTGTTGTTTTTGTTTTTTGAGTGGACTATGGACTTAAGAAAGACATGTTTTCACAAAGACTTCAAATCAGATTTTAGACTTCAAATCAGCACACGTGTTTTACCCTTGACCCTGCTCAGGAAATCACCAAGGAAGCCATGATCTGCAAGGGAATGGAAGCTACTCTTGTAATTAGCCACTCCTTGTCTGTGAGGCTCGGCTTCTTCCCACATGCTAATAAATTAATTCACTTGTCATACCAATTATTAAAAATACACTTCTATGCTTTGAAGTTAATTATGAAAACTGAGTTCTACATTTTAAAGTTATCTGATTCTTTAGTTGGCTGTACTACTTCTCACACTTTTCATTGCAGGTATGGCTTTAAAATTGCATCTAATTTTAGTTGCATTTAATTAGGCTCACTGGCTATTTCTTTCTGAGGTTTAGAGCTGGGTTTGTTTTTCTCTCCGTGACCTTCACCTGCAGAACTTCTCATGTGTCTAGCTGCTTGCCAGGCATCTTGTGGTTGTTAATACTGGTTTTATTAAACAGCAACAACATTTGATATCCCAGAGGCAAGTCTCCTTCTGTTTAAAGAAACACGTATTTTACATATTGATGAGAGATGGCTAGACACATGGTTGCAACAGAAGGAGAGTTGATAATGACGAACCTGGCAGAGACACACAGGCCTTGAAGGTGAGGGAGATGAACAAGAACCCTTAGGTGGGACATTTTAAACATGCAATTCAGTGCAATTTAATTTTTGCTAATCCTAGCTTATAATTAAATTGAGTGGGATCTGCATGCCTCTCACTAATCCATTAATGTGTCTTGTTATTTTATCATGCACCTCACTAAAACTTCTGGGTACCTCTTACCATCAGGAATATATTCTCTATGTGGATGCTTTCTGGGGTATTTTGAATGAGAAATGTCTACGTTAGGCTCAGATACTTGAATACGTGATCCCCAGTTGATGACAGTATTTGGGAAGGTGACACTAGAGGAAGCATGTCACTAGTGGAGGGCTTTGAGAGTTCATATCCAGACCTTCCTTCCAGGTCTCTCTCTCTGCTTCATGTCTGTGGTTGAAGATGTGAGCTCCCAGCTTCTTACTGTGGCCTCATGCTGACCCACCTCCCTTGCCACTATGGACTCTTCTCTGGAATCTCAAGCTCAAATAAACTCTGTTTTTTTTATTAGTTGCCTTGGCCATAGCATTTTATCACAGCAACAGACAAGTGGCTAATACATCCCTGTGACCATGGGCACCTCCATTTTGCTCAATTCATTCTTCCTAGACTAGAATTTTTACTATTTAGTGGGGCTTCCACCTAACAATTAGCTGTTACTTCTCATAACAATGATGTTATCAAATAAGCTTACAATTTCCATTGAAAATAATTTACAGCATCTAAAGAAAGTTTTTTTTTTTGTTAGAGATAGGTAATAGTTATATTGAGAACGAAATGACAAGTTTATTTAATACCTGAGTTCCAAACACTATCATAGAATTAAATTCATCTTTTATCATATAATCTTACTGAAAATTTGAGAGAATTATTTCCTTTCACCTATGGATACTGAAGATCAGACTCTTGCTTAAGGCCATGTGCTTTGGGCAAGTTCAAATTGGATTTTTGAGCTTTGAACTTGATGCTTTTCCCCCCCGCTATACACACATTTTATGAGCTTTTCTTACAGCTTGTGGAAAGAATGACAGGCAATTTAAAGAAAAAATCGATCAATCGAGACAAATAGAAACAGCAATCTCCTTCAAATTGCTGTCATAATTGCTTTAGAAGAGAAACTCATAGGATAACAACAGTTGGGAGAAACCTGGTCTAGCCAAGCACTAAGACGTGTTCATATTTCTGAGAGACACACTTGTGAAATGGATGTCAAGATTGAATTTCATCATGGGTGTATTCAGGCATGCATGTGTACACGTGCAAACATGGTGTCCAGAAGACAATCTCAAGTATTACTTACCAGTAGTGATCTACTTTGTTTTTGAGGCAAGGTCTCTCAGTGGCTGGGGACTCTACAATTAAGCTAGACTTTAGGCCAAGGAACTCCAGGGATCTGCCTTTTTCTGCCTCCACAGATCCAATATTATAAACACTCAATAACATACCTGCCTTTTTATACAGGTTCTGGTAATTGAATTCTGGTTCTCATGATTGAATAGCAGGCATTTTACTGACTAGCCATGATCTTATTTCCCCCAATTCACCTTTACTTTGCTACTGTGAGAAGAAGGCTGGTGTCCTCTCAGAAGTCACACGCTAAAGGTCTGATTTCCAATGGAATGAAACTTGGAGGTAAGAACTAGTTAGATAAAGTCAGAAGGAGACCCTTCAAGACAGGTTTATATCAGAAGAGAAGAGACCAGAGAATTGGCTTACCATCCATCACACACAGGATCAAGGTCACTTCCAACCTCCTGTAGAAAACAAGCATTTGCTGCTAGAGTTGTGCAGTCTGGTGAATTTTGCTCAGATAACCTGATAGCCAACACTTGCAGCCTGCTTAGATCTCTACATTGTACCTATCTGTTTGATTGATAGGTTAACAATTACTATGGAAACAGTGATCAATACAGGGGTGTGGCCATCAGATAAGCAGAACAAAACTCATATATTTTAATGAGATAACATGATGAGGTCAAGTCTCTGATGGTCAAGACAGACAGAGAGACAACACCACCTTAAAGTCACCGAGTCACTAGATGCGCCGTCAGACACTGCTGTGCCAGCTATGTCCTCATATAAAGGCTTACTCCTTTAAAAATATTAAACATAGTTTTCCTGGACAAAACAAAGAGAAAGAAATAACAAGATAAAGGAGCTTATCTTTTGTATGACCATCATCACCACCACTATCATCACTGTCAACATCGTAGTTGTCATCATCACCACCACCATCATCCTGGTCATCATCACCATCACCACCATCACCACCATCATTATCACTGTCACGATCACCATTACCACCATTCCCCTCCTCCTCCACTTCCTCTCCATCATTATCACCATCACTGTCCCATCATCATCATCACCATCATCATCATCATCATCATCATCATCAAGTCAGGCTGGGAACTCACTACTTCTTTTGTCTTCTTTCAACTACAGGGAATCGGGCCTTTGCCTTCAAGTTTGGTTTATGTGTGATGAGGTTGGGAAGTAATTTGTTTAAAACACATTTGCAGCCAGGTAGGATGGATTAAAAAGCTGAATTCTTACAGCAGACACCAATTGTATTTCTCAGATGAAGATGCCATTTCAGTATTACTTTCTTCATGAAACTTAAAGTGTCATAGGGTAGATGCCAATCCTGCCCAGTCCAGAACACTAAACTCATGCTCCAGGGTTTTTCTATAAATTGGTTTGGACACCCTCCCCCACCCTGTGAACAAAGCCATATTCCTGATGTGTTCTGACAGCATGTGTAACTGATTAAGAATGAGATTTGACTCTAATTTCATCATTCCCAGACTGGAACTGAGAAGGAAAATTCCCATTTTTCAGGCATTTCCCTGGAAGGTGGCTACTGCACCATGCATGCCTCTTGCATTTCCTGACAGGCCAAGGTAAGCACTGCCATTTCCCCTGCACCAGGAAGTACTGGCTAGAGGCTCCTGGCTGGGGTCTGCATTTCCAGCATTTGATCTGCGACTCTCAGATGATTTGGATCATTTATAGTGAAATGGAATTGCATCAATAAGGTGAAGGAGGAGGAGGAGGAGGAGGAGGAGGAGGAGGAGGAGAAGAAGAAGAAAGGAAATTGTCTTTCTTTCCTAGGGAAAATTGTCAATACATTTGTTTTTCCCCAGAAAGGAGCAAGGCACTCTCAAAACAGCAGAGGAATTGTCGGAAGGCTGCTACTTGGTAACCTGACCTCCTTCTCTTTGTGCCCACAAGACCACCCTCAGCCTAAAAAGATGCTGTGGAGTCCTTTGGAGGCATCACAAGATGATAGAACTAGCAGAGCCTAATGTGCATCTTGATGTCCTTCCAGTAAGAGATACTGCACACATGCTGGGAAGGGGACTGAGCGTGATGACCAGAAACCAGGCTTAGGTCTTTCTTCCCTGATGTCCTTACTCTACACTTTGATTGACATCTCCCCGGGTACAGGGAGGAGAAAGTTGAGTTTCTAAATGGGGTAGGAGGAGATGTGGCTAGATGCCACATCATTACAGTAGAGGAACTACAGTTTCAGTACTCACGTGTGGAGGGGAGTCCACATTGTAGACCCTTGGAGAGATGCCGTCAAATCTCCAGATGCTCTCTTTATAGCTGGGGCTCAGGGACCTGTGAAAGTCTAGTGGTCCCTGCATTCACACAGAAGTTCAAGGCTATGAAGGTAATAGCTACAGGCACTCTGTTCCTTGGGATGGAGGCTAAGTGAATCTGAATTACCATTCTGACTATATATGTCTTTGCAGTAAGGTGTTCCCAGATATGACCAAAGAGAAAAGGAATTTCTAATTAGAGACAGGAGTCTAATCTAGGATTCACCTCACCACGTAGACTTATCTGAAGAAGTACTTGTGAGAGTTTCAATTTTGGAGTTACTACCGTCAATTTGGAGGAAAAGTGGTTAAACGACAAAGTAGCCCTTGTGTACATCAAGTCACTGTTTAGAAATTGCAGCTTCAACAGCCTGCAATCATTCTTCTGAACGGATTGCTCCATTGGCATCATCACGTGATCTGAGCATGAGGGCAAAGGTCTTCTGTTCATCACGGGTGGTGGGACACTGTACTCCAAGACAGAACTTCCCAAAGAGGATACTGAGAGCCCAAGAAGTTCCCAAAGGAGGATCCTGGGAGTCCAGGGTATGGGAACAATAGGACACAAATTACTTCACTGGCATAGTCCAGCTGCTTAGACCACTGTCAGGTAAACAGTAGGCACACAAAGAAAATTCGTTGAATAAATCAATGGAAGTAGTTTTGTTTGAGTAGCATTTAGTGTTTGCCACCACAGAGTGCAATTGTCCTAATAGAATGTAAACTTTGTAGGCACTAGAGATACTTGGTATATTGCCAGAATTGGGAAATCAATCAAGGTCTCTCGTCCCCAACAGCTCAGAAAGGAATTTTTATACTTTTCAGGGACTCAGTGGACAAATCAGCTGGGCAGAAATTTGCAGAATCTTTCTGGAATTCAAGCAGTTTTTTGAGTCCTTTGTTTCTAATTTCCCCAAAGTACCCTAAGCAGCAGGTGCTTAGTGCTGATAAACACTCACTGAGCTAAGTCAAATGCATTTGTTTACAGAAAGTAATGGCCGAGCTAGATGTGGAAAGGAGGCTGTGGGTTTCTAATCCTGGACTTGAGCAGTCAGTGGCGTGTCCGCAGATTCAGAGCCTCCCCTGCAGCTAGTGAGTATGGAGGCTAGGACATAGCTCCCACAGACACTGTTTTCACCTTCAGAAAGTCAACCATTAAGACCAAGATGACCTGTGAGATGGGCCCAGACACTGTACAGGTTTACTCCCTAGAAAACAATCAAAAAGAGCAGCTTTCATATTTCTAAAGTAAGGCAGCTGTGGTCTCTAGGCACCATTGTTGAAGACTGACATGCACGTGGTCGTGGATGATGGCGCTCATTGGCATCGGGGCCTCTGTTCTCCTTGGTTCCATTGCACACAGGAAATAGGAAACATGTTCAACCCCGAGGAGCTTTATGGAGCTCCCTCAAAGTGTACACATGCTCCATATTAAGAAAAGGAAGTTTTGTTATTATCTGAGTAGAGTTAATTTATAAAAAGCAGCTGGAATATCTGCTTGGAGTTGTAAGTACATATTTAATTAGAGCATTGTGTGTTTGGGGATGTAAGGATCATAAACCTGGGAAGGGTTCCTTCATTTCCACACAGAAAATAGTGTAGTTAAGTTGTTGCCAGCAAATAATAAATGATATTTGAAAAAGATATTAGGATACATTAACATTCAGTAATTGATAGCTGAAGGTAAAAAAGTTATTTTCATCTCTATTTTTGAAGAAAAAGATTTATGTAAGTCTCCAAATATCCTGGACCACAGTCTCCTTCCTAATGCCAAGTGCACCAATTAGAAGTACTGTCTGGGAAGTTGAGACCCAAACAAATCCCATCTGGACTCAGCCAGGGCATTCTCTTCCTGTCCCCCCAAATCCTTCCAGAAGTCCACCATGAGCAGCCACCGACTCAAATGACAATGATGTCATCCCTGGACATAAGCAGGAGGCCTTGCAAGTTTACAGAGAGCTACACACTAAGCCCAGATTGCCCAGCCTTCTCAAGCACAACAGCTCCTGTGAAACACTAGAAATTCTGCCAAGCTCCACACACTAACACATGTACCGTTACCAGGCCTAGGTTGAAGACATAGATGATAAAGACTTGCTTAAAGTCCAGCTATCATCACAGAGGAGTCTCAAAGTAGAGTGCCATCTACGTGGCTTAAAGGGCACAACAGACAGAAATAAAAGATGTTGTTACCTCTAGGCACCATCCATGGATCCTTTAGATTCTTACAGTCTTCAATGCCAGTGCCCTGCCCAGAGAGACCTTTGTCTGCATATAGAACTGTGACCCTAGGGGAAATTCAGACTGAGGAGTGAACAGGCAGCTTGCGATGGTTCCTCCCAGGTCCTTTGGTATTTTAAAAGGAGTCTCACCGCTGAACAATCAGGTCTGGTGTCACCTATATTTTGGGAGAAATACAGATACATCTGTATTAGAGGACTTTCTTGTTTTCCTTATAGACTAGTAGTAAGAACAAATGGAAAAGGAAGTCTGGTTGTATGTAAAGCTGCTCTGCTGACTCCCTCAGTGCCATAGTTCCTAAACTCTACAAGTGTGAGGAGTTCTGATAGTCTACAAGGCCCTTCCCCCACTTCTGAAGCAGTGCTGGGTACCAATGTCCATTCAGGAATGCGGGGGCTCCTTCTCCTTAAAGTGTGTAATAAAACTGTTGGTACTGAGATGCAGGCCTTTTCCTGGGTTTCTAAAAATAGTGTATTCTTAGAAAAATACTCCAGAGACATACAAAGTGATTTGCCTAATGAAGCACTTAGAAAACTGACCGTTCTCCCCAAATGATCTAAGGACCATTTGCTGCATCAACAGGAGAGAGGCAGCCCTGTGACCTCATAGTCTGTACACAGAGGACTACCTGTTTACCACGGTTACTTTCTTATACATCCTAGGGCCTGAGAAAAGAGCAAAACCAAAATCTCTGGTCTTCACGAGGCAGTTGTACTTTTAAGACTATGATCCAGGAAACTCCATGTGGATTTGTAGTTAAAAATTCTGTAGCACTTCACTGTGGATGTTTTTGCCTTGAATACAACCTAATGTTCCAAAGAGACATAGGTATGAACTCACACATACATTGTCCAGAGACCTTCTGTACTGTTTGCCTTCACTCTGCTTTCTTTTCCATTTGCTCCTTCAAAAGTCAGTTTTGTGTGTGTGTTTGTGTGGGCTCAAGTGTGCATGTGTGACTGTGTGTGTATGAGACACAGAGAGAGAGAGAGAGAGAGAGAGAGAGAGAGAGAGA
>NW_021604633.1:3390906-3411209 GCF_004785775.1 Grammomys surdaster | reverse complement strand
GTCGTTAGCCATCCTTTCTGTTTCTGGAGTCTGTACTTTAACATACATTGAAGTAATCTAATGTATGGTTCATTGGCTGGACCTGTTCCATGAACAAGGGCAGAAATCCCACAGATTTTAACGTGTGTCATTTTGCTATAAATCCCTCTCCATAATAACCAGAATTAGAAAATCCTTTGTAGAAATATCCACAGATGACTGTCGCTTTCAGCCACTGAAGATAATAGCTAGGTTACTGAGTATTCAATACTTCCATTCATGATGTGTAAAGTGCTATTGTTTTTCTAGTATCTGCAAGTCAATTTTGAGTAGCATTAACTCAGCGAAAACAAAAACAGTCATTTTAATTTACATTACAATTTCACAGTGAATATAATAGAACCAGCTAGAAACAAAGAAAGACAAAGTCCTCTTGCAACTTTTGGATGTGGTTTTTATCATTAGCATTTAGTCTGTAAGAGAATGAATGGACAGCCCCCAGTGTCCTTCTCTGTTTAAAGCAGTTGTTTTCAACCTTGCTAATGTTGTGACCTTTTAATATAGTTCCTCATGTTGTGGTGAGCCTCAGCCATAAAAATTATCATTATTTTTACTGCTTCATAACTGTAATTTTGCAACTGTTATGAATTAAAATGTGAATATCTGTATTTTCTGATAGTCTTAGGTAACCCCTGTGAAATGGTCGTTTGACATGCCGCTCCCCTGCCAAAAAGGAGTCTCGACTCATAAATTGAGAACAAATGGTTTAAAAGAAGAAACATTGGAGAATGGAAATGATCACTGTTTCTAGTTCACATGTGTTGTGGACCTACTATGAGCAAGTCTTTATGCTATGTTGATAGGAAGGGTGTGGAGATGGAAGGGAGCTGAGGAATCACAAGTAGAGAGGAAAATAAAAAATGGCAGGAGAGATAGTTTGGGGCACAGCATTTAAGACGAAGACCTTGTCTTTCAGAGAACCCGAGTTCCATTTCCAGATTCCCCCAGCAGACAGTTCACAATAACCCATATCTCTAGCTCCAGAGGAAGCCTCCAAAGGCACCCACCTCCACATACACATAAATTAAAGAATAAAGATGCATCTTAAAATAAGAAAAGTAAGTTTTTACATTTGATCACATTAAAGTTCTCATTATATTTATTTATTTCTATCTATCTATCATTCACATGCATGTGTATGCGTGTTGGTGTGCATGCGACGGTCAGAGGGCTACTTGTTTATGGTGAGAACAGGGCATGGTTGGGCAAGTTAAAACTCCATGAATATGTTGGATTTTTGTCCATGATCATGAAGACCTTAGAAAAAAGAGGAAAGAGAGAACTCTAGAGCATGTGATCAGACTATACCTTTGCACCTCACAGACTGGAGCAGGGCATGCACACCACACTGAAAGCTATGGCCAAGAATCAGGTGCCCACAGAGTAGCAAATAACAACTCCACTTTGAGTCTCATGAAGTTAGTTGAATCCTAAAGTCGAACCACCCAGGTCTTTCTGCTTCTGGAGCAATTGATAAGACTGGGAAAACATGACAGAAAATATAGACACCAGAGACAAAGCTATCAACTACTTTGACATGACAGAGTTGTGTAGAATGTTATACCTGATTACACATTTTACTTTCTTTTTCTACTAATGTGGGTTTTGTTTGGTAGTCCACGTTGAACCTTGGCTATCATCTAACTTCAATCCTTCAGATAGTAAATCATAGACATATGCCACCATGTCAAACTCAAAATTCTACATTCTCATAGCTCATACAAGGTGTTTACCAAGGAGGACTAAAGCCAGGTCCATAAACAAACAAACAAACAAACAAATACAAAACAAACAATCCTCTTAATTTTAAGTGATTTTATATAAATAATTTTATATAACACATTTTATATAAGGCATTTGGCTGTGATTAATCTTTATTAAAACATTTGAGACGGAATCTCATGGTTGTTTTGATTTGCATTTCCCTGACGACTAAGGATACTGAACATTTCTTTAGGTACTTCTCGACCATTCAAGTTTCCTCCATTGAAAATTCTTTGTTAAGCTATATACCCCATTTTTTAATAGGGTTATTTGGTTGTCTGGAGTCTAATTTCTTGAGTTCTTTGTATATATTGGATATTAGCCCTCTATCAGATGAAGAATTGGTAAAGATCTTTTCCCAATTTGTTGGCTGTTGTTTTGTCCTATTGACAGTGTCCTTTGCCTTACAGAAACTTTGCAATTTTATGAAGTCCCATTTGTCAATTCTTGATCTTAGAGCATATGTCATTGGTGTTCTATTCAGGAACTTTTTCCCAGTGCCCAAGTATTCGAGGCTCTTCCCCACCTTCTCTTCTATTAGTTTCAGTGTATCTGGTTTTATGTGGAGGTCCTTTATCCACTTAGACTTGAACTTTGTACAAGGAGATAAGAATGGGTCAATTTTCATTCTTCTACATATTGTCCTCCAGTTGAACCAGCACCATTTGTTGAAAATGCTGTCTTTTTTCCACTGGACAGTTTTAGCTCCTTTGTCAAAGATCAAATGACCATAGGAGTGTGGGTTCATTTCTGGGTCTTCAATTCTATTCCATTGATCTTCCTGCCTGTCTCTGTACCAATACCAGGTAGTTTTTATCACTATTGCTCTGTAGTACAGCTTGAGGTCAGGGATGGTGATTCCTCCCGAAGTTCTTTTATTGTTGAGAATAGTTTTCGCTATCCTAGGTTTTTTGTTATTCCATATGAATTTGAGAATTTCCTTTTCTAACTCTGTGAAGAATTGAGTTGGGATTTTAATGGGGATTGCATTGAATCTGTAGATTGCTTTTGGCAAGATGGCCATTTTTATTATATTAATCCTGCCAATCCATGAGCATGGGAGATCTTTCCATTTTCTGAGATCTTCTTCGATTTCTTTCTTGAGAGACTTGAAGTTCTTGTCATACAGGTCTTTCATTTGCTTGGTTAGATTCACACCAAGATATTTTATATTATTTGCAACTATTGTGAAGGGTGTCATTTCCCTAATTTCTTTTTGAGTCTGTTTATCTTTCATGTAGAGGAAGGCTACTGATTTGTTTGAGTTGATTTTATAACCAGCCACTTTGCTGAAGTTGTTTATCAGGTTTAGGAGTTCTCTGGTGGAAGTTTGGGGATCACTTAAGTATACTATCATATCTTCTGCAAATAGTGATATTTAGGTGGGTAGGGGATGGGGTAAGGGGACAACATATGAAATGTAAATAAAACATCCAATAAAAAAATTAAAAAAAACATTTGAATTAATACCTGCTACTTGAATACTCGAGTTTAAGAAAAAGCTGTATAATTTATAGATCAAATACACATCAATGTGTATTTGAATTTATGTAAAGATAAGCATTAGTCTCTTAACAAAACAAATAACTAAGGGGCTGTAAAATGGATCAGTTAGCAAAGTGCTTACTGAACACTGAGGATCTGAGTTTGGATCCCTGGCACCCACATAAAATCCAGGTACAGTGTTGTAGACTTCTAATCCCAGTGCTGAACAGGGAAAAACAGGAGACTTCTTGGGGCTAGGAAGTCTATACAAACTGGTGAGTTCTAGATTCAGGTGCAGGGCAGTGGAAGAAGAAACTAGTACTAATCTTTGTTTTCCACATACAAGTTCAGGTACACTCACTCATACATATACTTGCACTATGCACACAGACTCACACACACCTGTCTGTACTATGCATACATATATACTGCATTATGCACACACACACACATATACCTGGACTCTGCAATACATACTGACACACACCTGCAATACACACACACACACACACACACCCTTGCATTATACATAAGCACACAGACACACAAATGCCTGGACTCTGTACACACACACACACACACACACACACACAAACACACACACACATACACTTATTATGCATAAACACGCAAACATACATATGCCTGCACTAGATACACACATACACACACATTCTTGCACTATGCACACACATACAGAAGCACACACGTGTGGTGGAGGAAGGAAGATGAGAACAAAGTTCTCAGCCTCTTAGATTTAACTGATATTTGCAGCATATCAGATCTAACTGGAGAATACGTGCTCACAGTACACATGTGATGTTTACTAAGCAGAACTAAATTCTTGGCCTTAAATCAGGAAACATTTTCAAATTGTAAATGCCATAAAACATTTCATATCCAGTTAGTCAAAACAACCAATTTTTTTATCATGGTTAATTATTACCAAACATTAATTGAATCAACAACACCTTATCTGAATATTTGAGTTGAAGAAAAAATGTTATTTATATGCATGTTCATAGAAAAATATGTACATATATTTCAGTTTATTTCACTGTAAACATTTTTGTCTTAAATAAACCAAGAAGCTATAGTATGTAGCAGGATATCTTCTTGCTACATTGTATTTGCATTGGAGCTAGGTGATTGGGCAGTAGAAGAGGCAGGCAGAGTGAGGAGTTGGGAGGAAAAAGGAGAGGAGGAAAGAGAAGGGGAGAGTGGAAGCAACATGGATGAAGAACCATGGATCTCTAGCAGTCCCGGGTAGCAATTTCTATCAAAAGGTTAGATATTGGGTAACAATTCTAATCGGTTGGGCATCTTGTGTATTGAGCATTTCCAAATATATAAATCCATTGGATAATCTTTAAGCATTTAGAGTCTTCATTCTACCGGAACCGCAAACATGGCGGGTATAGTCTGGGGCTTAGCAGAGAACCCTGAGGGTGGACAGGGTTGGTTCAAGATCCATGCTTTGGGGGCATGGTCTCCATGAAGCTGATCAGCAGAGCCAGCCACCATGGTAAAGTCCCATGGGGTACACTTGGCCTCTGGCCGCTTCTAGTGCAGGAACATGTCGGGCAGCATAGATAGCTAGTGGATCTGGACTGCACAGCAGCATTTCTAAATCTTTCCCGTTTCAATAGTATCATTTTCTTTGTTTAAAGGTGTGCTTTTATTTTTATTATGTGTCTCTGTATGAGCATATGCCTTGTACATGCCTGGTGTCCTCAGATGATGGTGTTGTATCCCACGGAACTGGAGTTACAGACAGTTCTGAGCTGCCATGTAGACACCAGGAGTCCTTTTCAAGAGCAGCCCATCTTAACCACTGAGCTATCTTCAATGTACGTAGGAGAGAAACAGTGCTTGTATAGATTACCTACCTATAGAGTGTTACAGGGGTGAAAAAAAAACAGATTCCAAGGCAGTATGTAGCCTTGCCTTACAGACTTTATCATGCACCTGACAACACATACTCAGAATGTCTGGCCTGTCACACATTTTTTTTTAAAGGGGTTACTATGACAACCCGTATACATTATTTTTTATTGGATATTTTATTTATTTACATTTCATATGTCATCCCCTTTCCCCATATCCCCTCCCTAGAAAGTCCCTGTTCCATCTCCGCTCTTCCTTTTTGCTTTTATACTGTTTTAATTACATGCAAGTATTAAGGTCAGTTCTAGGTTGAGGAACTAGCAATACAATAGATGCCAATAGTCAAGGAACAAGCAAGACAATAAACATAAATAGTCAAAGAGCAAGCAAGGCAGTAAACAAAGTTTCATGGACACTCTCATGATCACTGTTTCTAAGGGTTTATCAGGATGACCAAAATATCTGAGCCTACTTCCTTGTCCTAGCCCAAAGTTGTTTTCATGTCTGAAGCCTACTTCCTTGTTCTAGCCTAAGATTTAGATTCCTGCCTGAAATTACTTCTTTGTTTTAGCCTAATGTCAGATTTCTGTCTGATGCCCACCTCCTTGTCCTTGGCCAAAGTCAGATTCCTGCTAAGAAGCCCATTTCCTTGTCCTTGGTCCATGTCAAGATTCTTGCCAAACAGCCCCAAAAGATCTCTGGCTCTCCCCCTTTTTTATTTCATTAATAAGACTGTGCCTGTCTTAGGTCATTCTGACAAGAATGCCTTCCTTCCCGTCGTGAAATATGCACTATCAAAAGCAATGCACTTATGTCTTAGGTTGGTAAGGCTCTGCACAGAATAGAAATACTGACCTCAGGCCATGGATAATTTTATCTGCAGTATTTGCAGCATCAAAGCTCAGTAGAGCAGCATTCTTGAAATTCATAAACTCACTATGCAAAGATAAAACATCCAGAGAGGTGTTAGAATTATGCCGAATACACTACAAGTATCTTTAAACTTTTTTCCTGATTATAATGATTACCACTGTAAATTTTAGAACTAACACGAATCCAGTGATATTTGGCATGACAACTACTCCTTACTCTTAAACCCTGGACCTCCTTCCAATAATTAGAATGGATAAAGAGCATCAATCTAATGTTCCAAATGTCTATCTAAATCCTCTTGTATAGTCAACACATTAGTAACATTTTTTGCTAAATGATTAACAAAAGTAATTGTCTTAACTTTTCATGTCAAAGTAATTACAGACACAGTGGTGCTAGCAATTAATGTAGTTAAAGCTGTTATACTAGCAATAATCAAGTCCACCACCCTCTTGCTTCTACTTAAAGCCTGACTCACTTCTTCTAGTACTTGCAAATTTTTCTTCAGAAAACCAAGGTTCTGTAATACTCAGGGCAATAAGACAAAAGCTGGTTGATAGACCTCCATAGCAGACATGCTAGGTTTCAACACACTAACACAAGTAGAAAGTGTAGCATCAATGCAACTTACAATAAATACTGTAGAAGAAACAAAAGTAATTTTAACTTGACAATTAAAAGAGACTTAACACATGTATTAGAACTTGTTTGAAATCCCGATCCTGTCCCAACTTTATCTCTTGCTAACATAACACCATAGGTAACTGCAGCTAACTTTCAAATATGTCTCTGAAAATGTCCAGATCCAGCCATCTAAATGAAGACTGTTATTTCCAATATTGGATTGATTTCTAGACCAGCCCATGATTGAGTCCAAATAACTGGTGACCTTTAAGAAAAATACAAGAGTCATTATAACTTCTCTTTTTGATTCTCTTTTCTATAAGGTCTAAAAACTTGACGCAAGACAGCTTGTCCAATCTGGGGTATAGGTGAGCAAAGGTGGGTCAGGAACATATGCCCAATATATTTTCCCAGTCACCATTGCCAGGGCACTCAGGAAGCTCACAAGTCAGCATCATTCTTTGTCCCATGATCAGCATTACTCATCTGTTGCTCTGTCAGCCACCATGCTTCTTCAGCATCCTGCAGAAAAAGCACAAACATGTCCTCTTCCCCATATTAAATATCTGATCAGGATCATGCTATATGCCAGTAACTGAATCCTTCCCTTTCACTTATGCATAAGTATGCCTAGTTATAGAGTGCCATAGACACTCAACAGAAAGTTCCTTGGCATCCAATTTTTTTAAAAAAATTAAAATAAAAAGAACATGATTTAAATAAAGTTGTGGTATATGGGGATATACCTCCTCCTTTTTTAAACTTTATGAAGATATTGTTTTAAAGTTTCATGGGCCCCTTCCACAGTCCCTTTTCCTTGACAATTATGAGGAATCCCAGTAATATGGGTGATATTAAATTGCTGACAAAAAGTCTCAAATGCTCACCTTCGATAGCCAGTTCTAGTATTTGTTTTTTTAAAAATTATTGGATAATTTATTTATTTGCATTTCAGGTCTTATCCCCTTTTTCCACCACCCCAGAAACCCCTTATTCCATTCCCCCTCCACCTACCTCTATGAGGGTGTGCCCCCACCCATCTACACACTCCTATTTCCCTGCACTCAAATTCCCCCACGCTGGGGCATCCAGCCTTCATGGGACCAAGGCTCTCCTCTCCCATTGATGCCCAACAAGGCCATCCTTCACTACGTATACAGCTGGAGCCATGGCTCCCTCCATGTGTGTTCCCAGGTTAGCTGTTTTGACCCTAGGAGCTCTGGTTGGTTGGCATTGTTGTATCACCATGGGATTACAAGACCCTTCAACTCCTTCAGCCTTCTCTCTAACTCCTCCACTGGGGAGCCCATGATCAGTTCAATGGTTAGCTGTTAACAGCCATCTGTGTATATGTCAGGCTCTGGCAGAGCCTCTCAGGAGACAGGTATATCAGGCACCTGTCAGTGTGTACTTCTTGACATCCACCACAGTGTTTGCATTTTTTGATTGCACCTGGGATGGATCCCCAGGTCGGGCAGTGTCAGAACGGTCCATTCTCCAGTCTCTGCTCAACACATTGTTTCCATACTTGCTCCTGTGAGTATTTTGTTATTTCTTCTAAGAAGGACCAAAGTGTCCACACTTTGGTCTTTCTTTTTCTTGAGCTTCATGTGGTTTGTGAGTTATATCTTGGGTATTGTAAGCTTTTGGGCTAATATCCACTTATCAGTGAGTGCATACCATGTGTATTCTTTTGTGATGGGGTTACCTCACTCAGGATGGTATTTTCTAGTTCCATCCATTTGCCTAAGAATTTCATGAAGTCATTGTTTTTAATAGCTGAGTAGTACTCCATTGTGTAAATGTACAACATTTTCTGTATCTATTCCTCTGTTGAAGGACATTTGGGTTCTTTCCAGCTTCTGGCTATTATAAATAAGGCTGCTATGACCATAGTGGAACATGTGTCCTTGTTATATATTGGAGCATCTTTTGGGTATATGCCCAGGAGTGGTATAGCTGGATCCTCAGGTAATACTATGTCCGATTTTCTGAGGAACTGCCAGGGTGTTTCCAGGGTGTTTGTACCAGCTTACAATCCCACCAACAATGGTGTATTGTTCCTCTTTCTCCACATCCTTGCCAGCATCTGCTGTTACCTGAGTTTTTGATCTTACCCATTCTGACTCGTGTGAGGTGGAATCTCAGGGTTGTTTTTATTTGCATTTCCCTGATGACTAAAGATGTTGCACATTTCTTTAGGTGCTTCTCAGCCATTCGATATTCCTCTATTGAAAATTCTTTGTTGAGTTCTGTACCCCATTTTTAATAGGGTTATTTGATTGTCTGGTGTTTAATTTCTTGAGTTCTTTGTATATTTTGGATATTAGCCCTCTATCAGATGTAGGATTGGTGTAAAGATCTTTTCCCAATCTGTTGGTTGCCATTTTGTCCTATTGTCAGTATTCTTTGCCTTACAGAAGCTTTGCAATTTTATGAGGTCCCATTTGTCAATTCTTGATCTTAGGAGCCTAAGCCATTGGTGTTCTGTTCAGGAACTTTTCTGCTGTGCCTATATGTTCGAGGCTCTTTCCCACTTTGTCCTCTATTAGTTTCAGTGTATCTGGTTTTATGTGGTGATCCTTGATCCATTTGGACTTGAGTTTTGTACAAGGAGATAAGATGGATCAATTTGCATTCTTCTACATGCTGACCTCCAGTTCACCCAGCATCATTTGTTGAAAATGCTGGGTTTTTCCCACTGAATAGTTTTAGCTCCTTTGTCAAAGATCAAGTGGCCATAGGTATGTGTGTTCATTTCTGGGTCTTCAATTCTATTCCATTGATCTTCTTGCCTGTCTCTGTACCAATACTATGCAGTTTTTATCACTATTGCTCTGCATCACTATTGCTTGAGGTCAGGGATGGTAATTTCCCTGGATGATCTTTTATTGTTGAGAATAGTTTTCGCTATCCTGGGCTTTTTATTATTCCAAATGAATTTGAGAATTGGTCTTTCTAACTCTGTGAAGAATTGAGTTGGAATTTTGATGGAGATTGCATTGAATCTGTAGATTGCTTTTGGCAAGATGGCTACTTTTACTATATTAATCCTGCCAATCCATGAGCATGGGAGATCTTTCCATTTTCTGAGATCTTCGATTTCTCTCTTCAGGGACTTGAGGTACAGATCTGTCACTTAACTTCATTAGATTCACACCACCGTATTTTATATTATTTGTGACTATTGTGAAGGGTGTTGTTTCCCTATTTTCTTTCTCAGCCTGCTTATCCTTTAAGCAGAGGAAGGCTACTGATTTGTTTGAGTTAATTTTATATCCGGCCACTTTGCTGAAGTTGTTTATCAGGGTTAGGAGTTCTCTGGTGGAAGTTTTGGGGTCAGTTAAGTATAGTATCATATCATCTGCAAATAATGATATTTTGACTTCTTTCTTTCTAATTTGTATCCCTTTGGCCTCCCTTTGTTGTCTAATTGCTCTAAGACTTTGAGTACTATCTTGAATAGGTAGGGAGAAAGTGGGCAGCTTTGTCTAGTCCCTGATTTTAGTGGGATTGCTTCAAGTTTCTCTCCATTTAGTTGATGTTGACTATTCGTTTGCTGTATATTGTGTTTACTATGTTTAGTTATGGGTTTTATTTCCTGATTTTTCTAAGACTTTTACTATGAAGGTATATTGAATTTTGTCAAATGCTTTCTCAGCATCTAGTGAGATGATCATGTGGTGTTTTTCTTTGAGTTTATTTGTATAGTGGATTACATTGATGGATTTGCATATATTGAACCATCCCTGATTCCTGAGATAAAGCCTACTTGATCATGATGGAGGATTGTTGTGATGTGTTCTTGGATTCAGTCTGTGAGAATTTTATTGAGTATTTTTGCATCAATATTCATAATGGAGATTGGTCTGAAGTTCTCTTTCTTTGTTGGGTCTTTGTGTGGTTTAGGTATGATCGTAATGTGGCTTCATAGAACGAAGTGTTCTATGAACACTTCAGGTAGTGTTCCTTCTGTTTCTATTTTGTGGAGTAGTTTATAGAGAATTGGTTTTAGGTCTTCTTGGAAGGTCTGATAGAATTCTGAACTAAAACTATCTGGTCCTGGGCTTTTTTCAGTGGGGAGAATTTTAATGACTACTGCTATTTCTGTAGGGGTTATAGGACTATTTAGATGGTTTATCTGAACCTGATTTAACTTTGGTACCTGGTATCTATCTAGAAAATTGTCGATTTCATCCAGATTTTCCAGTTTTGTTGAGTATAGGCTTTTGTAGTAGGATCTAATGATTTTTTTGAATTTCCTCAGTTTCTGTTGTTATGTCTCCAGTTTCATTTCTGTTTTTATTAATTTGGATACTGTCTCTGTGCCCTCTTGTTAGTCTACCAAAGGGTTTACCTATCTTGTTGATTTTCTCAAAAAACGAGCTCCTGTTTGTTTTTTTTTTATTCTTTTTATAGTTCTTTTTGTTTCTACTTAGTTTATTTCAGCCTTGAGTTTGATTATTTCCTGTCGTCTACTCCTCTTGGATATATTTGCTTCTTTTTGTTCTAGAGCTTTCAGGTAGCCTGTCAAGCTGCTAGTGTTTGCTCTCTCCAGTTTCTTTTTGAAGGCACTTAGAGCTATGAGTTTTCCTCTTAGCACTGCTTTCATTGTTTCCCACAAGTTTTGGTATAATATGTCTTCATTTTCATTAAATTCTAAAAAGTCTTTAATTTCTTTCATTATTTCTTCCTTGACCAAGTCATCATTGAGTAGAGCATTGTTCAGTTTCCACGTGTATGTGGGCTTTCAATTGATTTTATAGTACTTGAAGACCAGTCCTCATCCGTGGTGATCTGATAGGATGCACGGGATTATTTTAGTCTTTTTTTTCTTTTGTATCTGTTGAGGCCTGTTTTGTGACTAATTATATGGTCGATTTTGGAGAAAGTACTGTGAAGTGCTGAGAAGAAGGTATATTCTTTTGCTTTTGGATCCATAGATATCTCCTAAGTCCATTTGGGTCATAACTTCTGTTAATTTTACTATGTCTCAGTATAGTTTCTGTTTCCATGATCTGTCCATTGCTGATAGTGTGATGTTAAAGTCTCCTACTATTATTGTGTGTGGTACAGTGTATGCTTTGAGCTTTAGTAAAGTTTCTTTTATGAATGTGGGTGCCCTTGCATTTGGAGTATAGATGTTCAGAATTGGGATTTCATCTTGGTTGATTTTTTTTTTTGGACGAGTATGACATGTCCTTTCTTATCTTTCTTGATAACTTTTGGTTGAAAGTTGATTTATTCAATATTAGAATGGCTACTCCAGCTTGTTTCTTGGGATCATTTGCTTGAAAAATTGTTTTCTAGCCTTTTATTCTGTGGTAGTGACTGTTTTGTCACTGTAGCGTATTTTCTTTATGCAGCAAAATGTTGGGTCCTATTTACATATCCAGTCCTATTGGGTCCTATTTACATATACATAGATTTATGTATCTATGTCTTTTTATTGGGGAATTGAGTCCATTGATGTTAAGAGATATTAAGGAAAAGTGATTGTTGCTTCCTCTTATTTTTGTTATTAGAGGTGAAGTTAATATTTGTGTGGCTATCTTGTTTTTGGTTTGTTGGAAGAAGATTAGTTTCTTGCTTTTTCTAGGGTATAATTTCCCTCCTTGCTTTGGACTTTTCCCTCTATTATCTTTTGTAGGGCAGAATTTCTGGAAAGATAATGTGTAAATTTGGTTTTGTCATGGAATATCTTGGTTTCTCCATCTATGGTAATTGAGAATTTTGCTGAGTATAGTAGCTTGGCTGGTATTTGTTTTCTCTTAGGGTCTATATGACATCTGTCCAGGATCTTCTGGATTTTATAGTCTCTGGTGAAAAGTCTGGTTCAATTCTGATAGGTCTGCCTTTATATGTTCCTTTACTTTTTCCCCTTACTGCTTTCAATATTCTTTGTTTTGTGCATTTGGTGTTTTGATTATTATGTGACGGGAGGAATTTCTTTTCTGATCTAGACTCTTTAGATTTCTGTAGGCTTCTTGTATGTTCATAGGCATCTCTTTCTTTAGGTTAGGGAAGTTTTCTTCTATAATTTTGTTGAAGATATTTACTAACCCTTTAAGTTGGGAATCTTCAGTCTCTTCCATACCTATTATCCTTAGGTTTGGTCTTCTCGTTGTGTCCTGGATTTCCTGAATGTTTTGGGGTAGGACCTTTTTGCATTTTGCATTTTCTTTGACAGTTGTGTCAATGTTTTCTATGGTATCTCCTGCACCTGAGATTCTCTCTTCTATCTCTTGTGTTCTGTTGGTGATGCTTGCATCCATGACTCCTGATCTCTTTCCTAGGTTGTCAATCTCCAGGATAGTCTCCCTTTGTGATTTCTTGTTTCTACTTCCATTTTTATATCCTGGATGGTTTTGTTTAATTCATTCACCTGTTTTGTTCTGTTTTCTTGTAATTCTTTAAGGGATTTTTGTGTTTCCTCTTTGAGGGCTTCTACCTGTTTACCTGTGTTCTCCTGTATTTCTTTGAGGGAGTTATTTATGTCCTTAAAGTCCTCTATCACCAATATGAGAAATGATTTGTAATTCAAAGCTTGCTTTTCTATTGTCATGGAGTATTCACGACTTGCTATGGTGGGAGGATTGCATTCTGATGATGCCAAGTAGCCTTGACTTCTGTTGCTTATGATCTTGGGCTTTCCTATCACCATCTGACTATCTCTAGTGCTACCTTCACTCACTGTCTCTGACTGGAGCCCGTCTGTCCTGTTATATTGGTTGTGTCAAAACTCCTCAGTGTCCAGGTGTATCTGTGATCCTGTGGTCCTGAGATCCTGGGTGTAAGAGCTCCTGAGAGTCAGGCTGCCTCTGGTATCCTGAAATCCCGGAGTGACCAAGCTCCTGAGATCCTATTATCCTATGTTCCTGGGTGTGTTAGAGCTCCTGGGAGTCCAGCCTCCTCTGGGTTTTGGGGGATTGGGTGCAGAGCTGGCACCCTAGGACTGCTCAGGGAACTGGTGCAGACTGGAAGGCCTGTCCCATGTCTTGTGATATCACACACATCTGCAACTTTAAAAAGTGCTCACTCACATGCACCGGAAGTTTACCCCCAACCGTGAGTCCTCTGCTCTGCTTAATTAGCTAAAACTTCATGAACATATGTTTCCCAGTATCCTTTCCTTAACACTAATCATGCTGAAATAAATGGTTTTTCTTCAAGTTAAAAAGGTAAGACTGTTTAAATGTAGAAAAAAGCTCTTCGAAATGGAATCAAAACCTATCTGACACAAAGATGCTACTTCCTTCCACATTGCTCAATATTTTGAGTCTCCAAAACCTACATTTCACTTAATGCTACTGACAAATACATAAATGCCTTCAATTCATGTGGATTAACCAGAATCCCCATTTTCTGCTTTCCCGTGCCCTTTTCCTCTTTTCTTCTTCCTCTTCTTTCTCTTCTTCCTCTCCTTCCCTCTCCTCTTCTCCCTCCCCTTCCCTTTCCTCCCCCTCCCCAACCCCTTCTTCTTCTATTTCTTCTTCTTCTTCTTCTTCTTCTTCTTCTTCTTCTTCTTCTTCTTCTTTTTTGTCATCTTCTTCTTCACTATGCCACAGACCAAAGTTTATCGAAGATTTTTTTTCAACAAGGGAATGAAAATGTTGCTGGTTGGAAAGAGTTTATCAAAGATAGTTTACATCTGAGACTTTAAGAAAATTAGTGGTTCATTATGGAAAGCAAGTTCTGGGGCAAGAATGAGAGAGAGGGAGAGAGAAGGAGATAAAGAAGAAAACCAGGAAGAGACAGAAACAGAAACCTATGTGTTGATCAGAGAACCTGCATTCAGACTACTGCCCCAGGAGAGCCCCTAGGCCACAAACCTCAGCAGGTGGTATAATTGTCCCTTTGCCTGTAGAACAATTACATCCTGCTGTCAGTTTGAGAAGCTTAGACTAGCTGGTTCCAACTGGGCTGAGCTGGCTTGCTCTTGACTACTTTCCAGCTGCCTTAGTTTGTTTCGACTGAAGAGATTATGGACACCTGCAGGACTACTATGACTGTCCTTTGTACAGGGTCACTGTGGAGTTGGCCATGCACAAACGCTCCCCACTGAACCAGGAAATTGAGTCTCTAGCATGAACCTGGACAAGGAATTGAAAGAAGACTGATTAGAAAATTAGATTACTTGAAAAAAAAAAAAAAGGAATGCCATAAAGCCTGGCTGCTAAGCCCACTTCATTTGAAACTGTCATTCACATCATGTGTCTGCCTGAGGTGCCCCACCCCCATTCTGCCCCCAAACTGGTCCATTGGCTCAGACTAGAAAGGAAAAGCTGGGAATCAGAGACCTGCTGTTTTAGGATGCACAGCCTTGCATATTATGGTAGCGTATCAGGAGGATTTGCACATATGCCTCTCTATGGAATGAAAGCTATCCACACTGAGAGAGAAATAAGGGGGCAGGCATTTACAGCATTAATTTTTGAGATCAAAATCATGTCAAAATTGGGCAGAAATCACAGGAAATTTTTTTTGACCACCAACTCTGTTGATCAGCATTCATTTCTGAGAGGCAGCAGGGCTGGTATACGCAGAAGCACATGGGACATCCCTCACCTAGTCGTGTGCTCTAGGATTCAGGACATTTGCATGAAAAGATGGATGAAACTGGATGAGATCAGAATTACAAGAGTCCAAATGCGAGCATTAGAAACAATTTTCAATCGACCTTTCCATTTTGATTTTCCTTAACTGTATTATTTTACCAATAATCTCTATGCCTCTGTGCTTCACAAAAGTGAATAAAAATTGAGGAAACTTTCAGTTTTGCCCCAATGATTGGTTCTGCTTCCGAATTTGGCAAACAAAAACTACAAAGTTGTTTAAAAAGATTCTCAAAGAATTCTAGAAACTATGATTAAGGAAGGAAGTGAAAACATCATTAAAATTATTTCATACTTAGGGAATCTCAGTGAAAATATTGAGACTCCAACACCCATTGGATGTTTTCAAAGGAACAAATACGGTACCAGTCAGGAAACTTGATGGAACACTCTCAGAGACTGAGTGTGGGCTGGTGATACTGCCAGGGAATGCCAACAAGATACAGAAGCAGATCAATCTGAATAAGAACTTAAAAGATGAAAGAAAACGAAGGGGAGTCAGAGGGCCAGCATGTAGGACAGGACAAGATCCCTTGTAATGGAAACCCAGAGGCAGACAGGAGTGAAGGAGGAGAGGGCAAAGACTGACCATGGCTGAAACCACCCCACAGCACCATTATACTGCACTGCTGAGTACCAGTACAGGGAACAGAATAATGGACTTGCAGCATATGCCCATGCAGCAGAGATGGGAACCAATCCCTGCATCCATAAATGTGTGACCAGCAAACAAAATGTAGTAATTAAAGATAGTGAACGGATTTTTTTTTTTTTAACATGGATGGGCCCTCAAGACTTTAACACAGTATGAAGGCTGACACACAAGAAACAGCACCCAGTGTATGACTTCACGTATGTGCTTTAAATAAAGTGGGTCTGTAGCCATAGGAAGAACACTGGAGATTGCTTGGGCTTGGGGTAAGAAATGGGTATGAGGCATTTCCAGAAAACATCATCATGTGGTACACTGCCCATGCATTCACTGATAAGGTGTAGAGTAGTTAAAAGTTAAGGTGACTAGGAATGAGTAGAAATCATTATTAGAGAAAGTCCTCAAGTGGGGGCCCTGGGAATGACAACCGCCTGCAACTGAACAAGGTACAGAACCCTTCTCATTTCCCAGAGCATTTCTTTAAGGAAGTCACTTGACCTTTTAGCACCTCAGGTCCCCAAGCTGTCAGTGAAGCACAGCTCCCACCACTGTTTTTAAGAAGAAATGGCTGATTTTCTCATCTTCTGTTAGATATTCACTCATTTAGCAAGAACTACAAATTATCATTCATGGATGATAAGCTGGAGGGACCATCATGAAATCAGTGACAACTTCCTGATTGGCCTGGGGGATACCAGAGGTGTGTATGCATGCACAAACACACACACACACACACACACACACACACACACACACACACACAGGAATACCCTGTGAAATGAGCTGTTGTTGGAAAACCATAACTGACAGTACACTCTGAGAAGTATTTCCACTGGACCCAGGAACACCCAGATCATGATGTGAGGAGACGCCACTCATACCTTTCTCTTTAAGATCTCAAGGATGGGAAACACCCATAAGAAACAGTGTCCAGGAGTGTGAAATCAGATGTTCTCATTAGCCTGACTTTTAAAGTTTTAGTATGAGAAAGTAATGTAGGTAAGATTTCATTAATCTTTACATTTAATAGGGCTAAGATGGCTCTAGGTGAGAACCAGCTTCAACTAAATGATCTGAAATAGGATTTTACCATAAATGCTTTATCATCTCATTTATTGATTTTAGCTGATTAATTGTACTTTTTTTTGGCAGTTTCACACATGTATGAAATGTATTGTGATTATTCTCCCTCACCCTCTGTTACTTTCCTCTTATTATCAACTGCTTTTGATGGAGACTCCAAAGTAGCACTGTCTTGAACTAGGCTGCAAACCATAGAGTGATTGGCAGCCAGGGATGTCTTCACTCTTGGCCACGCCTACTGCAGGCTTTAGCTGATCTAGAATGAAGAGACCAGGAGCTAGAGCAGGCCAGTGGATGCAGTACATAGCTGTGTTATGACAGTGACAGTCTCCTGTTGTATGGCGTCAATGCACAAGGTCTGCACAAAACTGCCCCTTCACACTGGTGGCTCCTCCACGAGAACCTGATGGGGAGAGCAGCCCTTCAGCTCAGGGTTATGTGGTCCTGTGTCCCATTTCTTTTTCCTTTGAGGACAAACCCTGTCACATAAGGTCACCTTGAAGCAGTCCTCACCTCAACAGTTTTTCATCCTGGCTTCATGCTGTCCCACCACCTCAGAATTCTGTATGTGGCCCAGAGAAGGCAAACAATTTTTAAGGCATTTATTAATTTTTATTTATGTGTGTGGGTGCTTTGATTGCCTATATGAATGTGCATGGCATGCATCCCTAGTTCCTATGGATGCCAGAAGAGGGCACTGGATCCCCAGATTTGGAGTTACAGGTAGTGTTAGCCACCACATGGGTGTTGGGTAACAAATCCTGGTCCTCTGGGAGAGCAATAAGTGCTTTAAAGCCTTCTTCCATATCTCCAGCCCCAATCCATCTTACTTAGGTATTCTCCGTTTCCTGTATGGATGAATACATACATGGCCATTTGCAATCAGCACGCATGAATTTAATGAATACCTGGGGTTTCCCAAGCACACTCATGCACTTGCACTTTGCTATCCTGTAAGACAGTGAGGGAGGGAGGCAGGTACGGACTAAGTTAGCAGTACTGATGGAGTAGCTGTGAAAGTGGATGAACTTCCCAAAGCAGGGAACCAGAAGAGCATGAGAGGAACTTTGGTTGAATCGTGATGGACAGTGTCCTTAAATAATTGGCTCCTGACGCAAGCTGACTGAGGAGCTAGGCTGTCCTATTGGCCGAAAACAATGGATATAGTGTAAGGAGGGGGAGGAAACGGAATAAGTTAACAAGACAGACAGGAGAGCGGCAGCAGGGAACAGGAATGGTGAATGGGCACAGCTACATAGAGGAAGTGAATGATTATGGCTAGGAACCAAAGGTGGACAAGCAGGCAGAGGCCTTGAGAGCCCTGGTAGAGGCCTCTTAAGGTTCTAGGCTGCCACATGGTAGCATCTGAGACTCCAGGTCAGACACATCCATACTCAATGTATGCAAATCTTTACCTAAGTAGTATTGCTTTGGAGTATAGACAACTGGGATGATAAACCAGGAGGCAGGGAGACTAAGCTGTGAGCTGCACTCGTGGCCTTTGGATTCAGTGTGGTCAGAAATCAGGACCAGTGTTCCAGTGCTATCCTTCTAGCACTGTCTAGCTCTGAGACTTTTTTCCCTTCAATTTTAGATGGTGTTATGGGGATAGAACATTTTTTCCTATGACAAAAATCTCATCTTAATGGAATTACTCATTTACTTAATAAATAGTCACCAACCTTTCCATAATAAATTACTAAATTGTAGTCACCATTGGCATGGTTAAGTGGCATGGATCTGAGGGTGTCAGAGCTGATATTAACCACTGTAAAATTCCTTACTGTGCCTAAGTCCTCTACTACTACAGAGATCCCCATGGAAAGAGATGGTTTTTATAGAACAAGGGACTAACATGCTAAAACCCCTTTGTCTATTAAGGCAGAATTTGCTCATTGTAAAATTGCTAATAAACACAAAAATACATAGAGTAGAACCACACCTGTGTCTCATCAAAAAGGGGCAAGCACTGGTTTTAAGTGGTGTTATTTTGCTTGCATCTCTCCATGCCATAAGGTATATCTGGATGCTTTATTAGTTTTGCAGCAATATTCTTCCGCGTTATTCAAAAACAGATTATGAGGGGAAGTGAGATGACTATGCAAGCCTGCTGACCTGAGTTTGATATCTGGAACCCACGTAAAGGGAGAGAGAGAAAAACATTGCTACAAAGTTGTTCTCCAGCTTCTACATGTAACACGGTGCCATTTTCCCACCCTACCCTGTTATAAATACACAATAATAATAATAGATTATAAACATCTTTTTTTTTGAGTCAGAGTCATATGATACAAGTATAAGTCACTTGTAACAATCCACTTACCTCAGTTTATCCAGTATGGGCTTTCAGGCATGAGTCAACATGCTTGAGTTTCTAAGCATTTTATCTTCCAAATATAAACCAAACCAAATGGCTAAAGGTCTTTAGATTTTGTTTTCTTATCTTTTGGCATTAAAGCAACAGGTGGTTATTTATAAAGCTGTTTTTCCCCATGTGACAATGAGTGACATTTGTGTGTCCACACCACACTTCTATGTGTTATCACACAGTAATCCCGTTAGGGAAGATTAGGGCCACTTTGAATTCTACAGTAAGGGTTCTATAATTAACGGGTGTCAGGGAGGCGGGCATTGTGTAAGCACTGGCTACACAGAGGGCACTGTGATATGTGTTCCATGCCTCCACCCCGCCCCGAATTCACGTGAGAAAGTCACCATCAAAGTGGTTTCATCTCACAGATGAAGTGGTTGGGGCCAGCACTCAGAGGAGTCTTGCCTGGTTGCACACTGTGTGCAGGTCTGAGCTTGTTTGAAGCTGCAGACTTAAGCCTGACTCTTACACAATGCCAGGTATTCCATTGGGATATGTCCTGAGAAGTCAGATTGCTACTCCTCAGATGTTCTCCCACGTGGCTCTATCACAGGTCACTAGGTTACCCGGTTAGGGGAGTGTAAAACAGGCCCTGGAGCAGAGTTTTGTATTGATTTCACTCTGGGGTCATGAAAGGGTTGGTGCCTCAAAGCACAGAATTAGCAATGTGCCTCTAAGCTGTCTTGTTTAAATTCAACAGTTGTACACTAGTCATGATCTCCCTTCTGTCAGTGTTCCAAGTTACCCCCAACTCCTAGTAATACTGAGATTCTTAATCTCAGACCCAAGGACATCTGCTTCTTAGTGGCTCTTGGCAGGGTCAGCTCCCAGACAGGGGAAGAAGAAGAAGAAGAAGAAGAAGAAGAAGAAGAAGAAGAAGAAGAAGAAGAAGAAGAAGAAGAAGAAGAAG
>NW_021604633.1:3383515-3390896 GCF_004785775.1 Grammomys surdaster | reverse complement strand
GGCAGAAGCAGGCATAGAAAGTACCTTCAACTGGAAGAAAAGATGAAGATCTAGGGCTGAATATTTGTAATGGATTATGAATTTATGGGACGAGGATGTTGTTGTAAGTGGCTGCCTGTAGCTTCTTCCCTCCCTGGTGGCCATTGATATCACTGTCTCTGCTCTTAAGGGGCTCAAAGGAGAACTAGTAGGATAGGTGGTACCATAATGATGCCCCAGGCTGGGCACAGAATTCATTAGTTTTTGGCTGACAGAGACTTTGTGGACTTAAGAGGAAATATGGATGGAGTTTCAGGAAGCTCATGTTAGGTTTATAGGCTTGGAAGACTGTTCACTAAACAACAAATCCTTCAACGATTTCAGTGTGAGACACATGGACAATATTTTGTTTTTTTTTCACTGTTATGAATATTTTTTTAATTTTTAATTTTATTACCATTTTGTAACTTATAAAGTATAAGATACACCTAACTTCCAGTCCATCATCTTTGACTTTAAATAGAACACTATCATCTATCCTAACTTAAAAGACTTATAAATCCATATGTTATGTCCTGGTTTAGCTTGGATACTATCTGAGAACTATCTTCACATATATATTTTCTCAATGTTAAATAGCCAGGGTTGGCTATGAGACTATAAGTAGTCTTTCAACCCCATCAGAAATCTGAGAACGAGCAACATTATTTGAAAATATAGGAAGCCTAATTCAGCTTCCAGAACTGAGACACATTGTAGAGGCAGCTGGCTACCCATTCAGCTCCAGTAAGTCAGGAAGTTGGAGCATCAGTCTTCAGCCTTCTGGCCCAGGATCAACTCACAGACCTTTGAAAAACAGGAATTATTAAGGACTAGCTTATTCTGTCTCTGCAGAACTAAGCTGTCCTAACCTGTAACTTGTGTCCTCTCAAGAACAGTACAGGTCTTCAGGATGGGCATTTTTCTAAATTGCATATACATTTTTAACATCAGAATGAGAAAAGCCTTGGGCTTGCATGCTTTGTTTTTATTTGGAGTTTAAAAACAAACATGCATCCCACAGCAGCCTCTGGGTGGTGATTCAGGCAAATAAATATACTTAATGACCAACAGGAATAGAGTCCCACCACACGCAAAACGCTTATCACTTGTTCTTTCTATTAAATATGCTGAAATGTCAATTTCCTCTAAAGAGGAAATAGCCTGGATCATCAGCTGCCTCTCTTGGAAATAGCATATACGTTCCAGCATGTGCTGGAAATGGAATTGCCCTTAGAAAACACTCTGATGACCTAACATGCAGCCACGATGGCAAACATAACGGTAGACTGTCTGCCTGTATGGTGGCAACGGGTGCTAGCATGTTCCTGAGACTCAAAAGTGCCGCATACCATTTGAAGATGAACAAAGCTAAAGGGCCATTAGGGGTTAAGCTCGTTCCCAGTGACCTTCTCAGCTGGGTACTTGTTATTCTCTCAAGGCTCTCAGTACAAAGCTGGATAGATATAATTTGGAAAGAATGCATGAGCAATGAAAGGAATGGAATTCACAAGGACAATCTGATGGTGTCTCCTATGCTTGACTTGTGACCCATGGCTGGAAGACTTGTGAGGTGTCTCAGGTGCCTTCCAAAGCAAAGCACACTCGTTGATAGGTCAGGAGAGGGAAGAGATGACTCTTGGGTGTCTGCTTTGTCACAGACTGGTTTTGACATCAGAATTTGGTTTCTCCTGTGTTAGTAACTTTCTTCCTTTCTGGAACAAAAGCCCTGACAAAAGTGCTTCATAATGAAAGCATTTATTTTGGTTCACAGCTTTAAGTGCAGCCCATCATTGCAGAGGAGGTGTGGTAGCAGGAGCTTGAGGCCTGCCATATTGCATTTGCAGTCAGCAGCAGAGAGAGATGAATGTCTGTGCTGAGCTCAGCCATCCATTTTTGTTTTTTGTTTGTTTGTTTTTAAAAAACCGAAAACCTTTTTATTGGTTCTTCCTGAATTTCACATCATGCACCCCAATCCAACTCATCTCCCCATCCCCTCATACCTGCCCTCCACCCCTGCAACTTCCCCCCAACAAAAAAAATCTCACCATGGAAGCTGTAGAGTGTCAGGCATATGTATCTGATGGTACACCCGTTGTTCTCACTTCTTTGCTAGCAAGTGTTTATTGCAACGACTCTTTGGTCTGATATGAGGCCTCTGCCTTCTGCTGCTCTATCAGTACCGGAACCTCACTAGGAGTCTTTTTGGATATCCTGTTGTTGTCCTGTGTCATGGAGATCTTCTAATTTTGAATCTGAAGAACCAGCTCCTTAGTGCACTCTAGCAGTTCATTGATAGGGTAGATGGGTCAATTCAAAGCCCTGGATCTGGACGTGAGAGGTATCTGAGCTGGTCAGCCCACCAGCTCTCCCACTCACCCTCCCTCAGGGCTGGCTCACCAGCAACCCCTGCAACCATGGCCAGGTCTACCCTGCTGCCCAAGTGAAGTGCAAGCCCCCCTCTGTCTTGCAGCTGTTGAGGGACAGGGCAAGTTCTTCTACTCTCGTGAGTCATGGGCCAGCTCTCATGCCTGCCATGAGTGGCAAGGGGCAAGGGTGGAGGAGAGAAATTCTCCCTTGCCCATGCTGCCAGACTAGGGATGTCTGCCTGGCCTTTAGTGGTAATAGACCCCTGCTACTGCAGGGCCATGGAGCCAAATGTGGCCCCTAATGGTAGCACAGGCCAGGACCCCACCATGTTCCCACGTGGCATCATCAGCTACTCATATCAGGTTGTTCCTCACTACCCTCAAGTCTCCATTCTGCTCTCTTCATTGAGCCTACATCCTTCTGTTTCTCTTTCTCTTCCGTTTCTCCACCACTTATTTGGTCCTCTTCTCTTAGTGGTACTCGGAGTCTCCGAGAATCTGAGGTCATCTCAGGACTGGTCTCAGGAGTGCTATGCCCCACTCATGCATTATGACACCAGGTAGGGGTCATTTTGGGCATGGTCTGCTCCCTAGGCATTGACAGTACCAGAGTGGTGGTCATCTCAGGCTAAACCCCCTTTGCAATCCCTATGGTGCTAGTCTGGTGGTTATCTTGGGTGTGTTCCTTGCCTGGGCCACCTGAATGGCCCCATATGAGGTCTTGGGCTCATTCCAACATGAATCCTGTGGTCTCAGTTGGAGTTCTTCTAGTCTCCAGCTTCCTCTCTGCCCTCAGGGCCTGCGTGGCACCTGACTTGTGGTCATCTCAGGCCAGATCCCAGTCTGCTTACCCTGGTGCTGGACTGGTGGTTGTCTCAGGCTTGCTTTCTTTTCAGGGAACGTTAGGCTACTAATCATTCAGATATTCATAGGTCAGAACACTGAGCACAGACAGCCTGTCTCTCTGCCACCTAGAGAAGCACATGTGACACAGCAGCCACACCTGCAGTGCCTCTAGGTGCAGGCCACTCTATCCTTTTTATTCAACCCAGGACAGGACTTTAGCCTATGTGATGGTGCCACTCAAATTCCCATATGTCTTTTATAAGAACACTACTAAACTGTGAGGGCTTCACCCTCAAGACTTAATTATCTCCTGAATGTATCACTTCTTAGAACTGACTCACCAGGGACAGGTTTTGATACATGAAGGAGGAGGAGAGGTACCAACATTAAGATCACAACAGATGGGAACATGGGAAAAAATCAATGAAATTCTGTTTTCTTTAAATGATGTAGATGAGGACCTGGGCTGAATGAGCATCCTGTGCCCAAGTGAAGCAGCTCAGGGATAGTGGGGAAGATTTTTTGGTTTTTTGGTTCAGGTATGATGTGTGACCCTCTGTTATTACCCTAAAATAAGGGCATCACATACCCCAATGCCTGCACATTTCTGATCAAGCGCAATCTCCAGTAAGTGAAGTACAAAGACAGAAAACCATCCTCTTCCCCTGTGGGGAAGTGGAGTTTTGTTCTCAACAGCATTCTTTGATGACTCCACTGTGTAAGAGTAGAGACATCAACTGAAGAAAGATCAGTGCTCAGGAAGCAATAGTGATTTAAAGAACAATGTCCCATCCCTTCAGGTAGAGGAAGAGATGCAGTTTACCAATTCCACCATTTAACCTGGAGCTGGGATTACCCCTCTCTCATTAGAGCTGACACAGAAAAGCCACCCATAGCCCAGTAACCAAACCCTTGTCATGACTGACTTTATGGCTTGCTATTTGAAATCACCATGTAGCTTCCCACAGGGAATGCAGCTTTCCCCCTGATCAAAAGGCACCTTTTCCTGAGGTGAGGGTGTTCCAGTGTAGAATATGTTTTTCCTCTTTATACACAAACTCGTTTATTTTTCTAATAGGGTGAAACAGCTAAGGTCTGGTCCAGTTAATATGTGGGCTCCTGACTATGAAAAAAATTTTTGTTTTGGAGGATTGTAAAGTCCAACAGCTCTGAATTAAGGGAGAAAGTTAGCTGCTAAGAAGTGAAGTTTGTAGAGAAAGGGATTTGATGGGAAGTCTCTAAGACCCTTCAGCCCTGGTTGGTCAGCATGATATCAAAGGGAGACAGAGTGGGAGCAGCCAGATTCCTAAATCCTCAACACAAAAGTGCCAATTGCAGAAAAGATGCTCAAGGGAACCTGCTCAACAGTGGAAATAAGGACACAATAGAAACTCAGACTCTGCCCAAAGATGCAGGGAAAGAAGGGAAAACCAACCCAACCCAACCCAACCCAACCCAACCCAACCCAACCCAACCTAATCCAAACCAACCCAACCCAACCCAACCCAACCCAACCCAACCCAAACCAACCCAAACCAACCCAATCCAACCCAACCCAACCTAATCCAAACCAACCCAACCCAACCCAACCCAACCCAACCCAAACCAAAATAAAACAAGCCAAACCAAATCAACCAACCACTCAACCAACTGAAAACAAAACAAAGCAAAGCAAAACCAGATATAATAGATACAAACAGCAAAAGGAGGCACACTGGTGATAACCATTAAAAACAACTAATAGTATCCACATGGTCCATGGAAACAGGGAAGCAGCCACTAACACACAGAGTGCCATGAACACATAGAGTGCAAGAAGTGAGTCTCAGAACTTGGATGGGGACTAGGGACCACTCTACTCAAAGACAAGGACACAGGGTATTCTGTTGGAAGACTGAGCAGAGTGTGGCCCACTCTGCCATTCACTCTGCCAAGCAGGGAGAGTGTTTATACTGGATGAAACACAGCTTTAACAGGTGGTTAAATTAGTGTCAACTTGAAAGAGACAAAATTCATTGACATTCATGAATGATTTCAATGAGTGTTGATTACAACTCTACAATGTAATAGGGTGAGCCTAAGACAATGGAACACCATTCAGAAGGAGCTGTGTCTCTGCTCTCGCTTGAAGGCTAGGAATAACCAAATTGCTTAAATTATGCTATCATAGGTGTTTGGTTTTGGTTAATTAAAAGAATAAACTCAAGATTTTTGGTGAACAATAATTCATGGGAAAGATTTGCTGTAGGGTGACACACCATATCATGGAGGTAAGTCAACTTTAGCTGCAGGGTTCCTCAGCTGCAGGATATTGACCTGTGTGGGCAGCTGTCCTGCACAGTGCAGGGCATTTAGCATGATCCCTGGCTTCCAAGTACCAGGTGTCAGTAACACTTCCTAGTTTTGATAAACAAAATCATCACCAGACACTGTCAAATAAGTCCTTATGTCAATAAATAATCTGGGTCTTTCCTTGAACCCAGAATAAAGGATATCCAGAAACCATCTTTCCTGGTTTCAGAAACCATCTTTCCTGGTTTCACTTGTGGCTCACATGAAAGAAGGCTAAGCCAACTCATTACAGCAGTCTGAAGTCTTAAAAGTTTAAATATAGTGGGTTGCTGTGAAAGATGGTGCCTTTAGGCCTGAAGACTCCAATCAGAATGCCTGTCTTGTAAGAAGTTAGGATAATGCCATTGGAATGCAGGACATGTGTTAGATTGTTTAACACACAGGAGATCCAGCTCTCACCTCAAACCCAAGTATGCCCTCCACCCACTACACTGAAAGCTGTCCCATGTGTCCAGTGGCTGAGACTCACTGCTGCTCTGAAGAGTTCAGGGTAGATGTTCCTTGTAGGTCCCCTCTAAGAAGTAATTCAGCTTACCTTCATGTCCACACTGCTGTCTGAACCCCTGATCTCCAATGCCTCCATCACATGGGGTTGACCACACTCTTCATACTGGCGGAGGGAAGGGGCTGCACAGCACCCTCTTTCACCCTTTAGTGGCTGAAAGGGACACTAACATCATTTAGACCCAGAAAATTTGTCGGGGTGGATCACTCTCATGTCAGTTAGGCAATAAGGGTCTTTGAAAAGCCATGGGGGAGTGTTATTTTATAATCTAACTTAAAAGTATGCACAATAAATAGGTATGTATATACATACATACACACACATATATAAAGACACATAAATACACACACACACACACACATATACACACAAATACACACACACACATGCACACACATACACACACACAGATATGCTATATAGTGGCATACGGAGTTGTGCCACACAGTGAGCTAATACTCCTCTCAAGTGCTTTACACTCTCTAATAAATAATAAGAATGGAAAGCCTCCCCTTAGAGTTGCTGGTAAGGGTGGGTTCATAGGACCTTTCTCATCCCCTCAAAAATTAATATAGGCTATTGTCATTGTCCCTGGTTGCTTCTAAAATGTGAAGGTAAGACCCTACTGTTGAGAAGACACCACACACTTTAGAAATAGGACCTGGAGGAATTGAGCTGCAAATGACTTGGGAGTTTCCTCCCTGAGGACTGACTCTCAATATTTGAAGGTGCTATGCAAGCTGCCAGGGCAGAAAGCAGTTAACAGCCCTTCCTAGACTATGAACAACAACGACGACTGGCCTGGCAAGATATCCCCAGTGGTACAATAGTGGCACTTTTATCTTAGGGGTAGCCAATAGTCTAATTTGACTCAAGTCTCACTCAATGAGAGGGAATTTGTGCCTAGTATTATGTACCTAGCCCCATGCCAGTGGATGGAGTGGTCATAGATCCTAGAGAAGAACCTATAATTGTCATTTTTGCTACACCAAAATAATTTTTAATTGTATTGTAAATACTTATACATACAGATAAGTTTAACTCTCATCTCCCATTATAAACTGTTAATTTTGAAGCAGGAAGAGGGCTATTTACAGAGATCCATAATGGGTCAAGATGCAGAGAATAAATGAGCATGGAGTATCCAGGCTCAACGGATACTTCTATAATGCAATCCCTGTACTAAGGGTGAGGGGACATCATGGAAGAGGAGGTGAAAGATAACAACTGCTTGATAGTGATAGTATCTATCTATCTATCTATCTATCTATCTATCTATCTATCTATCTAT
>NW_021604633.1:3371688-3383505 GCF_004785775.1 Grammomys surdaster | reverse complement strand
TATCTATCTATCTATCTATCTATCTATCTATCTATCTATCTATCTATCCATGGGCCAGGGAAGCTGTACCCATAAAATCCCTAGTATGATCACCTAAACAAAACCTGCACAATGACAACTCCAAATGACTTGGAATTTACACTCCAATGTAGATGGGGGAAATTTCACAATACCTCACCCCTAGATGAAGACCTACAGGCCAGCTATCAGTGGCTACCACGATAGGGAGAATCCATTTTCTCCGTGGAAGATCCCTTTCTTGCTGTTTGACACCACAGTTACTGTGTCCCAGGTGAACAGGGTTTGCAGAGACGATACGGGTAAAAACAGACATACAAAATTGAATGGAGATTTCTACCCAGTGCTATAATCAGGAAATGGAAGTGATATATGGAGAGAGCTCCAGCTGCATTTCATGCTGCTGTCACTGTATACACAGAAGACTTGAACTGTCAGTTACCCTACTGTAGGAATGAATGTAATCAGATATGAAATCAGGGTGCAAAACCAGATTGTGCCCATTTTACAACAAAAAATCAAAATTAAAAATGTATAGTAGGCTTTATGATGTAAAATATTATAAAATATAAATTATAAAGTAATATAAATATTTATATAAGAACTTGGAAAAAACAAACAAGCTTTCTCTATGTCAATGAAGCAGTTCAATGTCAAAGTTAATAGATGACAATACTGGGGTGTATTGTCACACATGAGGCAAATACTAAAGCTATGACAATAGATGAATTATGTAAGCCTAAATGGAATGCAAGACATACAGATTAGCTCACAACACAGTTGAAAAATTAAAAAAGATGATCAAAGAGGAAATAATCACACAAGATTTCCCAGCAAGGAAAAGCATTACTATGGTACACTTAATCTGCGTTGGACTAATGATCACATTAGAAAGAAATAGACGTCAGACATCAGGGGCCTGGGTTGAAGGAGGGCAGAAGTGAGCAGACAGCACCAAAGTGACAGACAAGGCAGGGGGCAGAGTGAGAGAAGGCCAGTCATGTGTGTCTCCACTGGAGGCCAGTCGTGCGTAGTCTCCTGAAGTGGAAACTTCTAGTTTCTTTGGAAAGTTAGTTATGTCAAATGATGTTTTGCTGGGGCACACAGGTGAAAGGATGTCTTGCTGAAGCAGACACAGGTGAAAGGATGTTTTGATATAGCAAACATGTGAAAGGACCCATGATGAAGGAGTATAAATGTGACCACATAGATAGTGGGGATGAGCACCGAGCTTTGGTTTGGTTTGCTCTGCCTCGATATTCACCTTACATAGTATTGTTGAGCTCAACTAGTGGTAATGCCACCATTGAGAGAAATTTGCCCAAGAACTGCTCCTGAGGTTCCTTAGGCAGCTTGCTGCTTCTGCAATCTTGCCTCAGGCTGGTTAGTGAGCCTTGCTGTTTCTTTAGGACTGAACTACAGCTGCTGGTTTGTGCTTGGTGTCTGCCTGCAGAAAAGACTGGCCTGTGTAGCTGCTGATTCATGTGTGGTATCTGCCCACCTAGAGGATTTGTCTGCAGTTGCTGATTCGTAGTTGGTACTTCCTACAGTACTGAACTTCTGCCAAAGATCAAGCTTGCTCCCACAGAACTATTGCTGAACAGGTCCACTTCCCTTATATCCTAATAACTTTTCTCTTCCACTACCTCTGTTGGGTGGTGAGCCAGAGAAGAGGTTGAACCCTTATTAAAAGTAGGTTGCAAAAACATTTATATCTATAGTCGCCACTGGAGGCCAGTCCTAAGTGGTCTCCAATGGCCTTGAATTATAATCAGAAAGCAAGTGTCAGTCACAGGAGAGAAAAACCAATTCAACAAAGGGCCAGAGTCTCCATGGGTACCCTGCATGTTATAGAAAACATTTAAAGTAAGAAATATGGAGAAAGGGACAAACTTTTAGGGCTTGAAAAATGTATCAGGATGTTAGAGAAGGAGAAAAGCCACCTGCTGGCTCTTGGTGTTACAATCTGAGTTCAAAGTAACTCACAGAGAGTCAGTCACAGGAGGGAAACACACGTCTTTTATTCTGAAAAAGGCAAAACCACCAGACTGGTTGGTGTCTAGGCCAGCGAGCTCAGTCATGGCTGCAGAGGAATGTGAGAAGATCTGAGAGAGGACCCTGGAGTGTAGGGGTTGTAGTGTGCATGGGCGTGAGTACTGTGGGTTGAGTTGTGGGTTACATGTCTGACACCTCCAAAGGGCTAGGGCTGGGGCTCAGAGAGGCAGAGGCGTGGGAATTTAACTGTGTTCACCCCACGCCAGCACCGGATGCACATCAGGCTGTGAGAAGCTGTGGGACTCTGCTCTGGGGGTGAGGGAACACAGTCTGGGGTCCTGTGGAGGCAAGAGCTCTTGAGTTGGGGGTCCCCTGGCCAAGAGACAGCTGCGAATCGATTGGTTCTCAGGTCCTTGGGCTCTCAGGCACCGCTGAGAGGCCACAGAAGGGCTGAGATGGGAGTGTACCGGCTGGATTGACCTGCAGCTGGAGGGAGGAGGGGGAGAACCTCTTGCTGTGCCCCTTGGGGATGAGACTCTTGGTCATGGTGACTCACTTGGTTGGGTCTCCATAGCTAGGAATGTATAAAGAGGTCGTAGTCAGGAGATTAGACAGTGGCTCAGTAGTTGAAGACCTCCATGGTTCCCCACAGCGGGCCCCAAAGAAGAGAGATAGTCCATGGTCTTAGGCTATGGTCTTAAGATATTTATTCTCATAGTGGAAAATGGATGAAACTATACTCTGGTATTCTCAGGGCGGGCCTGAGGTTAAACGCCTTTTGCAAGGAGGAGGATCTGGGAAGGAATGCTTAATTGGCTACCCCTCTGGCCTTTAGGTATTTCATTAATATAGAGATCTATCTTAAGGCTCTGTGTCCTGTAGTCACACCCTCTACCTGTAGAGGGGTTAGTAAGAGCATTGTCCTATGTGCCTGATGGCCACAGACCTCTCTGTGGGGGGCCTGTAGCTATGTGAAAGAAGCCGGGGGCCCAGGAACAAGACCAAACTTGTACTGTCCCTGAGGGTCTCTGGGATTCAAAGCCTGCTTTACCAGGTACCTAGCTGCCTCTCACAGCCCCACACTGGAGCACACATTACAGAAAAGGAAATTAAATGCTTGGTAGGACAGACTACAATGACAATGTTCAGACAGGTTTAGGAGGTGTGGATTTCCAGGAGATGTCACTGGAGGTGGGCTCTGAGAGTTTAAAGACCTTCACCATTCTCTATTGCTCTCTCTGCTTCATGCTCTCAGTGCAATATGTAAGCTCTCAGCTTGCTACTTCAAGCCACCATGGCTGCCTGCTGCTGTGTCTCCCCACTGTGATGGACTCTAACCCTTTAGAACTTCAAGCCCAAATAAACCCTTCCTTCTGTAAGGTGCTTAGGTTGTGATGTTTTATCAGTGGAAAAGTAACCAAGATATGAGGTGAAGCATCCAGATGAAGAACCATCATACTTCACCACACCCGACACTTCTCCCTTCTCATTCAAGAGCCTGATGTTTGCCACACCCATACTTCTAAAATGCCCTTTTCCTCCACCCAACAAAACTATGTAGTAGTAGCAGCAAATTGCCAGTACTTAGGACTGTCAATTGAAGCTGTGTTATGTAAAAATACACTAGACCCATATTCTGGAAGTTCAACAGGGCTTCCAAGACTGACTGAAATGGAGTAGGATTTGCCAGACCCCTAAAAGACAGGGTGGGAAGGGCATGCAAATGCATAACACATGAGAGAAACTGACAAAAGTTGGATAGATTGATTCTCATAGTAGGAAGATATCAGAGGTCAGGTTCTTCAGATCTTCCCAGCTGATGAGAGTTGATACTTTCAAGGACAGCTACTGTCATGATAAGTAAAGGTGAGGGTTTGGGGCACTGGGCTCTTAGAGGTGCTGAGACTGGTACTTAATTGGCTTTTCAGTGTTATCTGCTCTGTCATATGACCCTCTCTTACATGAAGAGTGGCGAACAGAGTGGCAGGAAGTCCTTGGGGGTGACCTCATACCCACCTCTGAATACTCACAGGACATGTCATCTTTCTCTGGGGACCATGGCTGCTGACCCATTGAACACAGCATGGGGGAGGATGCCACTTCCTGATGAGGTCACAAGAGACCTTGACCTCTTCTTGCTGGAAGATGCTGCCTCGGAATTTGTAACAACCTTTCCAGGAGGAGAATGTGCATGTGTGAACCCTGAATGCCTCTCCTCCACAACTAAGAGACTGATCAGTGAGGGCCTTGAAGACCAGCAACACCTGAGATGCAGAAGCCATGGTGCTGAGCATGGAAAACACCACTTTCTTGGGTTGCCTCCAGAAACACCAGGCCAGTCTGGCATGAAGGAGAGCCCTGAGCAGAGGTCCAGGCAAGCATATCTAGACTTCTGAGCCACCAGTGCTGTGGGACACAATCATGTATTTTTTTTTTCTTAACCTGCTTTGTTTAGGGTGATTTACTTCCCACCAATAGGTGACTAGTACATACAGCTACCTCATTCAGCTATATTGAGATGTTGAATGTATTGATGTTTTGTGAACATGCAAAAGGATCAAAAGTTATTAATCCCACCAATCTGTTATAGGAAATGGACTCTACTAACTTGAACATAATTACATGCAACAAATGACAAAGGCATTTAGGGGAATCTTTGTTCATTTCCAGTGGGAGTCATTAAAAAATTAATCAGGCATGATTATAAATCTCTGCACTGTCCTCTGAATCTCTCTCCCTCCCCCCTTCTCTCAGATTCTTTCTCTGTACCTTTCTCCTCCTAATCCTATCTCTCCCTTCCACCTTTGGTCCCTTCCTTCCTCCCCTCCTCCCTTCCTTCCCATCTCCTCCTTACTGTTTCTTCAACCCAGATTCCAGCACAGATTGGTCCTCTTCTATACCCAGGGGTTCTGGAACCTGTTTCCTGTGTCTGGACCTGCTTCTATTTCTGGAACCAAAAAACCCCTGCATCCTAGCCAGTGATGTAAGTGAAGTGGAATTGTTTTCCTCGGGTAAGGTTACCAAAGCTCTGGTTGCTTTGCCCTGATCCTTTGAGACACCATTCCACTTCAGCTTGCTGTGTGATAGATGAATCTGTAGATGCTTCTAGGCTCACGCTTCCCAGAACAGACTGAAGCCTGAAATTTCCAAAGTTTCTAGTTCTTTGCTTTGTACCTTGATGGTGCCCTTCCCCAGCCTTTTCTCTTCCACACAGAGACAAAAATAGGAAACTACTGTAGATCTTATTCCCACTTCCAGGAGTTCTCTTTGTGGGAAAGCCAGCAGAGGAGGGCTGCTGCAGGAGCCAGTGTCAGCTGTATGGGGGCCTGGGACTCAGTTGCTAACACCAGGCAATTTACTAGTGAGGATAATAAAACCACATACCTAGGGGTTAAATTGGCTATGTGACCTATAAAGGGCCACTTTGTTTGGAGAGGGGAGAATCAGGCATTATTCTTCATGTTTCTTAGTATCTTTACAAGCATTTTATCAGCAAATAAATAGTCCAATGCTTATTAAACACAGTGTGGCTTTAGGCAAACAAACCAAACCTGTTCTGCCCTGAACATGGTCTGAACCATTTGGTCGTGGGTCATGTGATTCCAAGAATAAATGGATGTCCCAAGTCCTTGGCCACCTGCAGCTGGTTTATGTTTCAATACAAACCAGACACCTTACTCCCAGTTTCCAGCTCAACATGATCCTGAAAGTCAAGTCCCAGGGAGTGTCTTCAAAAATGACAGAGCTGTAAGAAGCTGGAAATGAACCAAACTGGAGGTAGACTGCACCATTGCTTCAGGCAACAGGCCAGGGAGGGTGGTACTGTCTTACTCCCTGCTCTCTACCAACAAATAAATATGCTGTCTCCAAAGCAGAATCTTAGAGCACAGTACAGCATGTGAGCCAGGGAAGGGGAAGGTGTGGGAGGGGGTAGGAGGCCTTGTGGGGTGTGCGTATGGTGGGAGGGGGTAAGGGAGGTGGCAGTCTCAGGAAAAGAAAAGCAAAAGAAACAAGCTAACAAAAGCAGCTGTGTAAGGGGAGGAAAAAATAGGTCACCCAGGTCACCCCATAAGTGATACAATTTTATGCACAGCAGTAAAGGTGCTCTGAGAATCAAGATTTGCTTGGCTTTGGCTCAATTCAATAGGGCCTTAAAGAAACTTGTGATTACAAGCAGATTTCACCAAGAAAGGAATTATTTTAGTCATCTTGGCCCAAATAAAGTTAACAGTTAAAATAATTAGCAAGCAGCTCAAATGAGCTGTGAAATCAATTCTCTTTATACACATGTAAAGGTGTTTTTCTTGGTGCCTCTTGGAAAGCCTTCATCTCTCTTACCTTATTTTATGGTTTACCTTTCTATAAAGAGGATAAGATCCTACTTCAGTCCCTGTAAAAAGTCAGGCACGACGGCAGAGGTATGTAAGCCTAGCATCTAGGAGCTGGAAGCAGGAAGGCCAGAAGTTCAAGGACAGCCTCAGCTACATAGGAATTTTGAGGACAGCCTGGGCTACAAGGAGATTCTGTTTCAAATGAGACAAAGTATTAAAAAAAAAGGAATTCAATGAAACAAAGCATAAATAATATGTAAATCTACAAAACTATTGTCAAACAGATTATAGACAAACCCACTGTAAATCAATAAACAGAAGCTTTTACATGCATTAAAAATAGTTCTCACAATTTCCTATAAATGCGTTATATAATGTGCTTTGAATATATATATGTATATATATTCTTACAATGCACACATACACATATATCAAATGTGCTTTGATCATATCCCCCACTGCCCTCTCTTACCTGCTTCCTTCTCTCATTAGTGCCCCTTTTCTTACTAATATTCTTCTCCCTCCTATTCATAGACACCCTATGTATTCATTACATCCTATGTATTTAATTATAGTTGCTTAGATACACATTTATTGTTTTTTTAATTGACTTTTTATGTATGTGCATGTGAGTGTGTCTGTGTGGTGTTATGTGTACTATATGCATGCAGTGCCCAAATTGGGCCAGAAGATGGCATTAGATTCTTTGAAACTGAAACTACAGGTAGTTGTAAATCACTCTGAGGGTGCTGGAAGAACAGTGAGCATTCTTGACCCCTGAGCTGCCTTTCCAGTGCCTTGGAGATAACTATTACTCTACGTTTCCACAGTGGCCCTTTCATGCCAAATTCATACCTAAATGGACCGGATAACTTACATCAATATCATAAGGACTAAATATTAATTAAGGAGAAGTTCGGTGAAATAAAAGAATTTCCCAAAATGTTTTCTTAGATGCATTTTGTAAGGCTTTGTGTACAACCCCCCGTTAATGAGCACTAGATGATAATTTAATCATTTTGGTTATTTAAAGAGAATTAAAATGTGTTACATTATTTAATTCTGTGAAGCAGTATTCAGCTTCTGCTGCAGGGCATAAAAGACTCTGCAAGTGGCTGCATTTTGTAGCCAATAGCTCCTTGCAAGGCTTTATCTTAAAGTCTAAGACTTAGACAGATGGTGTGGCATAAAACTGTTAGGATCATTATTTATTTCAGAATATTCTGATTTAAAAAAAATTGAGACAGCGGCTCTCCATTTTAAGGATGCCCCGGGGCAGAAGGCGAACAACATGTAAGACTTTTAATTTCAAACAAAACTTTTGGTGGAGAACTTTCTAGAAATAATTACAAATTCAAGTCACTCAGGCAATAAGATTTGCAAGTATCTGAAAGAAGTAGCTCAAGAAACCATTGAGGCAAGAAACTACTATTTCTTCACAAATTCTTGCTTCTTAATATTCATTAGGGCCAAGCTTTCATATAGCAGACATCAATTTGTCTTCAGCTACTGAATTTAGAAGCCCATAGAGTGTCTGTTGTGTCTATTTCTCTTATAGTATCTGGATTTAGGCTCTCAGTGATGGTGTCATATTTAAAATCAGATTGGCTTCCTTTTTCATGAAAGAATACTCTGACCACACATAACCTGCAGCAGTCTACAGCCCCAATACCAGTCTGGCAAGCTGTGTAGACAATTCTTGACTCTTATAGGATCTTAAAATATAAATAAAAAGAAGAAAATGCAGCAGAGAGCAGATATGGCTCACAACGCTTAAAATATTTACTCTGTAGTTCTTTACAGAAAGCTTTGCTTGCCCCTGCTTTATAGAACAAAGTTCAAATTCCTGCCTGAGCATCTGAGACCGAACTACAAGGGCTCAGCACAGTTTTCTACTTAATCCTTATCTCTTGCTCTCAGACAAGTTTCCCCATGTTCAGATCAGTATTGCTGCAGGACAGGAGCAGAACACAGCATTTAGCCACAAATGAGGCACTCCCTCAGCTTCAGAGAGCTGCAGTCTTGTTGTCTGTCAGTCAAGTTTTAGGTACACACATGGGCGGGAGTTAATATGTTCTACAAGGGCTGGGGTTTCTACTCTGGACACCACAGAAGAAGACAGCAGGGCATCATACTACACCAATAATTAACTTACTCAATTCAGTGTCTGCTTGATTAAAGGGAAACTTATAAAATCCCTCCCTCATTCCTCCATCTTCCCCTACACAGTGGTTTAAAATGATTCCAGAATTTCTTCAGATCCAGGAAAAAGAAAACTAAATAGAGAGAAAAAAAATTCAATTATTGATGACTGAAAGTAGTAAGATGGGGAAGAAGCCCAGAATACTCTCTCGCCCCTCATTGATTCTGAGCAGGGACACAAAGATCAGTTCCTTTCATAAGGAATGCAGGAAATAGTTGAGCCCCCTCCCCTGGGAGAATGCAAAGAATAGCCACTTTTAAAATCAGTGGGAAAACTCCAGGCACCCCCTTGCCACAGTTTTCACCCCCAGAACAGTTCTATTTAAGCTGGAGTGAATCTTCCCTCTTAGATTCTCCCTAAATGGCAGAGTGACCACACACTCAACTTTTGGGGGATGGCTCTCAAAAAATTGGTTTGCATTTCACTTGTGTCAGAGCTTCAGTGAGACCAAGAATATTCTATATTCCAGGAGGCTCCAGAGGATGAATTTAGTGACTGGAACCCCATGGTCACTACAGTCACTGTTCCAGCTGAGTACAGAGTGAATGAGTTAACATTCCATGTCTGGGAAGAAGGGATCTATCCACGTGCCAAGTATTACACCTTTTGTAGGGGTGTGAAAAGGCTTTACATTGCTTATTTTAGAGTAGGGATTTTTCCTGGAACATTAAAGGTTCTTCAAGCCACTGAGTACTGAGAAGGTTAACTGGACCAGCAAGCACAATTTCCATAGCACCTCTTTTTTTTTTCTACCCAGTATATTATTTGGGAAGCCACAGCCCCCATCTTTTCACTGAAAATGGAAAGGACTAGACCACAAAGTCAATATCCCACTATTCTGAGCTCTACACGATGGACTGGCTTCTGTCTTGTCTAGCTCACATTGATATGACACAACATGCTTTAGATGCCCCCTGGCAGGAAGGGTGAGTGAAGCTCTTTGGGCTGGAATGAAGGGCTGAGAGGCTGACAGGACAGGTGTATTGTGATGACTTTGTGAGGTAAGTCTGTGAGGAGATAGAGGCTTTCTCGATCATAGTTAACTTAACGAGTTAAGGAAAAGGAAGATACAGAAACATGATCCAAACAAGTAAGAGAAAAAGCTAGAAACTGACCCTCATGAACACTGGCACTTTATTAATATGTACATCATATAAATATGTCAATACAAGAGAAGGTGTGTTATTGATTCCACGACAGAGAATTCAAAACCACCATAATAAAATTCTTAAGGAGCCCAGTTGAAAGTGTATGAACAGATTTAAAATTTCAAGAAAGTTTTGAAGAAGCATCAAACAGAACTTGGGGCTAAGGAATTCAATAACCAAATTGAATACTAGCTCAGTGGCATAGCTCAGCAGGCTAGAGAACATGACTCCATGATGGGCCACTTGAGACCGTTCAGTCAGAATAGCCAGAATAGAGTAAGGGCCTGTGACACAGTGTAAAGGGATCAGTCAGTACTTCCATGAGAGGAGGCTAGTAAGAAAAGAGACCAAAATGACCACTCAGAGAGGCAATGGCTAACTAGCTCCCACAACTGTAGAAATGGATATTTAGATCCAGAAGAACGAAAGGGTCCAAAATAAGAACATTGGTAACAACCACCATAGGGAGACACATCAGACTGTTAAAAGACAGAGAGAATTACAAAAACAGAGAGAAAAGCCACTTGCCACATGGATGAGAGCTTTCCTTAGTCACTCAACAGATTTTTCCAGAAGAATGATTACAGGCAAGAATAGAATGGCTGATAAATCTAAAATGCAGAAAGCAAAAGTCTACCAATGCATGGCACTAAGCACAATGAAGCTGTCCTTCAGAATGGAGAGATGCTTTCTCTACTTTGCCAGCCAAACAGCCAGGTATAATGGCTCATACTTTTAATCCCAGCACTCTAGAGGCTTAGGCAGGAGGATTGCTATGAGTTACAATCGGATTGGTCTACACAGTGAACTCCATGTCAGTCTGGGTTACAGAGTGAAATATTAAAAAATTAGAAGAAGGAAGAATTGTTAAGGTTGTTCTAGTTGAAATGAAAGATGCTAAGAAGAACGAAGTATGCTTCGGGAAGAGTGCAGCAAGGTCAGGCTGCATATACAGACTAACATAAAACAGGATGATATTGAATATATAGACTAACATGAAACAATATTGCAATGGTGGGCATATAGTCACTTTAATCTCAGCATAGAATTTATAAAACAAATTAAGCTCTTATACATGAGCTGTTGTTAACGGCGTTATTTAGTAATGGCTGGGATTCTGCAGGGGTGGTGGTGTGGTGTGGACTTCGCTACATCCAGAGTTCCTTTCAAACATTTCAAGTGTCATCGCTGGCTACACGGACATAAACAGTGAGTTGTCTAGAAGGATCAAGCAGCGGTCATCTCTTAAGTGTTTTAGCAAGGCCAAAGTATGAGGCATGCCTTTATTGCTGCAAAGAAATGAAATTCTGTGTGACGCTGAAACTAGTTGAAGATACAGAGGTATTGGTTAGAATGTCTGAAATGGCTGTGTCAGTTTCTCATACTGTCTAACTCCAGTCTAACTCCAGGTCAGGCTTTTTTTTAAAGCCATGGTAGCTAGCCACGGAGTAAGGTGAGACTAAAATTTCAAGAGAAGCTGACCTAAGACAACAAATGTCAACACCTATAATTAGCTGCACAAAAGCACAGGGCTTTACTTCAGAGTGGTTTCCCCACACCTTCTCTCCTATGGCCAAGCCTGACATTTGCTAAGCTCTTTCTGCTTTGTAGGTATGGTGATTTGTTTCTATTTACGCAGAAATACAAGATCATCCTGTCCAAACTCTCTGAAAAAACAAACAAGCAAAACAAATGTGCTTTTTTCGAGAGGAATCTCAATTCTGCATCTTTAATGCACAGATCTATCTACACAGCTCGTGTGCTGGCTCCGAGATGAGAGGCAGCAGGACCATTACTCAGGGAGCTGTACAGTCATAAAGGGCATTAGAAGTCATGGTACCTTCTAGTCAGACGGTTGTGATATGACTAGGGGGATAAATCAAACACTGAGCAGGAGCAATGGCTCGTACTGTCCTCCAGGCCAGAGCACCTGAGCTGTACTGCCCTTTCCATGATGAAGTACAGCAATCGCTGGGAGTGTTATGAATTGTTATGAATAGGTTTCATGTGTGTGTTTCTGTGTGCGTGTATGTGTGTGTGTAGATGTGTGGGCATGTGCACATGAAGGCCTGAGGTCATTGTTAAATGACTTCCTCTGTCAAGATCCAGTCTCTCTCTCTCT
>NW_021604633.1:3333898-3371288 GCF_004785775.1 Grammomys surdaster | reverse complement strand
CCCTCCCTTCCTCTCTTTCAGATAGGGTCTCTTTCTGAACCTGGAGTTCAACAGTTCATCTAGGTTGTTTGGATGATGAGACCCAGAGGTCGTCCTGGATCACATGCCTTCAATGAACAAGCATCTTGTTGCAGTACCGACCTGAGTAGCTGAACAGTGGTTGGCTCTGAACCCCAAGTTATTGTGAGCAGGACCCTGACCACCAATATTGGAAGCAATGATTAAATGCTGACTGTTATCCCTCCCCCAACCCCTATTTTCACCCCCACCCTGATACCTTCCCCCACCCCTGTTCCTATGTAATTCTCTTACATATGTAACTGAGTCCTCAGTGGTTACTCTTGGCTCAGCAGAGCCAGGGCACCAGGGCACAGGCTCAAATGCTCATCTCAAATGTTCCAGCTTCTTCTGCCACATGCTTTGACAGTAACCTGTGTAGCGGCCCCAGCCTTGACTTCTGTGCTTGTTTATTTTTTGACATGCCATCTTCTGGATAATGGCTGACTTACATTTTTTAAAATACAAGTCAGCTCTTTAGAGAAGAGTTTGACACACACTTTGCAGAATGATTGATACCAAGACACACACATCTCGAGAACATTTTATAGTTGGTATTTTTCTCAGAGTTTCATGACTGTTTATTTTTCTTGAAACCAAATGTCAGCCTGCTGGTGACCCCCCTGTCCTCCTGGCTCATTATGCTGCCACCTTTTGGGATGACATTCTTCAGCACAGGGCTTAGCTAGTACAATGGGGCTATGTTTGAGCAAGTCAGTTATTTTAATTACAGCATGTGCAATGTAGACAGTCTCCTCACAGAAAGAGGAGATGGCGGTTTGCTAAAAGCCTCAGGAAAAGTCACACGTTGTCATCTTACAGAACAGGAGCTTCTGAACTCTTGAGTTTGAGATAATAGAATTATTAGATTTATTTCTCCTTTAACCTATGAGAAACAGTCGAAAGGTTTAAGCAGTTGAGGATAAATCATTGTACTTTGTAGGTTTTATAATTTCCATGCCTGTCTTTTTACCCACATGGTTGTGATGCTTAGCTGGGATAAATCTGAGGAGTCATGCCCTTGGACTTGTACTCTGTAGAGTGCACAGTGCTACAGGCACTTGTTGACTTTTAAGTAGGGTAAGCCTCTATTGTTATTTAGGTTCAGCATAAGCTACCTTATGCCCCTAGCTGTGTTACTATGTGTGTCCCCCTCTCCTTCACCCACTCTGGTGTTTATCAAGCATTCTGGCCCAGATGCACTCTTCAGCCCCAGATCCCCACACCTGGTCTTCACACATCCTTCTTTTCCAAATCTACGTGTCAGTCATTTTTCCCAAGCACTGGGAACTTTTAGATCATGGAACTCAGTCTCTGTTGCTGACCTGATTGTCTATGCAAACTCTCTGTTCCCTAGAGAATAGAGCTGGAGAAGAGGGCTGCTCAAAATAGCAGGGATTAGAACATCTTGTTTCCCTCTCCACAAGTTGCTGTAATGTTTTTCTTTTCCTTCCGCTCTCCCTTAGACTGTGTGCCATGTGCCTGTCTGTGCTCTGGGTGCATGTGTCTGAATCTGATCTATTTTGCATAAACCCAAGAAGTTACTTGTATCTGTGACTTCAGTTTTGCAGCCTCAGATCCGTGCTCCTGATACCCTTACCTGCTCTGTGTCAGGTGAAGACCCTCTGTGGAGGGTGTCTTCCAGGACGTCTTGGCTGAAGTCTGCAGTGTTCTTCTCCGGCATCAGAGGGCAGCATTGCTAGGAGCATCCATGTTGCTAACTCTCAGGTCTGCATTCTCCACCTGTCCCCCTGGCAGGTTCCCTCTGCTGATCCTGTTTCAGACTCTATTGGTAGATCCTTGGGGGCCTCCCTTCTGAACTTTTCATTCCTCTGATGCATCTCATCAGGCAGCCCCTCAAATGAAGAGACCTGGCTAACTCTCCTGTATGTGCTGTCTGCTCTGCTTTCTCTTTACAGATGCAGCTCTACTGTGTCAGCCTTACACCGGGGCATATCCAAGGGTCCAGTGGGCGGCAGGACTTCCTTTCTAATGTTACTTAAGGACCTCACATGCCTTCCTGTGGCTTTGTTTTTGCGACATTTTCAGAGAAAAATGAAGAATTTTACATCTCACCTCCAAACACCATTTCCCCTTTCGTTTCCACATGTCCCCTCCAAGTACCTCTCCCCCTCTCCCCCCAACCTGTCCTCTTCACTTGCCTCTCCACACGTTACCTCCTAGCTTCTCCTGGGGCCTTTGCACAGGCATGGCTATTCACTTTTTGGGGACTGGTTCAGAAGACGCTGGTTTAGGAGCACTGGGGATGAGCTTAGTTGTTGGTGCATTGTTGTGATTCTGACTGGCTGTCGAGGGTAGAAATACTTCTTAGGGATGCTCTACTGTCCACTGGTCCAAGCAGGCCAACTCCAGTTTGTGTGGGAAGTATACACACAAGGGCTGTGGGGTAAGGCTGGTGAACACCAGGAACTGAGAGGAAAGCTCCTATACTACTCCTGCTTTTCCAAAATGCTGAGTCCTGGGCTTGTATTTATTCTTATTTTCCTTAGTTATGCATTGCATTACCCAACACACCTTGTTCTGTATCCATCTACACTCAACACAGAATCATGAATACTTCATGTTTTAATATAGAAAATCATCTTCAGCCTTGAAATAACCTTTATTTTAGTGTCCATGTTTTGTTGGTTTGCTTCTTACATAGAGTCAAATTGAATTTAGCTGATGACAGTAGTAATTCGAAGATTCTACATCCAATTTTACCATACTCTCTCTCATACACACAAGAAAAAAAATCCCACAAGTCACTGAATACAGGTCATTTCAGAATGCAAACAATGGATATGTCTCTGATGGAAAATGAAGAGAAATCTCACAGCCTGGGACTTGAGCAGCCATGAAGCTTTTTGCATTTTGCACACGATGTTGCAGATACCTCATCTTCATGGCTCTGAAAATGTTACTTGTAGCCAATATCTGTGCCATCTGAAATAGATGGGTTTTATCTGTAATATATATCCCAGCACATTGCGCTTGAGTCACTTCTGAGTCCATCAAGATTAGAGGCATTTCTATAATCAGCAATGTAAAATTATTTGATAACTTGTTACTTTAAGATAAATATTTTAACCAGAGAGATGAAAAGAAGCTCAGATTCATGCTGGGAAATTGATTTTTTTTTTTTTAAATCTGATTCAATCAAAGTGAAGTGAGATGTTCTTATAAGTTGCTTAGGTGACCGCTCCAGCTTTAGTACTGCCTGCAGGAGGCAGGGTAATGAATTTCCCAGTTATGCATTATTGCAATATTTATTATTACTAGCTTAAAAAGTATTTTTTCCCTGTAATATCCACTAGCTCCTTAGCTTTAAAAGCCACTGCACAAAGCACTTACCTAAAAAAAACAAAACCTTGCACTTGGAGCTTGCCAGAGAATATTCAGGTGCATGAGACAGAATCAGGGTTCTCAGCTCAGGGTCAAGCTAGTGTGATGGTTGTTTTGCGTATTGCTGCAATTAAGTGTCTGAGAGGAAGCCAGTGGAAGAAGTGGTTTTGGCTATTCCTCAAAGCTGTGGTAGAATTCAGCAGTGACTGTACCTGGTCCCCATCTTTCTCTGTGGGGGGACTTTTTAACAATTGTTTCAATCTTGTTGTTTTTATGGATATTGGTTTAATTTTGGTAAGTCCTACATGTCTGTTGATCTATTTCTTTTAGGTTTCCCAGTATTTCTTGGAATGTAAACTTGCAGAATCTTCCTAATGACCTTCTGAATCTTATTAGAACATGTCATATACCCTTTTATCTATAATTTTATCATCTGGGGTCTTTTATTTCTCCCTTTTAGTTAATTTCATTAGGGGTTTTCAATGTCAATGTCATTTATATTTCCAAGGAGCCATCATTTGCTTGATTTACTGTTCACTATGTTCCTCCTGGCTCCTGTCATCCATTCATGACCTTCACTCTTCTTTGTCACCTGCTGTCTTGGAATTTGTCTTGTTCTTGTATTTTTAAGACATGGTGGTGCATCATTATTTAGGATTTCTCTGACTTAAAATAGTTTTATTAATTGAGAATCTCTAACATTTATATTTTGGTCATATTCATCCTTACCCCAACATCCCCCATGTCCATACCCAGCTAACTTTGTGTCTTTCTTGTTTTAAAATTCTTAAGTCTAATTCATGCTGTTTATATAATGTTGGCTATGTGGTCATCCACTGGAGTGTGGTTGACCTGACCAGGGCCACGCCCTTAAGAAAACCTAACTCTTCTCCCAGCTGCTCTCAATTGCCAATAGATCCTTACCTAGGGGTGAACTTTCCTGAATTCATACCCAGTCAATGCTCGGATATCGTCTGACTCAATCTTGCCAATGTCTTATTCAAGTTGTTGTAACCCCTGTGATACCTATGTTCAGTCTCCCTGCAGTGTCCAGAAGATGCTGTTTCCTGTAGTCATTCACAACCTCTGGCTGTTATACTCTTTCTGCCCTATCTTCCATAATGGTCTCTGAGCACGGTAGGAAAAGGTACACTATGGCTATCTCATTTAAGGCTGAGAATTCTGCTGTCTCTTATTTTCTGCACCTTGACCACCAGATGTGTAACTTACATCTACTGCAAAAAAAAAAAAAAAAAAAAAGAAAAGAAAAAGAAAAAAGCTCTCTGATGTTATTTGAGCTATATAGTAATCTATGGATATATGGATAAGTCATTTTAATACAATGCCTATTTAGCAGAATAATGGTAGTAGATTCTCTTCTGGGGTGTGTGACTAACCAACCACAGTTCTTGGCCCTGATAATGGAGCCAGATGTGGATTCCATTTTATGGGTCAGGCTTGAAATCTAATCAGAATACCATTGGTTATTTCCATGATGTTCATGCCACTATTGTACCAGTGGGCACATCTTGTCAGGACAGTAATTATTGTAGCTTGCAAAATTCACAGCTGGGTAAAACTAACTAACTAACTAACTAACTAACTAACTAACTAATTATTATTATTACTATTATTTTACTCTATCAGTATGCATAACACCTTTCAGCACTACAAAAGCTAGCCAGAAAAATGAAGCTTCCAAGTCTGTGCCAGCTTGATCTCTTCATGTTCTAAGACTCAGGTATGAATTATCTTCAGCAATAAAGCCTTATGTTTAAGCTCTGAAGGACTGCCAACAGCATCGGCAATAACTTGTAATATTTGGGTGGTCAGTGGGACTTTACTTCAACAAAGGCCGACAATTTGAGAGAAGTAACCCATTCCTGGAAGCAGGCTTTTAATTTGTTAGCTTTTGATGTCTAAGAGGGAAATTGACACTCCATTATAGGGTGACTCGATTTAAATGTCTTTTATATTTGTGTACGTATGTATTTTAGGAAGCATTTACAGTAATAGGTTTTCATATGACCTTTTCAAAAGGTCTTTATTGTTAGTTAACCCTCCCAAGAGTTTCTCTGCTACGCACCCTTACATTCTCCTCTCAATTTAAACTTTCCAATTCCATTATATCCTATCTCACCTTTGTATTAATGTGTCATATTTTCCCCTTCTTGAAACTCTCCTGGTGGCCATGGTTCCTTACTAGTTGTGGTGGTTTGTATATGCTCGGCCCCTTGTTGGAGTGGGTTTGACCTTGTTGGAGTAGGTGTGGCCTTGTTAGAGTAGGCATATCACTGTGAGATGGGCTTTAAGACCCTCGTCCTAGCTGCCTAGAAGCCAGTCTTCTCCTAGCGACCTTCAGATGAAGATGTAGAACTCTCAGCTCCTCCTGCACCATGCCTGCCTGGATGCTGCCATGTTCCTGCCTTGATAATCGTGGACTGAACATCTGAACCTATAAGCCAGCCCCAATTAAATGTTGTCCTTTTAAGAGTTGCCTTGGTCATGGTGTCTGTTGACAGCAGTAAAACCCTAACTCAAACAGTAGTTTCATGATCCTGTGGATATTCCAAATGAAACACACACTATGAAGATTCAAAAATAATATCTATAGATGAGAGAAGCCATATCGCATTCATCCTTCTGTGTCTGGCTTATGTCACTCAGGATGACTGTTTCCAGCTCCATCCATTTACTCCTGAGTCTCACAATTTTTTTTAAACAGCTGAGTACCACATATTCATTATCCATTGTTCTATTGATGAGCATATAAGCTGTTTCTGTTTCCTAGCAAAATAAAGCAGCAGTTAACATGGATGAGCAAGTATCTCTGTAGTAGGGCATGGAGTCCTTTGGGTATATGTATGCAAGAGGTATAGCTGGATCTATTTCTAGTGTTTTGAGGAACTTATTTCCATAGTGACTACAGCAGTTTGTACTCTCCTCAGCTGTAATATATGTTCCCCTTTCCCTCAGACCACACCTGCATTTGTTGTCATCTATTATTTTTCCTTAATCTTAGCCGTTCTGACTGAGATAAGCTGAATATCCAAGTAGTTTTACTTTGTGTTTCTTGGTGGCTAAAGATGTGATCTAGAGAAATTATTTATTTTTATTTTGTATGTATAAGAGTTTATCTATTTGTGTGCCTCTGCACTGTCTGTGTGCCTAGGGCCTTAGAAGTTAGGTCCTCTAGAACTGGAGTTACAGAGGGGTATGAGACAATGTGTGGGTTCTGGGACTTGAACCTTGGTCTCTCTCTCTCTCTCTGCGAGAGCAGCCAGTGCTCTTAACCTTTGAGCCATCTTCCAATAGGATGTGTGTGTGTTTTTAATGTAATAAAAATTTTTAATGAAAATAAAACAATAAATTAGCAACTATCATCTCCCTACTTTTTAAATGAGGAAACTGAGTTTCAGTGAGGATAAATGGCTTGACTCTTCATTCCCACTCCCAGCCCCCAAGCAACTACCAATCCGTTGTCTTTATTGATCTGCCTTTTTACCTCCAACACAATAATTTTATTGATTATTTGGGAATTTTTCACATAATACAGCCTTTATACTTGCTTCCCATCCTCTTGGGTCCACCCTCCCACCCTTGTGCCTTCCCCCTTCCCCCCCCCCCACAAAAAAATACCAAGTCCGATTTATGTTTCCCATATACTCATTGGAACATGGTGAAACTCCTAGGGGCCAGACTCTTAAAGAAAACCAAGTTTTTCCACTCCCCCACCTCCATCAGAAACCATCAACTGTGAAGGACTCTCTTCAATGGCTCCCTTTTTAGACTTTCTTTTTGGGGTTGGGGGAGGCGGTCAGAGAAGCCTTTAATGTCTCTCATCCACAACTGTGATCCTGGAGTTATTGACTGCAAAATAAATATTCTTGTTCGTAACAGTCAACGGCAGCATAGATCATGGACTACTACATGGTTTCTGGTCTCAGCATGAATCACATCTATATGGCTTCCTGTGGCAGCAGCACAGATCATGGGTATCAACATGGCCTGTGTCTGTTGATCACTGACCAGCGACATTGACATGGCAGCACAGGCCACATACATCAACATGGCCCTTGATGTTAGTGAGGCTGGTGGACATAAATGTAGCTTCATATGAGAGCATGGAACTCAGACATCACATGGCCTTCCATGGTAACATAGACCATAGACATCAACATGGCTTCAGGTGGGTGTACATGTAAGGACATACATATGGCCTCCAGTGGCAACACAGAACAAAGACCTGAACATAACATCTGATGGCAGCAGCATGGGCCATGAACGTCAACATGGCTTCAGGTGGTAGCATGGACCACATAAAGACATCCACATAGCTTCCTCCCACCCCTACCCCTGTGCATGCTGCAGCAGTGGTGGCCCCGTTCTTTGGGCTGGCCAGCAGGCCAGGACTGCCCCTATTTAGTACTAACATGTTATTTGTCCACTGTAGCCATGCTCCCATACTGCTCCTATATCCCCAAGTATTTCTGTGGTCCCTTGGGTGTCAGTAGCAGCTGCTGCCATCTTGAATCTTCTATAGAGTTCAGGATGTGAGTTTTAATTATCAACATCCATGCTGTAAACTTTACAGCTGCTTCTACTGTATCCAAAGGATTCTGGCAAAGCTGTGCTCCGTTTTCATCCCATTCTAAGGGATTTTTAACAATCTCTTCTGTGTTTTCCTTCATTCACAAATGTTTTGCTCCGCCTTCAAGTATTTGTGTAGTTTCTTTTGTTACTGATTCATAGTTTCATTCCTCTACATTTGGATAAGGTACACAATGTGATTTTGATTTGCTTGTACTTATTAAGACTTGCATTATGATCTAAAGCGTATTCTGTTATTAGAAATGGTTTCTTGTGCTTCTCAGATAAAGGTGCATTTTATATCAATTGGGTTGACTATTCTAGATATCTGTGACATTATTTTGATTTGTGGCATAGACGTGGGTGTTCTTCCAGTGTTGAGTGTGTTTGCTTCATCAAGACTCCCTCAGGAGAGGTGTGCAGGTAGGACGCAAGTCATACATAGTGCACAGGTGAGACAGAACACAGCCTGGTCATGGGAGACTCTTCTCAGGTCTTCCCTTTCTCACACTGATCTTCGTGTCCTAAGCCAGGGGCGTTTGTCTTCATCAGCTGCAGGGTAGTTCTTTGCCAGTGCAGAGTGGCAATAATCACCCATCAGATTTTAATTAAAGCAGATAGAAAACATTTCTGTGATGAGTTACCAGGTAGGTGTTCAGAAAAGATGTTATCCTTCCCTTTCTTTTCACACCTGGAGGTGAGGAGAGGAGTGAGGAAAATTATCTTCAAGGAATGCGGTTTGTATGTATGAACGGGCTTCAAGGAGAAGTTTGTATCCAGGGTAGCCTGGCCTAGCTAGCACTCATGGCCAATTCATCCAAGCTGAATTTCCCAGAACATCTTTGCTCTGCAGTGTTCTGATACAACCTAAAATTGATAAGTTTGGGTGGAGGGCAATGTCACCATATCTCTCCAACTGAATATAAGGCCACTGAGACAGAATGGAAACCTTATAACATCCTGTCAGGGCCCCTATCTAATCCCACCTTCTCTTAGCTGCTCAGGGTCCTGTGGCTACACGTCCATCTTTGTGAAGATGCCCTTGAAAGGGACATACCAGAACATGCAGACACTATTGATGTCTCCACAGAAGTATGTGCGGCTGCCTGCTTTCTTGTAACGCAAACAACCAGGTAAATATGTGCAAGCAGCCAGCCACAGGCAGCCCAAACCTGTCAATCACAGAGACAAAACATTGTCCTACTGAAATTCCTTTGGCAGGAGCTTGTTTTAAAGTAAGCTTTGTCTTCCCTGATGCTAAAAGAAAATGCCCTTAAAGGATTCAGAAATTCAGAGCTTTCAAAAGTGGACCAACAAACCCCCATGATTATTTTAACATATGAATTGTGTATGCATCTGTGATTTTCTAACTTACAAACAAAGGTTTCTCAAAACAATTTAGCATGTAATTACTGTGTCAGAAAAATAAGAAGACGTGGGTGAGGTAAGATCCTTTGTGTTTTCCCTTAAACACCTACTATAGACATTCTAAACTCCGTTCTTGACTATCAAACTGTATCAGGAAGATTAAAATCCACATATTCAGATGAACTTGGGACTATCTCTCTGTATGTTGAGTCTCTACCACTGTCTATTAACTTAATCAAAATCTAAAATGCCTTATTTGTCCTCTGGATAATAAACATCCTAGTTAAAATGCTGATACTTTACTAAATGCAAGCTTTCCTGGCACATGTAAACAATCTTTTTCCTCTCTGTTTCTCCCTCTCCATTTTATAAGAGTGTTGGGTATGTTTTATGTCAACTTGACACAAGCCAAAGTCATTTCTGAAAGGGGAATGTCAGTAGGGAAAAAGCTCTCACTAGATTGGCCTGTAGTGCTTTTTTTTCCTTTTCTTTTTCTTTTTTTTTTTTTTTTTGGATTGGTGGTTGATGTGGGAAGCAAGCATGAGGAGCAATTCAATAAGCAGCACTCCTCCATGGCCTCTGCATCAGCTCCTACTTCCCTGTTTCTGTCCCAGCTTCCCAGGATGATGGACTGAAAGCTGTAAAATGAAATAAATTCTGTATCTTTTACTCCCTAAATTGCTTTTGATGTTTTATATCACAACAAATGAAACTCCAACTAAGACAATAGGTCATTTATTATCTCTCTGGCTTTTATTTTTTCATTGTCTTTTAGCTGGAGTATAAAATAATGGGTTTCACTAGATATTTTTATATATGCATATCATTGCTTATGTATTTGTTTGTGCATATATTTGTATGCATATGTATTATTGTGCACATACATGAATATATAGGTATAGGACAGTGGTCAAATTTGGGTGTCATTCTTCAGGTGCCTTTCTCCTTGTTTTTTTGAGACAGGGTCTCAAAACTGGGCCTCACCAGTTAGTTCAGATCCCTGTCTCTGCTTCTACTTCCCATATTTAATCTCTGAGCTGGGATTACAAGTAGGAACTACCTTATGCAATTTTTTTTATGTGGATTTGGAAGCTGAACTCAGGAGTTTATGTTCTTTACTTCCTGAGCTATCTCTCCAGCCCCTTAGGTGTTTAAAAAAAATGTTAACTAATGCTAATATCTTCTAAAGACCTTTACCATTTGATGCTGATTTTTCTAACTTCACAAATTATAAGGTTAAATAATCTGTCAATTTGTTATCTGGCATAAATAATTTTAGGTGAAAAAACAAATAAATGATTTGGGACCAAAATTTAGAAAAATAGGTCAAATCTCAGAATTCTTGAAGCTGTATTTCCACTAACGGCTTCTCTCAATGAATAGGCAAGCCGAAGTCTGTAACAGCAAAGGCCCAACAATGTAGCCCCAAACAATGGCTGAAGGGGCCAATGTGTAGACTTAGTCTGATGATTGCAGTGTGAGCTTTGGAGGTTGGAGAGAGGCTAGCTTCACCCTTTCCTTGCCCCCTCCCCCCCCCCAGTCACCCTTAGCATCCTATCTACTTCCACAGGAGGAGAAGGAGGCTGGAGGCTGGGCTGATTCTCAAGTGCCCATGGACAGATGCAGGGTGACACAATTGCTTGTGTTATAGTGGACTCAGCGTTACCTGAAGGAAGGCAGACTTCTGTTAATAAGGACAAGGTAAAAATGCATGTCAAGCACACAGAGAGCCGTTGCTAACACAGGTACAAGCACATAAAAACTCTGGGCTTCTTTGTGCCATTCTAATGTTTCATAATAAAATATTTAGCATTTCATCCCACTTTAAACCTTGTCAAATGGTTTTATATCTGTCTCTGTAGCTTTATATTGGTTTGTCAGACCTTCCTACTAAATCATTGGAAATGTTTGTCACTTTCTATAGCTACAAAACCTGGAATTTCCATTCAAATGATTAATGGTATATTTTTCCTGCTATTTATGATTTCTTTAAGCCAATCTCTTTGTGATGGTTTTTCCATGGTGAGAATAGATATTAATTTGACAAAACTTGCTAAGACCATTTGCAAATGCCATAAGCTGCGTTACAAATTCATTATTCAAGATACAAAGTAGAATTCATTTTGTAGGTTTTAACAATGTCCAGGAGCCAGAGGCAGTGATTCCCACTTCTTATCCGTGTCGGGCTGTAGTTCCATCCCCCTCCTTCCCATCATGCTCCACTCCTGCCAATAGAACTTATTCCAAGCAAGGGGCGTTATCTGCAAGCAGTGAATGAAGACAAGACACTCCTCCTTGGCTTCTCAGCAATGAGAGCCTCAAGGCTGCATGTCGGCATTAAACAATCTTATTTTTTTTCTTCTAATGGATTCTCAGCTTTTGACAATTTAAAGAAAATCCCGAACATGTATTCTCAGACACGCTCATCTTCCTACATGCTGTCCTGCTTCAGTCTGGGTCACCGTTGCAGTCACCCTGTCTGTCTCCTTACTTGCAGGGCTTCCCATTCCTTCTCCTGGCATGTTCCCCAGCGCTATTTCATACTCTGTCTTCCGAAGAAGGACAAAGACAGTGGCTCACAGTGGAGACCCATGCACAAACACCTGCTAATGTTACCTCATGCCTCTTACACTCTGTCCAGGACTCACACAGAGCCAATTTGTAGTTTAGTCTCATTTTCATGTCTTGTCTCCTACGTGAGATGTACAGAAGCCTGTAAACCTCTTTTCTCTTCTTCCCCCAAATTCTGAGTCCAGTGACCATTTTTACTTGAGGAATTCTCATGCGCGCATTCCAAACCTTAGTAAGTGACTATGGTTTCCCCTTGGGGTTTCTTCCCCTTTAATAGTGCATTTTAACTATTGGAATACTGAATTAAATTGTGTGGAAATTTTTGTTTTAGGTTTTTAAAAGACATCCTAAAAATCCAACATTTTTATTACTGAATACATGTGAGCTTAAAATAATGAAAAATTTAAAAAGTTTTTATTTGCCATCTGTTTCTGTCTTTGTGTGCTTGTGTGTATGCCTGTGTGTGTGTGTGTGTGTGTGTGTATGTGTGTTTGTGGAGGGTATCAGATCCCCCAGGGTGAGAGTGACAGTTCTCGTGAGCCATCTAATATGGATGTTGGTTCCTTATTAAAGCAACCAGTGCTTTTAACTGCTGAGCCATTTCTCTGACCTCTTAAAACTTAGTTGAACAAGGTATATGTCATTCTACGGAATGACTCCTGAGGCTGACCTCTGGGTTCTAAACGTATATGCAAGCGTGTATGTACATATACCTACACACATTAGTTCATGTAGTAAAAATACTGTGAGCATCTTTACATTGCTTAACACAGAGCTTCTTACTTGTAACAAATACTGAGAAAATTTCAGGAACATGTATGAGCCCTTACCATCCAGAAGTCAGCTTAGATGCAGGCTTTGAGAAAAGCTGTTTGGAGATGAGATCCAGACGCTGGAGTCAGGGTGGATGTCAAAGACTCCCTGAGTATCTGGCTGTTCCTGAACACAACTTTAGCAGTGTATACAGTATATTATTTCTTGTCAAGTTAAAGTTTGATATATAGTTTTATCTCTCAAAAGAATATTAAATTGCACACATGAAATGTATCTTTGACCATATGATTATGTTTGCTGTTTTTATGGTAAAACTCAGTTTCCTAGAGAAACATTTAAATTATTGTATTTTGAACAAATCCAATCAAAGTTGAAAGTGTGTGTGAATGTAATTTTTCAGGGCTTAATTATTATTATTTGTGGAGATGAGAAATAACATAAACATTAAAGAAATAAAGTATGGTGTTCAGAACTTTGTTTAGTTTTCAGGCATCCTTGGACTTTTGGTTCTCATTTAAAAACAAAGCTTATTTGTAGTTATATTTAACTTGTGGTGTTAGGAAATATATCAGTATCATTACAGTCACCGTTTATACTAAAATTAGTCATAAATGCATATCCTGAATTTTTTTTGTGAAAAATCTGAATTAAAAGTATCTTAATGAATGCTTAGAATTCTATATAAATATATTAATAAATTAATTCATATGCATATATATTTAGAAGATACACACAGTTATACATACACTGGGGATCAGACTTAGGTCCTTAGGGATGCTAAGCAAGTGCTAAACCTGGGCCACATCCCCAGTTAGAATAAAATTTACAGGAACATGCATAGTAACTTCCTTTCACATACCCAGTTTCTCTTACTGTTCATATCTTAATGTGATTAGTGTGGTGAAGTTAATGGAGCCGGAGTGACTTACTGTTGGTAACTGAAGCCCAGGACTTATTCAATCATGCCAGGTGGTTTTTAATGACCACCTTCTGTTTTGGGGCTCCCCATTTCTTTTAGCAGCTATGTGTCTGAAACTCTCGACTGAGGTAATTTCTCTGGCTGTAGTGGCTTGGCTGTTCTCATGACTACTGCAGTGTACTAGTGAATGGAGGTTTCACATCTAAAGGGTGGTCTACACACTGTTGGGACAGCTAGGGATTTTCTCATGATTAACCATGGAGGAAAAGTAGAGATCAAATGTCCCTCTTACCACATGGTAACAGTCTTCCACACTGCTGCAGGATCTATCTATGTGTCTGTGACATGGGTCACCTGACTAAATCTATGTGGGTTTTCCCTCAAACCTCCATCATTGTTCTATAAAAAACAATGGATAATTTTATTGAAAATGCTCCATCTTCTCATTCTCTGGCTTTAACTAGGAAACTTGATTTTAAGTGCAGTCATCATTCATAGACATATAAGTGAAACCATTTCAGAGTTTTCAGAGAATGGCTTTGCTTAGCATTGATGCTCTGTCATGTCACTCACACATTGCTCTGCTTACCAGGGAGCTAAGCTGGGGATGGCATCCCGAAGTTGTCTTGAGCTGCAGCACCTGGGGTGGGTGTGCAGCACCCGGAGACTAGAGCCTGCAGGGCTCCTCTGTGCCACAGCAGAGAGGCTCTGATGGGGCATTGTCTTAGTAGTGTAGGTGGAGAGGCATTGTGTGGGAAAACCAGGACTGGCACACGCTGCCACTCTCCCTGTTGCTAACTGTCTATTCTAGCTAATTTTTCTAACTTAGTAGTACAGTTCTGGGTAACATCGCGTTCTGGTTTTGCTCTGTCCACCCCTTTTGGTCATCCCTTTTGAGCTCCGGCCATGGAAGTTAGACATTCACTTGGTTACACCCACACTGCACTCCTTCTTCACCCCATCATCCCTCTTGTCACATCTCTTCAGCTTAATCAGTGACTGTTGTTTAGCTTCTGGCTTCTAGGTCAGGCATTCTCTGTTGGCAAGCGGAGGGCTATGGTAACATTTGCTTTCTTATACATTTCTTCTCACTGTCTTTGAGTTAATTAGCTAATGTTTCTCATGTGTTAAAATTTGATTTTGCAATTTGATGTTTTAATTTCCAACTTAACTTTGGAGGCCTGCACATCCTTCAGTGTCTGTGGCTTTATTTTTTTATTCTTTGAAATTCTATAATTGTTTCAATTTTGTATGTGTGTGTTGGGAATGTGCAAGTGAGTCCAGGTACTCAAGAGGTTGAGAAGAGGGCACTGGATCCCATGGAGCCCAAGTTCTAGGTGCTTGTGAACTGCCATTGGTTGATCCCCCAGAACAGTATCTGTTATTAACTTCTGAGACATCTCTCTAGCTCCAATACAAGACTCTTTTAAATCTAAAGTTCTCAAAATGTAGTGACATTTTGGTCATCATTATCAATTTGAAAATGTATGATCAATAACATGTATGTAACCTTTTAAAATATGGACATTGTGCTGGCCAATTTTATGTCAATTTGCCACAGTCTAGAATAGTCTTGAGAGAGGGAACCCAAATTGAGGAAATACTTCTGTGAGATTGGGCTGTAGGCAAGTATATAGAGCATTTTCTTAATTAGTGATTGATGTGGGAGGGGCCAGCCCATTTTGGCTGGGGCCACTCCTAGGCTGGTGGTCCTGGGTTCTATAAGAAAGCAGGCTGAGCAAGCCATGTGGACCAAGTAAGTAAATAGTACTCTGCCATGGCCTCTGTATCAGCTCCTGTCTCTAGGTTCCTGCTCTGTTTGAGTTCTTGTCTTGGGTTCTTTTAATAATGGTCCCAATGTAGATGTATAAGTCAAATAAACTCTCTTCTCACCAAGCTGCTTTTGGTAATAATTTTTCATCACAGCAACAATAACCCTAAGATACACCTCCAATCCTGTGCCTGTCCCTAAGCAAATTCTACCTTAACAGAGAATTTTTGTATCATGCCTTATTGTCTCCCTTTACTTAACATTTTAATTACTTCTCTAGAATGTATGTGTGTTTGAAAGTCATCACTATCACAAGCAACATCTACATACATACCATGCACATATCTACACATAAAAATGATAATAAAATAAAAGGACTGGGAGTGGCATTTCCAGCATTCTAGAGACAGGCAAACAAAGTTCCATAGAGCCTGGAAATGGACCATGCATGGGGAATCTTCCATCAGTACCCTGAGGACTCAGTGGTTTTATGTCTGAAGCCTTACCCCACTCACAGGATGGTGAAGCACCCAGCTCAAGCAATGCCCAGGACCACAGCAGACTACACAGCCACCTCAGAGGAGGCCAAGTAAACCACCTGCAGCCGATGGGGCAAAGATGTTTCCACACAGACACGTGAAGACTAGTCTAGCTCTAGTCAGCAGAACCTCCAACTGACTGCTGATTAGAAAGTGCTTTTTTAAAAAGTCAGTTGTATCTTAGTATATGAGTGTTTTTGCCTCTGTGCATGTCTGTGTGCCTGGTACATGTGAAGGTCAGAAGAGGGTATCAGATCCTCTAGAACTAGAGATAAAGACAGTTGTGAAATACCATGTAGATACTGAGACATGAACCCCGAGGAACAGCAAATGCTCTTGACTGTTGAGGTCTCTCTAGCCCCAGGAAGTGCCTTTTCAAACCACTGAAATTTGGGTTGATTTTGTATAATAGCAGACTGAAAAAACCCCACGCATTATTTTTAGCATAGTTTACCAATGCAGTGTACCTTTTGTAAGATGCCTAGCTTATATTATTCACTTCAATTAGTTGACTCTGTTTTCTCTGTAATCTGTTTGATAAATGCAATTTTGATTTCTATACCAATCAATGTATTTTTTTTCTTTGAGTAAAAGTATAATTACCTTTTTTTTCAATTGAAGTGAGTATCTTAACACAAAGTGCTGAAGGCAACTTGTTAGATTACAAAATCATCGATATTTAAAATGTCTGGATTTAAGGTGACCGTCTTGTGCTTGAACAATTCATAAAAGCAGAGCCTCACTTTCAGGTGCACAGCGTGATTTGAAATGCCTCGTGTGGTGTGAAGGGTGACCCACATACACATCATTTTCTAAATATTCATACATCCATATGTATATGCTCATGGAAAAATGCTGATCAGGTTTCAGAAATTAATAAATGAGATTAACTTTTCAAATTTATCATTTAGTCCATAGTCTGTGAGACATTGTGCTCAAGTGTGTATACAATGAAGAAGAAAGATTTAAACTTCCCAAAGCATGATTGGCACATGACTGAGCATGAAATTTTCCTCTTAATAGAGGATCAAAATTATTAAACATTTTATGAGATAAAAAAAGACAGAGATGGGCTGTGATTGAAATGAATGTTTCATGATATGTTTTGCTAAAGTGGATTTTAACTATGCAGCTGAAAAAGGATATTTATTCTGAGAGAAATTACACATTTTTTTTTAATCCACAGAAATATTCTTTTGGCTACATTTAAGGGGATGAGCACCGCTAAGTGGCATTGATCATCTGTTTAAACTTATTTTTCCTTTCTAGTGATAAGTATTGAGGATAAGCATTAAAAATTTTAAATTCAAGTATAGAATGATACCCCAACCTTTAAGTGTTACATTTATTGTCTTAGTTACTTTTCTACTGTTGTGAAGAGATACCATGACCAGAGGGGCTAATAGAAGGAAGAGTTTATTTGGGGCTTACAGTTTCAGAGGGTGGGTCCATCATGATGGCTAGCATTGCAGCAGGCAGGTAGGTAGCAGGCATTGGAGCAGTAGCTAAGAGCTCACATCCTTATTCTTTCTCTTTTTTTGGGGGGGGAGGGAGTTTCGAGACAGGGTTTCTCTGTGTATCTCTGGCTGTCCTGGAACTCACTCTGTAGTCCAGGCTGGCCTCGAACTCAGAAATCCGCCTGCCTCTGCCTCCCAAGTGCTGGGATTAAAGGCGTGCGCCACCACTGCCCAGCTTCACATCCTTATTCTCAATCACAAATCAGACAATACTATGGGAATGTATGGCTTTTGAAACCTCAAAGCCCAACCTCAGAGTTACACTTCCTCCAGAAGGCTACACCTGCCAATCCTCCCCAAAGAGTTCCATCAACTAGGGACCAAGCATTCAAATACATGAGCCTATGGGAGCCATTCTCACTCAAACCACCACATTGCACTCATTTTGATTTATTTGTTTATTTAATTTTTATTGGATATTTTCTTTATTTATATCTCCAATGTTATCTCTTTTCCTGGTTTCCCTCCAAAGTCCCCTATCCCATCCCCCCTCTCCCTGTCCACTCCTGCCTCCCCACCCTGGCATTCACCAACACTGGGGTATCAAGCCTTCATAGGAGAAGGGCCTCTTCTTCCGTTGATGCCTGACAAGGCCATCCTCTGCTATATATGAGACTGGAGCCATGGGACCCTCCATGTGTACTCTTTGGTTGATGGTTCTGTCCCTGGAAGCTCTGGGGGGTCTGGTTGGTTGACATTGCTGTTCTTCCTATAAGATTGCAAACCTTCTTTTATAAAACTTTCAAATAAAACATTTTCAAAACATTTAGTGAGAAAATTGAGCTTGGGTGTTTATATGAGATTTTTTGATTGGAATGGCCATACTTGACTCCTGACAAATGCCTAATTATCACCCCTAACTCATGACAGTCACACTGATGTAAATATTTATCTTCACAAGCTGATAAAACACAACACAATATTTACAGCAATCCAAATTCTATAATTGATTTGTATTGACAAAAATGATCTTGGATTTTCTTAGTGATACTGAAATAAATTTTGAAACTGCTCAAGATTTTCAGTATCAAGTACTTTAAAAATATTTTCAAGTTCATACTTGAGAATTCAGCAAGCCTTGCCTGCTTTGCTTCTTTTGTGAAATAGAGTCTGCCTATGTAGCCGAGGCTAGCCCTGAAGTTAATATGTAGCCCATGCTGGTCTCTAATATGAGATCCTCCTGCCTTAGCCTCCTGCACACTGGGATTACAGGTGGGCACTACCATACCATGCTGAGGCATGCGTTTCATTGCAGTCTTCCTAGTGATAATTTTGGCACCCATCACAGGGCGTGTGGCTGTGAAATGGATAAGGTTGATCTACCTGCCTCCAGAGCATGGACAGATGTTAAGAGCCCTTAAAGACACATTTAGATTGTCTTTTAGAATCACTGCTAGGGCTAGTGAGAAGTTCCTTAAGTAAGCACTCCTGATGGCCATGTTTTATAACAAGCAGATGTTGGGGAATGGGCAATTTGCTTCCCCGATTGGCAGCTATTGGACTCGCCTTTATGACCAAATGTGAGTTCCCTATTGTTCAGTTTCCACTGTTCTGGTCTTTGTTCTGGTGCCACTTTGCTACATTCTTGCACAGCTTTGGTCCAAGAACTGTAAGCAAGACAATGAGGAAATGAAGAAATGACAGAAACATAGACACAGGAAAAGCTAGACTTGGCTTTTTTTGGGCTCTCTATGGAGAAACTTCTGTATTCCAGATGTTCAGTATATTTGTTATACAAAGCTGATCATGGAGGGTGCTCATCAAAGGAGCAAGGTTATTACATACAGATGAACAAGGAGACTGGACTTACAGTGTAGAGTTATATCAAGGAAGTAGGTTTAGTTGAGCTTGTTAGCATCAGTCTCTTTAGGGGTGTGATTTTCAGGATGCGAAGTCTGAGAAGATAAAACTACAGTGGACATTTCCTGCCACACCATCAACATCCACACACAGACCACAAGAAGGCTTTGCTATCCATACAAGCCTTTCCTGCGGGGTCCTTGACATACCTGTGGTAAAAAATGCACATGCTCCTGGGACCTCACTCTCTCCACACAGGTCTCACCCCAGCCACTCTCTAGCCCTGCTTCTTCCTTTCTTCCTACACTGTGCCCTAGTATGTTTGAAAATGTCTGATGCCCTGTGAGTTCTCATCTCCATCATCCCTTGGATCTCCAGCCCCACTTCCTATGACTGCTAAAACATTTCCTTGCTTCAGTTTGGCTGAATGTATCACTGGCTTATGAGCCTTTGATGCTCACAGTGGCTTATTTTTTTGTAACCGTCTGGATATCTTGTCCTACAGATTTGCTCTTGGTGTATCTGATTCTCCTTGCAGGAAGCCAAGAGAGATTCCTATTGACCCATAGGTTCCTCATTTTTATTACACACTTCATAAGTGATTACTGGATTTGAGATGGATTGTTATGAAACCACGCACTAGCAGAGTTGAGTCCATTTATTCCAGGTTGTATATGTCAATTTCTATTCTATTTTAAATCGTTCAAACCTACTGAGGAGCAGACACCACATGGCACTCACACACCACACATCTTTGTCAATGCCATTTAAAGAAAGTCTACTTCCCTCAAACGAGAAAGCCTCTATCGGGAATATATAGGTGAGGTTCTAGCAGGTGTAAGACCGCAATGTGTCACAAGAGCCTGTCTGTTCCCAATATGCAGGCTTTCAACTCTGTCCCAACGGTTTCCCAGTGACACAGCTGCAGTGGTGAACTGACTTTGGATTTCAGATTTGATATACACAAAAAACTACACGCAGAGAACACTGGATGGCAGACAGCATTGTCTTCACTTGTAAGGAAAGCGAGTTGGAGTTCTTCTATGAAAATACTTTTTTTGCTACAAGACAACACTATTTACATCTGTCTCTTCTTGCCCCCACATGGTCCCCATTCTACTTACACATCATATTCCACACACAGAAGAAAACATACATTCTGTGTCCTTCTGATCCTGGCTTGATTTGTCGAACGAGGTGATCTCTACTTCCACTTGTTTCCTGCAGTGAAAGAACATCGTTGATTTAGCTGTTTCGTTTAGCTTTCATTTTAATACTTTGAGTTTTAAATTAATGCAAAAAATATTTATTTTCAAGTGTTGAAAGTTTCTCAGTCTTCTTTTATACTAGGAGAACAGAGCATGTGAATAATCTGTGGTATAACAGGCACGTGATCATGTATAGATGTTTCAGAAGTCAGGATGAGGGTAGCACTTGGGATCTGTAGTTAATTTTAACTTCTCCTTTGATTTTAGTTGTGCTAAAATCAATGTAGATTAGCTGGATTGGGCCATTCTGCAATATATGTGTACCTCAAAATATCATGTTGCTCATGATAAAAACTTGCAGTGTTATCAGGTTTAAAAATAATAGAATATGTGTCTTCTGGCTTTATCAACAAAATTATTACCGGGAAGATTTTACAAATGGGTTCCAATGCACAAACTTTATGTTTATTTTTTAGATGCATTGTCCAGTTCTTCCTTCAGTTCTCTGGTTATTTTTTTTTAAAGCTGAGATAAGAGTATCTTTCGTTTTCCTGTGACCTCTCTTTCCAGCAGTCATCTATAGTGGGGTGAGAAAGTGAGCAGGGAGCCAGGAGGAGGCAAGAAACTCTGGCTCCCTTTCTGGTCTCTGATAAAAGCAAGAATAAATTACAGGAGGGCAACATGCTTTTATTACCACGTTAAAACCTGCATGGATAATGCCAGGATGCCACACAGCCAAGGATCACTTTCTGCCTCATTTTTTAACACAGACATTTTACTTTTAATAATGTGTTAATGGGAGGAAACACAAATGCCATTTGTGTAATTCTTTGTTCAGGCTGAGGAATAACTGATATTATCTAATGAATATGCAAATAACTCAAGGCGCCTTATTAATTGTGTCTCAACCATCTGTTCTTGAATATGTGCCACCTCACGCTCTGAGGATGTGTGCAGAGAACCGCTAAGAGCACAGGAGCTGATAGATATTTTGATGAGTCTATCATGTGCTACTATCAATAAACGAGGCAGGCCCCCTAAACTGCAGTTAGCTGTTCAGTGAGATTATTCAGGATTAATATTTCACAAGAAAAAAACAACAAGAATATGGTGTCTTAAATCTCCTAACCCACGAATATTAGAATCCCAAGGTTTTTAGTAGAAACAAATTCTTGTTTTCTGTTTCCATCAAATTCAGTTAAGTCAGCATGTAGTACTTTGTGTGTCTATGTTATGTGTATACATGACTGGTGTGGTGTGTATGTAGTGTGTGTGGTGTATGATGTGTGTTATGTGTCTGTATGTATGTGGTATGTGTTTGGTGTGTATATATGTGTATGTGTGATGTATGTGGTATGGTATTTATGTGATGTGTATGGTATCGTGTGTTTGTGATGTGTATGTATGTGGTGAGTGTGGTGTGTGGTATGTGGTGTGTGTGTGCATGGTATGGTATATGTGTGATATGTGTATGTGTTTGATATGCATTGTGTGTGTATGCTATATGTGTGATGTGTGTGTATATTTGGTGTGTGTGTGTGGTATGGTATGTTTGTGGTGTGTGTGTACATGTGGTATGGCATGTGTATGTTTGCTGTGGTGTGTGTGTGTTATGGTATATTTGTGGTGTGTCTATGAGGTGTATGTGTTGTGTATATGTATGGTATGGTGTGTGTGTTGTGTTGGGTGTATGTATGATTCCTGTAGCATTCATACTGCATGCAGCCCTCCGGAAACTTTAGCTATGAATTGTTCTCTTATGGACTTTTATATGAAGTAAACAGCAACTTTTAAAAAAGTAAGGAAAGATAAGAGAACATCAATTTCCCCCAATTTTAAGCATTGCTACCATGAAATTGAAAGCAACAAAAAACTGAACAGCTAGGTTTACTTCTGTGTTTTTACTCCACATCTCTTCAAAGCTCCTCAGGTCTATTTCCAAACCAGCTGACTTGCCATGAATTCTCTTTGGCCATCCACCTGGACTGCATGACCATTGTAATTAAACATAAAAAGCGTTTTAATGTTTTTTTGTGAACAAAAAGCAGCATAGAAAAACACGCTTTTACTTGTGAATATCTATTTGTAAAGACATTTTTAGCTTTTATACTCTTTTTTTTTTAAATTTGGATATGTGTGGGGTTCATCCACATCCAAGTTAGTAGGTCCGTTGGCACCCTGCTGTACACTCCAAAAATGAGCAAACAGATGAAAGTGGTACAGCCATCCCTTTACCTTCCTACTGCGACATTAGGATTCTAGAACTTTCCCCTGACATACATCAGCAAACACTCCGGAAGTGACAGGGATTATTGTTTTTAGTATGGAGGTTACTGGTTGGATTTCTGAGAGTTGCTAGTCAATGATGGTGTTGTTTTCTCTCCTTTTGATAGAAATCCTGGAGCCGGGCTGGGCAATTATGACATGCTGATGCTTCCTGCTCTCACGTCTTTATTTATGTTACATTTTCTACACTTTTGAACTTTCTAGTGTTCAGTTAACGCTGAAAACATAGCTGCCTCTCCACAGTTCCCAAGTTATTGACACCCACTGCACTGATTCTTTTGGTCTTTTCATTACAGTATAATGTTACACTATGCAAGTTACACAACCACTACTTTTAGAAATGGCACTACTTTGAATTTCTCTCCAAATAGTGCCATAAACATTGGACCATTACATTCTGAGCTATCTTTCATTTGCTCCATCTTTTTCTATATCAGTTTCTTTTGGTAAGGATTTCTTGGGCAGTTGCCTGGTCCTTTGTCTTACATGTTGTACTCAGTCTGACCAAACAGTACAGACCCTGTTACCCTAAACCAATACACGCTGAGTTTTGCATAGTCCTTCCGCAAGTTCTACCACAGATACTTTTTTCCACTTGTTATTTGTATCTCTGGTTCTCAAGGAAACAGGATCAGACAGCAGAGTCAGGTGCTGAGATCTGTTACTGTTAAGAACTGTCACTCTTCTGAGCCTTGGTTTGATTTGACCTCTCTTTCAATTGTCTCCAGTTTCTTCTGTTGAGGTCATGTCCAAGTGTTAATACCTTTGCACAGGTCAGCATCCTTTTCTTACTTCTTTCCTATGTTTCTCTCATATCATTGTGATTGTCTGAAAGTCAAGAATGACTGAGTACTGCTGATATTATTTGGTGCCCGTCATTACTACTGCCATCATTACTCTGTGCACTTCACTACTGTCCTGTGCAAAATAGGGGATGGGAAAAGCTTTTGAATTGAATTAATTTCACACTGTATTTTATAGCACAACAAATAAAAGAGTGGCAAGATTCTTTTCTTACATATCCTTCCATAATGGGTTTCATTTTACATATATAAACTCACACACGCCATCTTGAGTGTCAAAATAAAAAACTCCACTTTTCAGTTAAGTCTTAGTAAAAACTCTTTTCAGGCAACTATACAATCAACAGAGACATAATAACATACTTGAATGTCCTCCCAAGTGCCACAGAGCCAGACCATCTGTGTCTTTAATACTGGTAACCATTTTGTGTTTGTTAGTGCCTGGAGGGCACCCAAGTGGTTTTGATTCTCGTTTATCTACACCAATTTCCTATGAGGTAGACTCATAGATGCATAGACTGCCCTTGCTTTACCGACAGAGAAAGCTTGTGTGATTCCCTGGAAGCTGTGGGGAGTAGAGATAAAATGGCTGGTGCTTAAGGACCTGGTAGAGATGTCCAGTCCAGTCTCTCCATTGCTAAGTCTAGTGTTTCCGTACACTTGTAATACAACTTAATTCAGATTTTGTTCTTTTCTGAACAAGGATGGAAAATGATGGTTTAAGGTAAACTGTAAACTTGAAGGTAGAGTGTAAAAGTCCAAGGGAGTCCTATCAGTATACAGATGAAACCTATCCTTACTGAGCAGGATGACTGTCACACAGATACAAATCCTTTTTTAATCTTTATGAACTGTCTTCATTCTGATACTTTAACTGTAAAGCCACAGCTTATACTGAACATCATTAAATCTGAACAGAATACAAAATGAGTAGAAATCTAGCTATTTAAAACATGCTATTACCTATACGATTATTCAGTTACTCTGCAGTCAACACTGACAATTACTATTCAAGATGCTTATCAGCACAGTAATTTAAAGTTTATTACTAAGACAATCCAGATTAAGTAACATTACAAGTCACGAAATTTTTTAAGCGACAACTTACAGCCACAATTCCATATATAGGATGAGTAAACCAATGGCTATTCGCCAATAAAATATAAACATTCCTACCATGAATACTTTGTAATCTCCCAAAAGTGGTTCCCTTAAAAGATGGTTAAGAAAGATTCAACAGGCAAACAATTAAATGCTGGCAAGTCATTTTCCACATCTCTACCAGGTCCTTGAGAGACAATGTGCTAGAAATAGAAAAGGAAGACCATGGGTCCTGGGATCAGTTGCTGTGTATCCCAACCCCTAGTCAACTCTCTCTCTACCACTACCTTTCCAACTTGTCTCAGCTTCACAAGCCTGGCTTGGAATGTAGGGATGATAACAGCATCTACTATAGAATTATTGGAGGGTTAATAACAGACATTTGTATGCATGACACACTTGGCGCCTACTTTTCACATGGTAATCCAGGACTGTGTAAGAAGATGCATGTCTCCTGTATTCCCTATGTACCATAGCTTTTGCTTGCAGTCTTTAATTCCTGTGATAGAAGGGAGTCGTGGAATATATATTTGTATTGTGTGGACACTACAATGGCTGCCACGCCACCTTTAATTCAGCAGGTAGGAGTCTCAAAAGTTGCTTGGAGCTATTTTATAGAATCCCAACCGCTCTATATTTCTTCAGAGAAAGTTGATAGTTACTAATAAAGCTGGCTATGGTGATGTGTCATTTTTATGCTTTAATGAGTCCTTTTGCCATAGATACCTTTCCCGTCATGTGGAACAATGTAAAGAAGTCAGTTGCAAAGTACAATTAGAAAATAAAACATGAAAACAACCAAAAAAAAAATGGCTGGTGCTTATTTAACTTGTTATTTCCAGCATCCCCCAGTGCTCCCCACAACATTCCCACTACATCCCAGTATCCTCCAGAACTCCCTGTACCCCTTTGTATTTCCCCAGCATGCTCCCTGTATCCTCCCCAGGATCCCTCTGGTATGACACACACACTACCCTCTAGTATCCATTCAGTATCTATCCTCCACTATTGCTCCCCTCCCTCACTGAATGATGTCTGGTGGGAAACTTCCCAATATCACCTCCTTCTCATGGTGCATGTAATGCTGTTCCTACAGAGACCTGCCACACCTTTCCCAGTATGCTCTTTGCCTCTACCTATTGACTCAGTGATTACACTTACAGAACAAACTTTGCCTAAGAGAATTATCTCAAATCGAGAAGCTGCTTCACCAGCAGTCAGCATGGGATTCCAGTTCACTTTGCAAATTGTAGTCAAATAATTAATTTGAATATTAGCCTCCCCTTTTTCAGAGAGCTCAGTATAGGTGTCTTTTTCTGGGGAGATGTGAACAAATACCTAGTCCCACAGATAGGACACTACTGAGTGGCAAAAGAAATGATGCCACCAGGATCTAGCTGGATGAACCAATGAGCCTCTGTGGGTCACTTATAGGAACATGGGTGACTCAAAGGCAGTGGCCCCAGGAGAGAATATTCCAGCTCAGAAGAAAAGAGCTACTGTTCAGCAGAGGGTTCTTTGTTCCTTGCCAGCAGGAGCTATCACCTGCCATACCTTTGCACTGAGCAAACTTCTAAATGCTTAGAAAACAAAGCATTATTCACTCTTATGAGACACTAGGACCCATGGTATTATCCAAATATTGCCATGCTGTATGAAATATAGAAGGTTAACTTCTTAAAAGGGAAAGCTACTACAACTCCATTTGTGATAATATGCTGTTATTTGAACTATGCACTAAGCATTTGATGTGCTACAGCTGAAAACTGGAGAGAATGCCACCTTGTAGTGCTGTTGGTGGCTGTAGAAACCTGAGGACAGATTGTACCTAATCCTTTATGGTTTCTAGATATGTGACTCAATTGATGCTTTCATTATATAAAGACAGAACAATCATTTAAAAACAAAGCAGCAATGTATATCTTATTGTATTTGTTCTTTACATCCAAAGAAAAACACACTGAAGAAATGGATGCTGTAATTAAAACATAGGCTGTGAGCATACATGCATGTCTAAGACATGGACAATTTGCTGCCTTAGCTGGGTAGGAACTTAACATATGGTATGATTATGATTCTATTATACAATGAAATATTGTATTCATAAAATAAATTGCTCAAGAAAAACACTGGTTATATAAGTATAAAGTTATAAATTAAAGTCAGGTAAAGATTTCTAACAAAATACCTAGGTTGATAGTATGTTATCTGAGGTCCTAGTTTGTGTGTGTATAAATATTTGGGTATTTGTAGATGTCAGAGATTGATATTTCATGTCTTCTAAGATTCTAGTTTTTAAAAAATGATTTAGATTTATTTTACTTTATGTATATTTTACTTGTGTGTGTGTATGTATGTATGTATGTATGTATGTATGTACACAGGCATGCAAGTGTGCCATATGCATGCATGGTGCCCATGGTGATTAGAAAGGGGCATCAGATCTTCTGGGAGTGGAATTACAGATGGTTTTGAGCTGCTATATATATTCAGGGAACTCAGGAAGAACAGTGTGACAGTGCTCTACCACTGAGCCTTCTCACAAGTTCTCTGAGCTCTAGCTGTATTCTACATAACCTTGGGTTACCAGATGGATTACCCAGTCAGTGTGATGGCTCATACATGTTTTAATCTATATTGCATGTGCATTTTATGGAATAATTTTCTAAGGAGTTTTTATACAGTGGACTTCTGTTTGCAACATTCTAAGTCACGTGTGACTTTCTTTTTTTTTAATTGAACTTTTTTATTGGATATTTTATTTATTTACAATACAGATGTCATCCCCTTTCCCCATTTCCCCTCCTTAGAATCCCCTATCCTATTCCCCTCCTCCTTTATGCTTTTATACCATTTTGATTACATGCATATATTAAGGTCAGTTCTAGGTTGAAGGTCTAGCAATACAATAGATTCAAATAATCAAGGAACAAACAATACAATAAACACAAGTAGTCAAAGAAAAAGCAAGACATTAAACCCAATTACGTGAACACTCCCATGATCACTGTTTCTAAGGGCTTATCAGGATGACCAAAGTATCTGAGCCTACTTCCCTGTCCTAGCCCAAGGTCCTTTTCATGTCTGAAGCCTACTTCCTTGTTCTAGCCTAAAATTTAGATTCCTGTCTGAAATTGCTTCTTTGTTCTAGCCTAATATTTAGGCTTCTGCCTGAGATTACTTTTTTGTTCTAGCCTAAGATTTAGATTTCTACCTGAAATTAGTTCTTTGTTTTAGCCTAATGTTGGATTCCTGCCTGAAGAACAGTAAACTAAGGCCCATACCTAAACATAGGAAACATAATATACAGCAAACAGTTAGCCAACATCAAACTAAATGGAGAGAAACTTGAAGCAATCCCACTAAGATCAGGGACTAGACAAGGCTGCCCACTCTTTCCCTACCTATTCAATATAGTACTCAAAGTCCTAGCTAGAGCAATTAGACAACAAAAGGAGATCAAAGGGATAAAAATTAGAAAGGAAGAAGTCAAAATATCACTATTTGCAGATGATATGATAGTATACTTAAATGATCCCAAAACTTCCACCAGAGAACTCCTAAACCTGATAAACAACTTTAGCAAAGTGGCTGGTTATAAAATCAACTCAAACAAATCAGTAGCCTTCCTCTACTTAAAGGATAAGCAGGCTGAGAGAGAAATTAGGGAAACAACACCCTTCACAATAGTCACAAATAATATAAAATACTGTAGTGTGAATCTAACCAAGCAAGCGACAGATCTGTATGACAAGAACTTCAAGTCCCTGAAGAAAGAAATCAAAGAAGATCTCAGAAGATGGAGAGATATTCCATGCTCATGTATTGGCAGAATTAATATAGTAAAAATGGCCATCTTGCCAAGAGCAATCTACAGATTTAATGCAATCCTCATCAAAATTCCAACTCAATTCTTCACAGAGATAGAAAGAGCAATTCTCAAATTCATTTGGAACAACAAAAAAAGCCCAGGATAGTGAAAACTATTCTCAACAATAAAAGAATATCTGGGGGAATCACCATCCCTGACCTCAAGCTGAACTACAGAGCAGTGGTAATAAAAACTGCCTGGTATTGGTACAGAAACAGGCAGGAAGATCAAGGAATAGAAGACCCAGAAATGAACCCACGCATATGTGACTTTCTTAAGAATTTAAAAGGTGCTCCTTTGGACAGAATTGTAACTCAAAGACATCGTGATGTTTTACTTTAGTTCATTAATTAATTTTGTTTGAAATGTGGTATCACTACATTGCCCAGGCTGGCCTGAAACCTGCAGTCTCTTTCCTTTGCCTCCATTGTGCTATGATAACAGGCATTTAACAACTCATCTAACAATACTGTGGCATCTTATAATCAACCTTTAAAAATAGTTCTTTAAGAGCTTCAAATACATACCGTGTATTTTCATCATTCACTCTTCCCAGCTCTTCCCAGATCCTCTCTTATACATTCCCTACCCAACCTTGAATTTTTTGTTTTCTTTTTAAGTCTAAATTATGCTGTTCACAAACTCTCAGCTGTGTGGTCTTCCACTGGAGCATGGTCAATTACACCAGTGTTTCTGAACTCTCCTAATGCTGCAACACCTGAATACAGTTCCTCATGTTGTGGTGACTCCCACAAAATTACTTTTGCTACATAACTATTATTTTGCTATTGCTATAAATTATAATGTAAGCATCTGATATGCAGATGCTCTAAGGGGACCCCTGCAAAGACATTGTTTGACACCCAAAGGGGTTAAGAGCCACAGGTTAAGGACCACTGGGCCTTACAGAAAACTTACTCTTACTTTCCCAGAAGCTATTAATTTCAAACAGTTCTCCAGCTAGGGTTGGGACTTCAAGCCAGCCTCCCCTCTCCATGCTAGAATTTTGTGTGGCTTCAGCTTGTGCGAGTCTTGTGAGTTTATATGTGCATTTACTATGATGTGTCTGCAGGGTGGCTATGCTCCCACCATGTCACCACCACTGTGCCCCTGCAGTGTCTGGAAAACATTGTTCCCTTGTGGTCATCCACTGCCTCCAGCTCTTACAATCTTTCCTTCTGAGAAGAAATAAGGTTGTATTTTTCCCCATATATTTCTAAATCAAAACATTGCGAATTACAGGGATTGTTCCACATTCTTTGTCGTAACTGGGAGTACTAAAGCTCAAAATAACGGCTATTAGATGATGTCACCTAATAGAAAACTCCGGTTTCTATTAGCTTCAGGTCCCTCTTGGTCCTGTATGAAAATTCTAGGCTTGTGAAAGCAATGCGTTCTTATAAGTCGAAATATATGTGGATGTGACAATATGGGAAAACAGGAGACTTGTATGTCTTGTAGCCCCTTCCGCTTTTATTAAACAAAGACAACTGGGATACTGAAGGGGTGGGAATTCTTGTTCTATTCTGCTTCCTGGGATGCTTACAGGATGAGAGCAGCTGACCACTTGAGGCTGAGCAGCAGGGGTTAGGAAGATGGGTGCCTGCACTGTAGAGCTCTTTGTCCATTGTTCATCCACTTAGACCCCTGCTGCCCCAGGAGACAGAAGTCAGGGTTCTTGGAACTTGATCAGTAGTAAAGAAAGTGCATCTGGGAAGGTAATGTGGAGTAACTGAGTCTAAAAACTGAGGGTTCCTTTGGGGGATGGGAAGAGTTTTTTACCCATCATGTAGGATAAATCTAGTGCCATATGAAGCCAGTCTGCTCCCTTAATAGTCTGTGAAGGTGGCATCCTTGCCCTCTCCTGAGTGCACACATGCTGCAGGGAAGCCCAGTCCACAGGATATACTTGCTCGAGACCAAGATAGACCAGTGGCAAGGTTATGGCTGTGCAGGTCCCCCCCTGGGTGAGACCCTTGTCATTCCAGATGGGTTCACTACTACTGCAGACCCTGGAGGACAGGGGCAGCTGGCTTCTGCTTCTCTTCCAGGGCCTGTGGCCTTTCTGTTTCTCCTACACCTCTGTGTACTAGAAATATGGGAACCGAGGGCTCACCCATGGGTTCCTACAACAGCTGTGCCTAGGGTTACATCTGGGCTTGGCCTTCCTTGTGAAGCTGTGTGTTCAAACAACCTTATATCTAGAAGATACAGCAACATGGAGGTACCCTCAGAGGTCTCCAGAAACAGCCAGGCATGATCCTGGCCACCATTGTGGGTACAATATTTAAGTAACAGCATTAGTAGTAGGGAAAATACTAGCAGGAAGATAGTCTGTGGAAAACCACTGTGGACTTAGTGTTATGTATCCTGCAGATGACACATCACCCCTCCCATCCCCCCCCCCCCCATTTAGAAACATCTGAACAAGGCTCAAAAGATGTTGTGTAACCTGTTCAAGCTAATGTAGCTATTGAGTTCCCTTGGCTCTCAAGCCTAGTGCTGTGTGTATGGAACTACAGAATCTTTTAGCTTTGTAAATAGAGTAATTTGAGAGACCTTTTAGTCTGATCTAAATGTGCTTTGAAATGTGCAGAAGAGGGGGAAAGTATTACATTTTCCCCAGCTCTAAAAGCCCATGTTCCATTATGCCTGTGCTGTGTTGATCCTGGCTGGCTGGAGCCGTCAGGCTCTGCCTGAGCACTCATCATACCAGGCACTGCACAGAATACAGAGCACGCAGGGGCTGTGTGCTTTTATGAGTGTATATTGTTTTGGAAAGAACACAAGTGTAGGTCATTAACTCCTAATGGCTGTTTTAAAACACAGCTCCCCTCCTAATTGTTCAGTAATAGGTAGTTGGTTAAATGAATTATGTATATTTTGCAATGTGCAGCCATTAAAAAGTACATTTTGTGAGAATATGCAGAAACATTAAAAATCGCTAATGATCAGCTGTAAGATGAAGCGCCGAAGTCATTATATAGTGGGCTTATCATTTTCTTCTTTATATTTAAAAACATGTAAATAAATATGTAGATAAATAAACCACAGAAAAGAAAGTGATGACTGAGGGAGGGAGGGGTCTGTCTCTTCTTTCTTCAGTTTATTTTATTTTTAATATGTCTACTAAGGGTATGTGTGTGGTAGAAAACTTTTTTTTTTTGGTTTATAGAAGTAATGCACACCCTCTTGTAAAAGGAAGATGATAAGAATATGTGAAGCAGAGTGACACAGCTCTCATCTCCTACAGAAAAACCCATTGACCTTCTCTGAGTATGGGGTCAAAGAGCAAAGGCTTCCCCATAAATTGTTTTTACTTAAATGATAGTCATGGAACTCTCTACCTGCCAATAAAATGATCATATTGCCAATCTTATCAGATAGTACATGTATGCACTTGAAATTTCTTTGCTAATTTCTCATTAATGGAAATCTGAGCTTTCCCCAGTTTCTCTTAGTTACAGATCTGAAGTATTTTGCCAGCCTATTCTAAAAATCCTGCTGCATGTTGTACATTTGCTGCTGTAACATCTTATGCAAAAGCTGGTTTTCCAGTTTTCCTGTTTTATTTTTGACACAACCATCCTTGACCACAGTGCACTGTGATCATGTTCAACACCCTCACACTCTTTTATTCCCTCTCACTCCCACCAACACCCTTCTCAGATAGTCCTCTCCTTTCTCCGCCTTCTCCTCCTTTCTCTTTTATTTCCCAGGCCCCCCTCAGTGCGTCATAGCCCCCATGTGCTCACAGTTACAGTGACCATGCCACATCCAGGCCACCACACTTCTCTCCATGTTTTCATCCATGCAGTCCTCTCCATTCTCTTTCTCTTCCATATTTCTTGGGCCTTGGAGGAGTTGATGTACATGTACTGGGCTTTGAGCACTCAGCTCTGTATTATTTTCAGCACTTCGGCCAGATGTGAGTCCTGGTTTTGACCATTGTCTACTGTTGTCTCCTCTCAGACTGAGAGATGCATTCTTCTGTGGAAAAGTGCATTTTAGTATTCCATATGAGTCTGTGTTTCTATCCTCAAAGGAGACACATGTGGTATTTGGCTCATGAACATTCCATGCCGTTCCTTTGCCCTTGACTTTTGGTGAATGTGGAAATGGGTAGTTCACTCTAAAGACCCAAATCATATCTTTGGTTCCTAAGCCAGATGGGGCTGCATCTCCCAGCATTTGGACCCAAGGTAAGGCTGCCTCTTTTAATCTTCTGCTTTGCCCAGATGCTAATCAGATACCTCCTGCTCAGCATCCTCTGACCTCAATGAGCTAGAAAAGCAGAAACATCCCCACCAATCTGACTACAGATCATGAGTATTCTTTTCAGTGGTAGAAAGTCTCCATGATCGCTCTAGGTGTCTCATTCACTAGAGGTATCAGACAGGAAAGAATTTGAATCAATGGAGAGGGTGCTGGGACCAGAACTCATTAGCTCAGTCCTGTGCCTTGCCTAGCTAGAGATAGACTTAATATCAATTGAGGAATTTGCACCCTGAGGTGCAAATCTTCTGGACTGAGGGAAAGCAGCAAGCTGCCTGAGCATAGCCAAGGTACTGCCTTTTCTTCTTTATAGTTGGGAGAAAAATGTTGATCCAACTTTCTGTGAAAACTTGTGCTATGGAAATGGCTCAATGGGCAAAGACTGTATGCACACACACAAACACAAACTGGACCTACTAAATAAATAAATATGTAATACAAAAGGAGTGATTATCTTCCCTATATGATTTCTTACCCAACTGCTACTATACTAGGTTGTTATTATGCATACAAAATCTTAAGCTTATATATAAAAATTTAAAATTAAAAGGGTTTCCTGGATAGGCTTCAGAGACTCTGAAAGTTTGCTTCTGTCTCTCATTTAAGGAAGACATCTCTGATCCAAACTGATCAGAGTGACAGAGGCAAGAGCAGACAGTGACAGGACAGAGAAAACACCATTGCTGAAGATGAAACACAGATTTTGGCTTCTGGAGAAGTCGGCACCAGAGATCAGGGTATAGCTTATAAAGTCAGTGAATGTGGTGGTTTGTATATGCTTGGTGCAGGGGAATGGCACTATTAGGAGGTGTGGCCTTTTTGGTGTAGGGTTGGCCTTATTGGAGAAAGTATGACTTTGTAGGGGTGGGCTTTGAGTTCCTTCTTCTAGCTTCCTATGTCAGTCTATTCCTGGCTTCCTTTGGATGACAATGTAGAACTCTCAGCTCCTCCTGCGCCAAGCCTGCCTGGAATCTGCCATGCTGCTGCCTTGATGTTCATGGACTGAACCTTAGAACCTGTAAGCCAGCCTCAATTAAATGTCCTTTATAAAAGTTGCCTTGGTCATGGTGTCTCTTCACAGCAATGAAAACCCTAACTAGGATAGAAGTTGGTACGAAGAATAGGGCATTGGTATGATAGGCCTAACCATGCTTTTGTTTGGAGGAATGTGGATTTTTGGACTTTGGAAAGCAGTGGAATGCTTTAACGGGGACTTAATGAGCCACCCTATTTGGAATATAGAAGACATTGGTGCTGAGGGTGAATTGAACAGTTCAGCTCTGGCCTAAGAGGTTTCAGTGGAGAAGAATTTTAGTATGTGGCCTACAGATGTTTTTGTGATATTTTGGTGAAGAATGTGGCTGCTTTTTGTCCTTGTCTGAAGAGTCTACCAGAAGCTAAGGTGAAGAGATTTCTATTAATTGCATTGACAAAGGAAGACTCAGAAAAGCCCAGCAGAGACTTTGTTCTTTGGTTTAGTGTTATGAAGAGCATTTTGATCAAGTTTAGCAAGCTTCAAAAGAAAAACTACAAAATGTATGGTTCAAAGAGTAAAGGACCAACAATAAGTAGAATGGAGCTGAATCCTATGTTCAGGAAGATAAACAGATTAAGAGAGGGGTGATCTCAGGGCAAGATCCCACCCAGCTAAGCTTATTGTCTATATGCTTGCAGTTGCAAAGGGAATAGTTTTGTCATGTTAGGCATTCTTACCTGGTTACTGTTTTTATTTGGAATTTTGATCCGGTGTGAACTCCAATCCAGAAATGGAGGATAAATCTGTGATCCAGGTTTTAGGTTGAAAGACCCAGGCTTTTGATTTGGATATTGAAGAATAGTGGCCATGAAAAGTTTAGGCCCGGGCAAGATATTACACACCTTTAATCCCAGAATACAAAGACAAGCAGATCTCTGAGTTCAAGGCCAGCCTAGAACAGAGCAAGTTCCATGTGAAGAAAAACATAACTCCAGGCATGGTTGTACATGCCTTTAATCTCAGCATTTAGGAGTGAAAGCCATGCAGATCTCTGGGTTGAAGATCAGTCTACACAGCAAGTTTCAGGACAGCCAAGCTTAGGCAGTGAAGAAGTTGGAATACAGAAAGCTGATGATAATCTAATAGAACAAGGAGGGGGTGGCATGTTTCATCTCCTGTAAACAGCAGAGCTCACTAGCTTAGGCCATGTGGCTCTGCCTTTAGAGTCAAGAACCAAAGGGACTACTGGGACAATTGATGCTGGCTAGCTGGAGTTAAAAAATCAGCAGTGATTAAGAAGAGACCAGCATCAATGAGGTGAAATCTTTTGGGAAATATTGTTCTGCCAATCTTCAGCAATAACATTTAGATGGTTGTAGTAAATGGAAAATATTTTGGGTATGAAAAGAAGATATATATTCAGGCATCTAATAACAACCCCCAGGGCTTCTTTATTTGTGATGCTTTGATATCAGGTTTTGTGAAAAATGACTCTTTACTGAGATCAAACTAATAAGATGGACTCTACTTTCCGGTTTGTAAAAACTGGAGAGAAGCAGCCACAGGAGCTTTTTGGGTCTTGAAGAATGTTTTATATGGGAGGGCTGTACTTGTATCACAAAGAGATTTGAGGCCACCCTTCATTTGGTTAAGTAATACATCATTCAGAATGTACAACATGCCATAAAACATTTGAGTGCATTGAAGTGGGTTACATAAAAGGCTTGAGTGAATTATGTTTGAAAACTCACAATGGCATAGTCACTCACAAATGCAGTGAGTCTGAGGCCTCTGATTTCCAGTCCTGTCCTCAGAATGTCAAAATAGTCTTTCTTACTGAAAAAAACCACTTCTGAGCATCACAGATGTTTGTCTCTGGGAGTTCTCTGATAAGTCCTAGGTAATATAGATGACATACATACACTTAGCACACTGATGTGGGTTTTGTTTTTTATGACATTTCAATTTGCCTGTCAGTGATAAGTCAAGGAAGCATCGGTGTGACATCTTCTACCTTATTCCTCCTCTGACCTTGATTGTTCATCTTAGCTGGGCTGTGTTCTTCTCAGAGTGGTGAATGTAGGAAGCTAAGGCAGTTTGATCCTGCTCTGCAAGAAGTCTGTGGACAAATGACACAGGGAAGCTGCTGGGAACAAAACTTCAAGACCTGAGTTCTTAGGGAGGATATAGGGGTGGATGGCTGTTAATCTCTCCAGAATTAGGAGAATTCAACACTGACATCCCCCCAAGGTCTCTCAACTACATTTTGGTGGAACATTGCTGCATTTTAATCATCCCCGTGCTGTTACTTAAATGTGTCTTGTAAAAGCCATGTGTTGGAAGCAGTCTGTAAATTTACACGTACCATGGAGCTGAGACCTCGGGGAATTAAGGTTAGATGAGATGGTATGTAAATGAGTTTGCAGCAAGTACAAGAGTCTTAGAAACACACTCATCCTCTTCTCTCACCATGTCCTAGACTCCACACTGTCCTAGGGCAGCAAGGAGCAGGGACTGGGTCATGTCCTTCTTTGGAAACTGAAATAATTTCTATGTACTGCAGATTATCCAACCCTGGATATTCTCTCATAGAAACAGAAAATGAACTAAAATGCCCCATTTCAATGACAGTGCCTCTAGAATAAGCACACCATTGCAAGTTTCTTTCCAGATCTTGAATGCTTCTGTAAGGATGCTTTATGTTAAGCCACAGAGCCTGAGGCTTTGGTCCTGGATCCTCTAGTCTCTTCACTCAGTCCATAGGATTTAAGGTTCATTATGAAAAAAAAAATCTTAAATGCTTATTATTTTCCATGACTTTTTCTTCAGTGCTTGGAGTCATCCAAGTGTCTCATGGTTCAGTAATTAAAAGTTCTTTTCCTCTGTACTAATCATGAGAAGTTTTTATTTTCCCTTCAGTTAAAAAGGATAGTTTTGCTGGGAATAATAATGTGGGTTGGCAGGTTTTTTTTTTTTCATGGCTCTTTGACCACCTAGATCTAGAGTTTCTGAGGGCAGACCTGATGTTATTCTGGTGGGTTTGCCTTTGTGTGTGATTTGAAGCTTCCCTGTTTCAAAAGTCAATGTTATTTTCTTGTTCTGTAGCTATGGTGTTCTAAGTAGTGTATCAGACAGAGGTTCCTTCCTATTCTAGTATTATAACAAAATCTTGTTGCTTGTTCTTAAGCAAGGTGCCATATCTTGATCAGTGCATCAGTGCTTTCTCTGTATGGTAGCTCCTGTATGGTTTCTTTGTATGGGATAGTCAGATGCCTTAATCCTCTGGCTCCTCACTTGATGAGATTTCTATCTAACTCATTCCTATTGTAAAATTGTCAAGTAATTCTCTTGAAAATACCCAGTGTCACTTTTTGCCATGAGAAAATAAAGGCTAGAAAATTTAAAAATATTTTATATGTAACTTGTCTTCACTGTGTAAGTGAAAAATGAATCCCAGCTGACAAATTAGAAAACCATTGCATATCCAGAGACAGGGACAGAGATGCACACATGTGCATCAGGTGTGTGCTTTATAGTTAAAATTGAGTTTTATAGAGTACATACTCCTGTAACTCACTCTCTCTCTCTCTCTCTCTCTCTCTCTCTCTCTCTCTCTCTC
>NW_021604633.1:3317962-3333798 GCF_004785775.1 Grammomys surdaster | reverse complement strand
TGATAAAAATATAATCAAGCGGGTAGTTTGAACAACAACAATGACAACAACGACAACAACAATGACAAAACTATTTCCCACAGTGCTGTGTCTGGAAAGTTCAGCTCTATAGGTCTTTCTAGTTTGTTCTTGACAGAATCTACATGTTACTCGGGTAATACACATGGTAAAGAGGGACCTATCCAACTTCTGGACACATGTAATGTGTAATATAGGATCTGATTTGACCCATGAAGTTCGGAAGAATCCACACTGGACTCTCCTTATGGTGGGTGGGAGAAATAGACCAGGTAATGCTCTCTGGTCCAGAGAGAGTCCACATCTGCTACCCAAAAGTTAAAAATGCAATGGTTGGTGATTTCTGTTCATTGGGTTTATGCATCAGACTTTTTTTGTGTGTACGGGTATGACTTAGCTTGACACAGTAAGCAAGACTCAACTCTTTTTGTAGAATCCTCTAACATTTGCTGCTAAGAACCATCTAGGAGAAGCTAAAAACTAGCAAGTAATCTTCCTGAGATGGTTTCACCATGGATTAAAATCTATGATGGGTTTGCTTCTTTAGGTAAGGCTGAGAGAATTTCATTTTAGGAAAGATTCCTGCTATTAATATGCTTTCCCCTTCATTATTAAGTATATAACACTCACTAGGTACTGAACCACACTTTTAAATGATTTCTGTAGACCTACAAAGATGTACTATCTTCTAGTGTTGTCGTATAGACAAATGGATAATGATGCTATAGAATTCCTGATTTAATTCAAATAATTTTAGGAAGAAAGTTTTTAGAGATGGTCGTAGTTGCTAGAAAGATGTAATAACGTTAGAATCGAGACTAGAATGTGCCCACTCCTCATAATAGTAAGTAAAGGCTGCATAATAAGAAATACAATAAGCTTTCATAACCACACCAAAAAGAGAAATAGACTTGGGACAATTTTATGTTCAACGAAAAACATTTAGGTCCAAGGATAAAGTCACAGGTATGTACTATGATAAGGTAAGACCATGCAAAAACTGTCACTTTAACTTTTAGTGAGTATATTATAGTAAAACACTGCTTTGAACCTAGTACCAACTCTTCTGTATCTCTTAATCTATGCAACATTTTATCGCTGAGTTAATTTTCTAATGAACTTTTTGTCTAAGGAGGTATAAAAGACCAGAGAAAAGAAATAAAGTTGATGATTGAATGGTTTGACTTAGGGAGCTTTGCCCCATTCATCTGTCCATCTGTCCATCCACTCATCCATTCAAATGTGTATTTCTGTTTGTCTATATGTTTGTGTGTAGGGTATATGTATATATATGTAAGCATGCATGAATGCTTGTGGGGTTGATTGTGACAGATGGTCAGGCCCGGCCAGAGTATGGGTGTATGAATGTTTGAGTGTATATGTGTCTGCATATTTGACTGTATACAGCATCTTAATTCTTTTCTTTTCCTTCCTCTCTGGTTCACAAAGAGTTAAGCAGCTAAACCAGAGATGCTTCTGGCTGACTCACCAGAGAAAGGAGTACCAGCAATAAATCCTTTTACTTAATTACCTGCTGCTAAACAGCATGTGTTATTCACCAGGTATTAGTACTTATTAAAGCACAAGTAACAAAGAGTTAATGAAGAGTTAAGCTTTTAGTCCTTAAAGAAGCACAGAAGAGTGAGAAAGAGTTAAGATTTTCTAGTGCTTATTTAAGCACAAAGAGTTAAATAAAGAGAAAAGAAACCAGCATTTTTAACCATAGAATAAGCAAGTAAGTTTTTTTTTCTAGTGGATATTTTATTTATTTACATTTCAGATGTCATCTCCTTTCTCCATTTCCCCTCCCTAGAACCCCCTATCCCATCCCCCTTCTCCTTTTTTTTTTTTTTTGCTTTTATACACCATTTTAATTACATGCATGTATTAAGGTCAGTTCTAGGCTGAGGGTCTAGCAATACAATAGACGAAAATAGTCAAGGAACAAGCAAGGCCCTGGAAGTTTTTAAGAACCTTTTAGAAGTTATCAACAAGCATTCAGTATACTTAGAGGGCTAGAAGGCCAGAGACCATTAGTCTTTAAAACTAGGTCCAGAGACCATCAATCTTTAACGCCATGCCTCACTGCAAGCCCATTCCAGGCTGGGCAGGCTCCTGGCAATTTAACTGCTTTGTTGTTAAATAGAAGAAGTTTTGTCTTGCGCTCCCAGGGAAGCCCTGGTGGGCTCCTGCTGCAGAGTCTTCAGTCCTCTCTTTATAGCAGCTCAGTGATGTTCAAACAGCTTCTTCATGGGTTTCACATGCTCACTCCATGTACATTCACCCAGTTTCTAAGATTCCGGTGGATGAATGCTTGCTGCGTACTAACTGAGTGGCATTTTTTTCTGTATCCACTGAAATCTTCCTGAGAACATTACAGTGTCTTCTTCAGAGTTTATCTCGGGGGAAAATGCATTTGACTTAGAAATTGGCCAGGGTCTGTGGTGTTAGGATATCTTCCTGGCAGTCAAACATGCCCTGGGATTTCATCCTGTCTTCCTGTTCTACTCCTTGAAGAAGAGTTTTTGTGACAGTCCCACCAGGATCCACCAGCATCATCTTTATGACAAAATTGAGGTTCCTAACCCTCCACCTACTTACTGAGGAAGGAATGCCTTGTTTAGACTAAAGTCACACATTCACTGATAACCAAGTTGAGGTAACCCATCAGAAGAAGAGTTTCATGAAAGGTGAACTATTGCCAACATGCTACAACCTTCTGCAGGGCAATGCTATCGAGTGACAGGTCGACTACTTCCTTAACTAGATTGAATAACTAGATGGGGATTTCAGGCTCATTTTACCAGATTTTAAAAAATATTTTAATTGCATTTATTTATTTGTGTGTATGTATACATGCACACCATAGTGTGTGTGCCTGTGCGAGTGTGTGTGTGTATGTGCATGTGTATGTATGTGTAGATCACACAACAATTTGAGGGAGTCAGTTGCCCCCTTTATAGTATCTGTTTTCTGAGGATTGAAGTCAAGATACCAGGCTTGGTGGCAAATGATTTCAGTCTCTAACCATGTCACTAGCCTTCAATTATTATTACTTTTTTAATTAAAAGAATTATGTGTAGAGTGGAGAGATGTCTCAGTGGTTAAGAACACCAGTTGCTCTTTCACAGGACCCAGGTTTGATTCCCAGCCCCTACACCTTGATTCACAACCATTTGTTAACTCTAGTTTTAGGGGATCCAACACCTTCTTCTGGCCTCCATAAACACCAGGCACGCATGTGGTTCATAGACAAATATACAGGCAAAGCACTTATGTACACAATATAAAAAAATTAAATAAAAAACTGGTGCTTTAAAACTAAAAATTAATTGTGTGTGTGTGTGTGTGTGTGTGTATACACATGTGATTGTGTGTTAGAAGTCCATAGGAGGACATCCAGTGTCCTGTGCTCTCACTGTCCACTATTTTTAACCTTGAATCAGAGTCTGTCATGGACCTGAAAACTTGCATCTCTGGCTGGGCTGGCTGGCCAGTGAGCTCCCAGCATCCTGTCTGCTCTATTGTTTAGCATTGGGGTTACAGGTGTGCTCTCTGTCCCCGTTTTCAAGAGTGCTGGGATCCAAACTCAGATCTTGCCTCTCATTCTTCTCTTTGCTCAACTATTATGAATAAACATTGTCTTTTCCACAAAGATCCTACTGAGCCCAGATCTACTGTTGCTGAATTCTGAAAACAAAACTCCTTTTCTTCTGGCTAAACTCATGAATTTATTTAGAAAAACATTTATATGACACAGTGACAAGTCTCAGACTTCCAGAGAGTCTTCATCACATTGTCATGGATTTTTCTATTTTCAACGTGCACAGAAGTCACACAAGTGAAACGCAAACTACACACGTTCATTTGATCCTTAATATTAGCTTAAAATAGAGTACTTTAGAATGTATCAGACAACGGCAATTAATATAAAGACACACCACTGGTCAATATGCAGAGCACAAGAGACTGTGGAATGCCCAGCTCTAATGTAGTGTCTGTATTACATCCCTCCCCATAAGGTCCGGTAATCTATGCTGCAGATGGGGAAGACTGGTCAGTAAAGAGAGGTTTTAAGAGCCAGAAGTGGGAAATGACCTCAAGGAAACTGTGTTTCGGACACAATAGGGCAGTTGCACATATGAAATCAGAACATATGTGAAAGCATGCCTAGGACCTCTGCAAGCTCAAGCCAGATAAAATTGCAGAATGGTGGAGGGGGAGGGACATGAGAATTCCCATCTCGAGCTTCTGATATTTGGTAGCTGCTGGTAGAGAAGAGTTAGTCTTCTTTAATGGTGTGACATCTGATATACTGACCACAAGCCCAAACAGGCTCCATACCCAAGATAGTTGAAAAGATGACTGGATGTGTTGAGAGGTGGAGAACTAAGTAGGGGGTGGATCTGGGAGGAGTGGGTAAATATGAGAAAAACAGATTGCTCAAAGAATTAATAAAGCATTATTTAAATGCAATGTGCAAGATAATATAACGAAGCTCAACAGTTTGCTTTGCTACAGGATAAAGGGACGATGAACGTTTTGTTTAAGAATTTAAATCGATGACTGTTAGCAAGCCAACCTAGGGATGTTTTTGATTCTCGTGCATTAATGCAATTAAAATTGGAGATCATATGTTCACCTCCCAATCACATCTCACCCACAGAGGTTTGTCACACACATTGCCAGATGTTATTGCTTCTGACAGTGGTCTATCACTTATTTTTCTCAACTTTAAGCAATTTAGGGACACATCTAAGCTGTCTTCATAATACCTCATCACTCTGGAGCAAATGACAGTACAAAGTCATAACTGTCCCCAAGGAAAATTACTGTGTGGACAGTGTGAACAGCCTGACATGTTTCCCCCTGCTCACTGTCATTGGGAGCTTGTCACCGATCCCTTCTTGATGCATTAGGAAATGACAGATGCTTCAGATGTGTCTCAACCGCCCCCATCCAGGCTTAGTGGATGTCTTGTTAAAAGTACAGCAGGCTTCGGTCTCTAACAAGCCTGACACAGCTTGACAATGGCTTGGCAGACAAAGAAGGCGACACTGGTTCTGGTCTCTGTGGACTTCAGAGTCATTTACAAGATGTGATCACTAATAGGGACTATGAAATGACCAAGCAGACTCTCAGGAGTACAGCTAGACTCCAGAGTGTGATTTCAGTGTATAACCTGTGCCCCCTCCAATATCACTGAACTGATGGAGAAATTTAAAAGAATTCTCTTTTCCAAGTTTCAATTATTTAAAGTCTTAAAATGTTTGGGTATTGGGACTAGAGAAATGGCTAAGCAGCTGTTCTTACAGAGGACTGGGATTCAGTCCTAGCACCCACATGGTGGCTCAAGTTACCTGTAACTCTAGTCCCAGGGATCTGATGCCTACTTCTGTCCCCTTTAGACACTACACTGACATGGCACTCGTATATACATGTGGATAAAATAAGATGAAAGAAAAAAGTTCAATCCACAGAGCTAGGCTTATCATAGTGATACAAGGTTCAGGAGATTTGAGGTGGATTAGGGTCTTCAATCACATGCATTCTTGACAAGTGGCCAGACATCTCTGAGAGTTTTGGCCAGTCTCATTCTGTGCCAGTCATTTGTCTTCTTTTGGTTTAGTTCAATTCATCGCCAAAGGAAGACTGAACTGACAAGTGCCTGCTTACAAATGTCACATTCAGACATAACCATTAAACATCAGGAGGAACCTAACTTCACATCTACCAGTGTGCTGACCACTTCTTCACAGACTCTGGGTTCTGTCTGTTTACACAGGACCAGAAGAGTTCACAGGCATGAATCTGGTAGCCTTTCTTGCATTGGGTAATATTTTTTAAATGGCTCCTAAAGTTAAAAAGGAAGATGAATCCCCTCTCAGCTCTCTCCAGCTGAGCGGTCCTTAACACTTAGCATGAGAACCACAGACTCCTGTTTGTTTTCCTTCTGCATCCTGACTGGTCATATATTTGATCAAATTCTCTGTGTCTTATATATTTTCTTATTAAATTATAGGAATGCTTTAGATACTGAAGGTTTTTGGGGTCTACTCAGATGCTAATTTTACTTGTGATATTTACAGTGAATACATAGTTATCTTTCAATGGAGTAAAACCTAATCTTTAGAAAAATTACTGTTTGAGAATTTCATACATCTATGGAGTGTGTTTTGTTTAAGTGCACCCACTCACGCCTCCAGTTCCTTCTATGTCTCTCTCCCACACCCCAAATCTATCTTTTTTTCCCCCTGTGGATTAGGTCACCTTCAGGAAAATGGTTTTGTAATTAAAAAAATCATTGAAGTGTGTGTGGGAACTTCTTTTATACATTTTCTGGGGGTATTTTGCAATAACTTTTGCATCCTACTAGTCACAAAATCTGTTTGCTATTTGAATTAACTTTTGGTCAGTAGTGGAAAAGATTTATTTTTATTACTTATTCATGTGTCTGTGTCACATGCTGTGATTCATGCTCTTACACATGTGTCATGTACAATATCTTCACACATGTAGTTTATATCCTGCCTTGGAGTTGTTAGACATTTGAACCTCCAAACACTGTGATAGTTCCTAAAGCATACATTCCTTTTTCTGCCTCCAGCTGTGGGGTTGAGTTCTGCAGCTGAGACTCTCCATTCCCTTCAGATTTGCAGTGACTTTCAGACATGCTAAGCATGTTGGGAGATCAGGTGGAGGTAAGTGGGTGGAATGGCTCCCTAGGGTCCCCTGCACAGTCTCAGGTCTTCTCACATCTTTATGCCACTGAGCCCAGATAAACCCATGGGAACTACACAGATCACAGGACCAGTTAAATACTACAATGTCTTTCTTAGAGATATACTGTTATTCTCCTCTGGTGTCTTTTGCCACATTTATCCAGTTGTTTCCAGTGTTGAGTTGACCTGGTCAGAGTGGCTTTCTGAGATAATAGAGTTCAATATTCCTTAAGTCCAGGTTAGAATTCTTCTGGGTGCTAATCAAGAGTGTCATTGTTGAAGTGACAATAAGTCCATATGTGCTCAGGGCTGTAATGAGCCGGATTCTCTGGTGGGGGCTGTGCATTGATTTAACTCTATGAACCCATAATTAATTCTTCTTTTCAAGGCATGTGATGACAGGTAGCTGAAATGGATTGCTAGACAGACTTTTCACTTATTTTAAGTGTATGTTCATTACCTTAGTCCAGGACCCAATTATTTGAGCTTTCAACGAAGCATCCAGCTCTAAACTGGCTTTTCATGATGCATTCTCTACTTGACTGTGCATCCAGTTGCCATTGGCAATCACATTACTGCCTAGAATCTAAAACATTCAGTGACTTGCCATAGAGGGAAGGTACCATCCTGACTTCTGAGTATTCCTTAGTACCTTTGCCCAATGTTTCATGCTTCTGGACAACATTTGTACATCTCTGGATGAAGCCTCTCTTCTATAACACAGGGAGTTCTGAGACTTCTCTACTCATTGTTAGAATTCTCTACTCTATAGGCCCTAGCCCAAGTTCTGCTTACAGCACATACATATTCTCTCCTGGTAACTACTAATCCTATTTGAGGGTCCTCTCCATACTTCCTTCAGGAAGACCATTTGGTGATTAGGTGTTATGCCTTTGGTTTCCTTAACTTGTTCAATAAAATTCAAGCTCTCTAAGACTGAGCTGATTTCCTAATTATCTTTTCGTCTTTCAAGAAGATAGAATCCTAGCATATACTTGGCAATCAAAAGTGACCTTTTAAATTAATAAGCAACATTTGCACACATATCCTTGCATTATGTTAACTGAAATTATGTGAGAATTTCATAGGATCAACTAGAACATAATCAGGATAGTAATATCAGTCAAGATATTTTAATGGGAACAATTGTATCTGAATGTAAAGTCCTTATTCAAATATCCTTTTTGTTATTTATTCTTTGGTAATTTTATACATGATATCTATCTATCTATCTATCTATCTATCTATCTATCTATCTATCTATCCATCCTATCCCCTCAACTGTTCCCAAAAGACCTCCATATCATTCTTCCAACTTCAAGTCATCATTGCCATCATCTTGTTCTTCTCCCTCATCTTCCTCTTCCTCCTTATTTTTCTCTTCCCCATCCTTTTTCTCTTTTTTCTAATTCACTGACTCTTATAGGCATGTTTTAAGGGTCATCCACAGAGTCATGGACAATCTACCATAGACCACACCACTGAAGAAAACTGACTCTCTAACCTGCAATAGCCATAATCTGCCAAAAGATTCTTAGAATTTGGGCTTTGTGAACTTCTCTCCCTGAAAATATACTTTATCAGTTAATAGAGTCAACACACATGGAACCATTGGATATCAACATAGTAGTGTACTATGAATTAAATAAACACAAAGTAGATTTTCAATAAATAAAATGAAAGATAAGCAGATCAAACAAAACATTCCATGAAGAAATGGAGCATTTTGCCACCAGGTAAAGGTTCTGTACCAGTTCACACAGTATGTCAGGTAGGACAGACATAGGAGCACATCCTGTGCCCATTTTAAACAAGGCCTGTTGCACTCATTAAGAGGGGCATACAAAGCCCCCATGGCCCAGTGATGCAATTTAGTGTCTAATTTCTGTTTACATTCACTTACACTACTTATATATATACTTCTGGGAAATAAAAACCTTTGTAAGTCCTTTGTACATAGACTAAACTGAATGTTGGCTTGCTGACTCTGCCCTCTCACATCTGCTCTCCAGCTTCAGGACAGAACATCTGTTCTATCAGACAGACTTTCCTGTCAACTCATTGAAGACTGAGTGTCTTTTTCCTCATACTCATTGTATTTCCTCCTATCACCCAATGTTGTATCAGTGACTTTTTACTGTCTTTAAATATGTCTTAACGTATTCACTGCTTTCTTTACAACTGACACTTTTGATAAACATGTATCTCTGATGTTTTAAGAGCTTCAAATAGTATAGAATGCAACACAATCATTGGATTTACAAGCAGATATACAGAAATGTGCTAAATTGGCCTCACTAAAAGATTTTTCTGCTTTGCAAAATAAATGAAAACCAAATTGATTTGATATAATGAAGCAATAAGGAAAGGCCAGTCCTTGGCAGTTAACCCTGATGGTTATTAACTGCTAAGCAATGCCTTGCCCTTGGGCCTTAATTAGCACTTGAAAAATGGGAAGCAGTTATTATGTTGAAAGCCTAAAAAAGTTGAGCTTCGACTTTGTAGGGATATACTGTTCTTGCCTGATTGATTTCTTAACAATTAATGGAAGTTCGTGTTTCAAATTATGTCTTTCTGTAAAACAACTGAAAATATTCAAGGGAATTCATTTTTTTCCTAGGGAATAAATTTGTTATATGAATGTCCCATGAAGGTTTTTTTTTTTTGGATTAAGTATCTGGCAATAGAAATTAAACTGCATTTGTTTTATAGTGTTTTTCTTAATTGTAAAAGAAAACTCACAGAAATATAGAGAAATCATGAAAAGCAGACTAATAATCTTCTGAAGACCATCATCAGTATGTTTGATTTAATTTAATTTTTCTGTCTGTGAGCAGGCATTTCTTCAACATGGCAAATTAAAGTTTATAAATATTCAATCCATCTTTTCAACTATCTTTATATAATGAATATTTTTAACACTGTCTCCAGCATTCTTTTCAATGACTTCTAGAAAGCATAATAGAAAAATGATGAAGTATTTGAATTTAAAGTATGTAACAACTCAGGGTGTAATGGTTCGAAGCTGTGTGGCAACTGTTATGAGAAGAGTCTCCTGTCCTGATGTCATGGAAACATCAATGTTCACAGATGGGAATGGGTTAATGCAGCCACCAGACTAATCATCTATTGAGTTCTTTCTAAGGTGACATTGCACTGATTTGGGCTCAAACTCTTTTCCTTCAAATCTTGTGCAGTGAGTTAGAAATCCCAAACCAGCCTTACCCATTCTTGGTATTTTTCTTGGTTGCTTATCTTTGAATATATAGTACTTTTCAATAGTTAATCATAGAATATTCTGGAAGGCTCTAGACAAAACAGCGCAGTTTCTCTTCTTTCAGGAATGCAATAGTGTTCCATAAATGGTAGATAAAACTTGTGTACCCTTATCCTCTCCAGCCTGACGTCATGTGGGTGTGACTAGACTCTGTCATACTCCCACCCATCTCACACACTTACAAATGCAATCCCTACACAATTCCACAAACACACACAAATCATCTGACAGCACACACCTCACACTATGCACACCACAGCAACTGTCACACCATTCCATTCCTGATGGGTTACATTCATTTTCCAGAGCTGTGAGTAGCATTTCCTGCAAGTATCACAGTCTCTCAGTCCCTGAGGCCTTACATTGATTTAGACTGATCTGTCTTGTGTCAAGAAGAAATCTTTTCAGATGTTTGTCACACAGTTTCATGGATCTATGGTCCTTGGCTTGGGAGAAGTGGAAATTTAGCTCTTGCTTCAGCACTGAAGGTGGTTGCAGTGTCTGGACCAGCACTGTGCAAACCTCAGGAAAGGCTGGAGAAGGGAGAATGAAATGGACACACTCTCTCTCTTTCCAGTCTGTGCCTCATCTCTCATGTTAGCAGTCTGCTTTGCTCTTAATCCTTGAGTGTTGAAGCACAGCAGCTCATACACTGGCCCTCAAATCTCAGGAATCTGGGAATCAAAGACTCTTTGAGGGAGTGTGATTAGGATGTTTACTTTCAGTTGATGGGAATCTGTGAGCCCATAAGAGCTTCTTAAAAATACCATTTAAATTTTAAGATTACAAAATAATCACCTTTCCCTTCTCCCTTTTCTTCCCTTTAACTCCTCCCATGTATTAACTACTTCTTCTTGCTCTCCTTCAAATTCATGATCACCTTTTCTTTCTTTAACAGTTGATGTTGTTGTTATTGTTGTTGTTTTGTGTGTGTGTGTGTGTGTGTGTGTGTGTGTGTGTATTTCCTAAATACATAAATATAACTTGCTCAGTTTGTATACTGGTACCTGTATGTATGTTTTCATGGCTGAGCATTTGGTATTGGATAACCAATTGGTGTTCTTTTCACTGACGAAGACTATTTCTCCAACTTTCAGCATTCCTTACTCACCTGTAGCTCTCTGTCTATGGTGAAGCCCCATGAAATTTCCATGTTAGCATGTTATTGGTGCCATCCTTGTTCATCTCATGTTTAGGCAGCCATGTTGGTGAGAGTTTATGAGTGTTGCTTCTGACATTCCTAAGAGACACATCCCTGGTCCTCCGCCTCCTACAGTACTTCTGACATGATGCCTGAGCCTTAGATGCAGCAGTTGTGTGGTAGATTATCTACTTGTCTGAGCTTCATAATTCTGCTTTTCATTGGTTTCGATTTACTGTAATGGTCTCTGTTGCAAAGAGATGTTTCTTTGATGAGGGGTAAGAATTATACATATCTGTCTAAATCCTGGAGGAATCCAGAAGGGTTTCTGAAAAAAGGAATGATACTTTTGTAAATATCAGACTAGCTTCTTTTCTCTGGAACAGAAATTAGGCCATGGCAGAGAAAAGAAGGCTACTAGGGAAATATTTCATCAATCCAGGGACACATCTGTTATCTAGGGCCAGCATGTGGAGAATGTGGTGATGAACAAAGAGTTAATGAATGGTGGTTGTAGCATGAATAGATTTTGCAGGTAGAAGCAAAACAAACAAACAAACAAACAAAAACAAAAACAAAAACAAAAAACCGAAAATGTGCTAAGGAATTGACTAGGATATAAGAGAAAGAAAACGAGGAATCACCAACGATACAACTTTTAAACTCAGGAATTGGAGGACATAGATGCTAAAAGGGAAGAACACATGCTGAGGAGAGTTTGTCTGATAGATCAAGAGTGTAGATGCCTTGCTTTATTGCATTTTCTTAACCTCCTAGACTAGAGAAGAGCAAAGGGTGTAGAACGCAGAGCTGAAAAAAGCCGAGGAAGGTGAAAGGGTTAGCCTTAGGTGACACCAGGCTTTTACATGTTTCAGTCTCACAGCCTACTCATATGTCTAGTTTGTAACTTAGCAATGTTTCAGTGTCTCCATAAATTTATCATCTCCTGCCTATGGAGAGACCATATACTTTATACATGAAATTCCTGAAGATGTGTGGTGTGGAAAGCCGCGGCTTGTGCTGACAGCATTCGCCATTACAAGATGGCGCTGGCATCCGGTGCTCCTCCAAGTAAACAAGTAAACCGCGCATGTGCTATGGTAAAAGCGTGCCAAATCACAGCCCATCCCAGGGCGTAATTTGCGTTCCTGAGCAAGCAGCCAATCAGACATGAACACGCCGCTCCAGGGGTATATAAGCAGTGCCTTTTCGGGGCCCGGGGTCTTCCTCCTTTCATTAACAATAAATGTTTGCTGCGGAAGGATCCTGGTGTCCCCATGCATCTTGCTGTCGAGATGATTGCGCGGGTCACAGTGTGGTAGTAATAGGTCTCTCCAGCTCCCCTCATTGGCGAGCTTCTCCTAGATTTTCTTCAAATGCTCATAGTTACATTATTGATCTCAATTGAATGGATTATCTTGAGCAAAAGAAATGGGGATGGCTCTCTGTGGATTTAGCTGAGGGATCAGTGGCAAAGGTCAAGCGTCTCAGTGTTTGCTTAGGGAATGAGGATGGAGTGAGACTGTGGATACAGGGTTTGGAGTGAAGAAGTCAGATACTCATCACCACTGAGGGGAAGATGCAGCTGATTGCATACTAAGTGTCTGGACTTAGGAAACATTTTCTAATAAAATGGGATCAATGACACCCATCCACTGAGTCATTGAACCTCCTCATGAGATAGTCAGTTTGTCTTCCACATTCTCTTCCTGATTGCCCAAGCAAGGCTACTAAGAACATGTCTATAGCCATCAATATTAGGTTACAAGAAGGAGTTTTTTTCATTTTATAATAATTTATAAAATAAAATTAATAAATTCTGCCTAAAATATGTCAATACTGGAAGCAAATGGAGAGTTGGAGAACTCCTCCATACTTCTAACATGATGAGGCAGCTGCTGATATTTTATGACTGTTCTTTCTAGTTTCTTACCATTTGGACTCTTAAAATCTGAAAATTAAACACCAGCTTTTGATACAGTATGTGATTCAATAAAAACAATTTCCCTTACATTTTATTAATGCTTACAAATGTCACTTAGATGATCAATTATAACTCTGAGACCACCATTCCTTGCTTCGAGGACATTTTACCATTATTTATGCTTTATTATCCTTTATTTATCTTAACTTATTGGTCATTCTAATTGATAATAATTCTTACTGACTGGTATTTGCATGCTATTTTAGAGAAATATTCTGTTTTAAAAAATATAATGAGTAATTTTTAATAATATAAAAATGTAATATAAATAAATATAATATTGATGAAACATCAACAGATGTTCCAGATTCTCATGTGCAATGGCTTTCTTACTGTCTCCCTTGGAAACTCCACGAAATGTCTTATCTGCTTAGTCAGGATTTCTACTCTTAGGTCACCTCTCTCTTCCAAATTAGCCTAACTATTTGCTCAATCCCAAATCCTAGGAACCATTTATTTCAATCTACATATTCAACATTTAATCATGGGATACTTTTAAAGTAGGCATGTTAACATATATTTTAATTACACATTGTAAGTAGAAAGTCATTGGAACTAATTTAATTAAATCTACCCATTTTGTCACTGAGAGAAACACAGGTTAGTCTGGGGTCAAGCTCATGTCTGCACAAACAAGGGCTAGAGGCAAAGAATGAGATCATGACTCTTTCAATGGGCTGGGACCAGAGGGACACTGTTATAAACCTGCATTCTGAATTTCAGGATCCCAATGGGAGCCCAATGAGAAGTTCATTGAACTCCTATGCTTTTATGTGAGTCAGACAGTCAGAGGGTGAAGTGTCAGGGTTCACATTCTTCTTTGTGGCCATGCTGGTTGGCTCCCCAACACTTGCTTCCTTCTAGCTCCACTCTCCCTTCTCTTGGAACATGATCTTGTTATAGTTTGACATTTTTCCAGTGTGTGTGTGTGTGTGTGTGTGTGTGTGTGTGTATGTCTGTGTGTCTGTGTGTCTGTGTGTCTGTGTGTCTGTGTGTCTGTGTGTCTGTGTGTCTGTGTTGTTCTGTTCTTACCATCTCAAGAGGAAAACTCCTCATCCTCATTTGGCCAGAGCTACATTCCTCTCCACTCTCCTGTTGGCACTATATCTTATCTTTCTCTTTTTTTTCTCATTTATATCTCATTCCCTACTAAGTTCTTGTTAATAATTTTCAGACATACACCATATATATCTCAGACTTTTATCTCTTTTTCTATGGGCAGTTCACTTCCTTAGAAGGTGACCATATGTCCCAAACTAGTCTGTCTCTCTGATGCGAGTCAACCCACCATTAACAGCAAGGAAGGAATTCAGGTGAGTCATGCCCATTATCTTCTGGTTGACTTTTTATTTCAACTTCTTACAATACCAAGAGTAACATGAATGACAAAGGGTACTTAAAGTCCTTTTCTTTCAACTGCAGCATGCTAAATAATCTACACCCTCTCTAGGGCCATTTATTCTGGTCCCTTCTTGACCTCAGTGCTCCAATCACTGTTCCTCCTTGACCTTTTGTCTTTCTTGAGGTTCCAACAGCCTCCTCACTCTCTGCATGGTTGTTCATCTATAACTCATTAGGACCTGATTCATCTTTCCCTCCTCAGAGGTGATTCCTCATTCCTTTTCAAGTCCTACCCATCACACTAATGGCTGTTCCTTCACTTTTCATGAGGAAAAACATTCTGTATATCTGTTTAATTCAATCTTTCCTCCACTTAGCTTGTGAATTTCATGGAACTGACCAGGATCCTAATTGGTTCCCTGAAAGTCCACAGATTATTGACTGGCTCCTGACAAGTGTGTAGCCACCCAATGGACACTTGTTGAGTAAAATAAATCAGAGATTAAATAGGAATTTAAAGGGATAAAGCAAAATCTCCCACTAATTATTCTGGCTACCACTAATTATTTTCTTCTTTCCTTCCCACACCTCTCAGAAATTAGCTAGGTCATCCTATATTTGATGATACATGCTAGGGGTACAAAAGATTGAACACACTGTTGTTTCTGGTCTTCGTATGTATGAATTATGAGTCTTAGGGAAATGGAGTGTAAGTGTTCTCTTAAGGAACTCTTCTTTCAAATTTTACCAGCCTGAGAAGTCATAGGCCTTGTGAATAGGTAGCCTTGGCAGATAATACCAACTTAGAGAAGGACAAGTGAATCATAGGCAGAGTCATAGTGACCTGTCCCCTGAACCTTCACCCAGCCGATACCCTGTTCTGAAAGATATCTGTACTCCCCCTGAACACCCATGCTGTGATGTCATCCCCTATCCCCTTCCCCACGTCCTGCTTTTTTGTGTTTATAACCCCTGTGTGAATAAGTAAAAATTACGATTTGATTTAAAAAAATTTTAAAAAAAGGAAAAAAGGAACTCTCCTTTCTTAAGAACAGAACCCCAGGGACACAGAATAGTCTGAGACTAACTTATGGAATTCAAGATCAGAGGGAGCTACACACTCTACCACTGTAAGAACTTCATACATAGCAGAGCACCATCAGACAGTAAATCATGAAGTATCTTGAGAAACTGATCATCTAGGAGCCCTGAGACTTTGAACCACACAGGTAACATCCTAAGTATGTTATTTACATTTCTATTGCTGTGTCAAAATACCCTGACCAAAATCAAGCCAAAATGAAACAACCAAAACCAAAACCAAAACCAAAACCAAAACCAAAACCAAAACCA
>NW_021604633.1:3272278-3317952 GCF_004785775.1 Grammomys surdaster | reverse complement strand
AACCAAAACCAAAACCAAAACCAAAACCAAAACCAAAACCAAAACCAAAACCAAACCAACCAACCAACCAACCAACCAAAAAAAAAAACCCCAAAAAACAAAAAAATAAAACAAAAAACAACTTAGGGTAGAAAGGGTCATGTGAACTTAACAGTTCCATGTTATAGGCCACCATTTAGGGGAAGTTACAATGGCAGATGCTTGAGCCTGGTTATGGGCCACATCCCCTATACAGTAAAACAAAGAGAGAAATAATTCACTCACTTGCTTGTGCACAATTCCATTTCTCCACTCTTAAATAGTTCAAGACCTGCTGCCTAGGGAATGATTCCACCCACAGGGGCCTGGATCTTCTCACATCAATTAACCTAAGATGATCTCCTATAGAGATGTCCACAGGCCAACTCAATATATATAACCCTCATTGAAATTCTTTTCCCAGGTGAATCTAGGTTGTGTCCATGTCCTGTTTATTTCCTTGTTTTTTTTTTGCCAATTTGGCACAAGCTACAGATAAACCTGATTGAGAGAATGCCCATCAGATTGCCCATAGGAAATCTGTCAGGCTTTCCTTTATTGACATTTGATGTGGAGAGGGCTCACATTACTGTGGGTGGTGCCATCCCTGGGCAGGTGTTCCTAAGTGCTATAAGACAGCAAGGTGAACAAGCTACAAGAATCAAACCAGTAAGCAGCATTCTTTCATGGCTTTGGTTTCAATTTCTGCTTCCAGGTTCCTGCTCTGACTTCCTTTTATGATAGACTGTAAAATGTAAAGTTAATTATACCTTTTTCTCTCTGCGTTGCTTTGAGTCATAGTGTTTTATCACAACAATCAAAACCCTGACCTTGATGATCTAGATAAAAAACCTAACCATCCACTGAGAATATTATTGAGATCGCCGCCGCCGCTGCCACCACCACCACCATAAAATGCCTGACAAAATCAACTAAAGGAAGCAAGTCTTTTATTTAACCATTTATTTTTCCTCACAGTTAAAAGGTGGAGAAGGCATGGTGGCAGAAGCAGGCAGTAGGTGATTGTATTGTATCCTCAGCCAGGAAGCAGAGAGAGATGATTCTGGTACTCAGCTAACATTCTCCTTTTTATCCAGCTATGAACCCTAGCTGCTCAAATGGTAAGGTCTATAACTAGGGTGACAAATTTATTCTATCTTTAAATCTTTGAGGCAAGTGAATTCCTTGAGTATAGTAGCACACACCATGACCTTCATCTGTATGTCTGCCCTGGACATAAACTTAGTTTTGGTTAGTTTTTGCATTATTGTCCCCTTTCTCTTTACTGTGACAGTAAAAACTAGGATCATAGCACCAGCCAGGTATGTGTTCACAACTCTGAATTTGCACAAGGCAAATGACTTTGCTGAGGCTGATAATTTCTTTGTATTTCTAACAAGCCACTAGGTGCAGGATTATGCTCAAAACAGACTATATCACAGAATAGAGTGGCTGAACCTATTGTGATACTTAAAAGTTTAAAAATTTCCTACAAAATCTTCCCAGCATCATCTTACTTAGATACGGGGCTGCATCCTGAAAGCTGGTGTGTTCTGTATACCTAAAAATTAAATAATGCTTAACAAATATTCCTGATTTTATCTCATAAACTGCTTTATGGTGAATGTACATTCCCAGTGGATGTTGTCCTGGGAGATTTAGTAAAAAAGCTTTATTTTTATACAGCTTATTACCACCCATAATAAAAAGCTGTAGGTCAATGAGTCTTAAGACAAAAACTAGAAAGTTTAATCAACTTCAACTTTCCAATTTCATTAAATGTGTTTGACATATTGATGAGGTGGGTAATTTGCCATAAAGCACAAATGTGTTAAACATGATGACCTGTGTAAAAGTCGGCTGAATGGTTGGGAACAGAGACTAAGTTAATTAATGGAAGGGTACATGGTGAACTTCACAGACTCTTTAGATAAAGTAACACAAATGACTTCGTTATGATTAATAAAATTCTACATGCCAAAGGAATCAAAGCTGATGAGATTAGCAAAGGTTATCCAAACTTGCCCATTTATATAAGTCAATATAACAGAACACACTAAGGAGGATTGGAAGCAGGCATAGTTAGATAGGAGGCAAACAAGTTACCATTTTTCTGTCCTGTTACAAGGTAGTGTCCTTCAACATCTTCATCTAATCACTGAGGAGTTTTGGGTTTTCATAATCACAGGAGTACATGGTTTAAAAATTGCATTTTAGTCAAAATTCTATAATTAATAATGTCTGCAATCATTTTTTAAGATCGAAAAAAACTATGTGTATATGTATGTGTCTATGTGTGGGTATGTACAGGTGAATGCAGGTATCTGCTGAGCCCAGAAGAGGACATTGGATTCTCTGGAGCTGAAGTTACAGGTGTCTGTGCATTGTCTCACGTGAGTGCTGGGAACTGAACTCTGGTCCTCTGGAAGAGCAGCCAGTGCCCTTAACCACTGAGCCACACCCCTCAGCTCCTGTAATCAAGTTTTTATGCTGCAAAGTCACTAGGTAATTGTTTCTATATTTATATGAGTTCATAGCCTGGAAAGAGATGCATACAGTTAAAATAGACATTGACAGAATATAAATCCAGACATAGAATTTTGAATGAGAAAGGTGTCTGTTTATACATTAGTGACTTTTTAGGTAGACCTGGGAGAAATGGTATCTTTGGACTGGGTTTAATGAATTGGCTCTTCGGCCAACTTTACTGGACACCTGCTTTTGTAGATAAAATCTTATTGAGACACAGGGAGGCTGTTCACTCTGCTGTGGTGAGTGACTGTTTCCCATGTGATGGCAAAGCTGAGGAGATGCGGAAGAGCATGCACAGCCATAGACTAATTATTGATGAGTACTTCCCAGAAAAGCACTGTGGCCTGCTTGGCCTTTTCATTGCCTCTCATCGCCTTTCAGACGCTGGCACATGTTCTCTGGATGTCAAGTCTGATTAAATCTCTTATCATGTGTGATTGACAATCACTTATTCACACCTGAGTGTGGAATCCCAAGACCTGATATACGATGGGATGTAACTGATCACAGGGAGTCTTGGGCTCCTCTGCACTCTGCTCTAACTACTGAGGCTTTATACCCCAGTAGAATTTGTGATTGTGTGTGTCTTTCTTACATTTCTTTGGAAAATCATTCCTATTAAAATTTAGGCAATTATCATGCATATCGCTTCCTAGAAATGTAAAATACCGATTTTTATCTCTTCATAATAAATACACCACCCCTCCCCCCCAAAAAAAAAGAGAAAAGAAGGAAGGCAGAAGAAAAGGGTGAGTGTTAAGAGGATATAAAGGAAGAGAAGAAAGAAAAAGTCAAGAGACAAGGTAGTTGACCTGAGTGTACTCTCAACATTGCTGTAGAGTAATTGACTGATCACCCACCCGATACTCTGTTCTGGAAGATATCTGTATTCCCCCTGATCACCCATGCTCCAGTGTCATCCCCTTCCCCACGTCCTGCCTTTTTGTGTTTATAACCCCTGTGTGAATGAGTATAAATTTCAATTTGAAAAAAGAAAAAAAAAGAATCACTCTTTCCTAATTGACGAAGCCGGATGAGATAGGATTGACATGTAGTGTCATTGACACGTGATGGGACTGACACATGATATGAATATCACTGTGACTTCTGTCTGCTCAGCCTCATGTGGTCAGTTTAATTTCTTGTTCTCCCCTCCATTTTCCAATCCTATGATAATCACATTTATGATTTAACCTCTTGGTTAACATGAAGACAACAAGAAAACATTGTTAGCTCCAGCAGCAACACTTACTTCATTCTTACTCGTGTAAAGTGATGCAACTTTGTGATCCGTGACCATGTCTCCCATCTTGGTCACCTCATCTGCTCTCTGCTTATGCGATGCCAAATGTCATAGATTCACATCTGAGGAGGGTTACGCATCATTTGTCTTTTATTTCAGTTAAAAAATGTACACTTTCATGGATGTTTTAACAAATCACCAGAATTCCTTTTCTGAGGTTGCATAATATTGGTTTTGTGTGTGTGTATGTATGTATGTGTGTGTGCATGTGTGAATGTATGGTTACTTGGCCTGCTCCCATTGAACATTCTTTGTATTTATTGCTTGTGGTACATGATTTTTCTAATGTGACACTGAATCTAGTTTCTTAGCATTTTATTGGATATTTTTATGGAGGATAAATGTTTATCAGGAACATGGGTCTGTAGTTGTCTATTTAGTGGGTCTTTTGTCTAGTTTTGGTCTGTCCAGATTTTCTGCTTCCTCTAGATTAAGTGTGGGCAGGTTTTATGTTTCAGGAATTCATTTTTCTTTTTTATGGGATTTCTTCTTGCATACACTCTCATGATGGCCCCTTATGATACACATCTGAGATACACATTGTGTGTTTTGTTCTTCACTCTGAGTCTGTCCTTTTCTTAGTTTTTTTTGTTGCTTGGAGTCACAAACTATGACAGGTACCCAAGAGGCCATTTATTAATCACAGAGATCTTAGTCTGTAATCTGCTCCTTCTTGGCTTTTTATCTGTGTAACATCAAGAGACAAGAATATGCCAAGTGGGCCTGCGTTCAACTGTCTGCCTCAGCACCAGAAGATCTCTCATTAAGCCTTTCTCTCAAGAGCTCTCCCACCTCCATCAGCCTCCCCACCAGGGAACAAGCCTTGAGCACATAGATCTGGGTGATCTTTAAGACCAAAGCTATGCAGGGCTATAGCTCTGGTCACTAGTGTGATAACTCTTTTCATGGTAAGATCTTTGTTTGCCATTGGATACCATGTCTTTAATTTGACCTGCTTGTTCTTGACCCTTTATTATGTTCTTTCTTACGATGATTTATAGCTTCATTGGTTTATAGTTTCTAATTCCCCGAGGTGTCAGATTCAGTGGTGTGAGACTTTTCTTCATTTCCAGCACAGTCATTCCTTGCTCTGATCTTCTCTCTTCTCACTTGTGCCACAAGATAAATCTCGACAAGCTATATTTCCAAATTTTACTTGCTTTTTGCTTGGATGCAGTGGTTGTCCAATAATGTGTTGCTTACTTTACACCTCCTCATGAATTTTCCATTTCTACTACTTTCACAAAATCATGGCTCCAATGGATTCTGTGTGGTACAATTTCAGCAATTTGTTGAATCTCATTTGTGACCTAGCATGGGACCTGTCCTGGAGAGCACTCTGTCCTCCAAGAGAAAGCTTTGCTGTGGGTTGGGAACTGTTTCCCTGTTTGGACATGTATGTGTTTCTGAAGGGCGGGATTGTCGACATATCTCATATTTATTGTTTAGTTGAAGTTTGCCTTTTAAATTTGTAAGTATTTGCTTATAGTATTTATGTGGTTTTATACTGTGTTAGCATGTTTTGTATCATATGTGACATTTTTTGCCTGTCCTCCTGAATTAACCCTTTCACCTGTAAACAATTAACTTTCCCCCAGGGGTAAGTTTTGACTTGAAATTTCTTTTGTCTGACATAAATTTGTTTTTTAAAAACCACTATTTTACACAAAATGTATTTTTCTGCCTTTTCATGTTCAGCCTGTCAACATCCTTAAATTTAAAGAAAATTCTTATAGATTGCATATAATTGACTCTTAGTTTCTCATCCATTAACCTACTTGGAGTTCTTTGATTGGGGATTTAATTTTCAAAGAGGTGGATTAAAAATTTTAAATTTTAAAGAGATGGATTTAAAGGATTTACTATGCGTATTCTGTTCTCATAGTCTCAGGCCCTTTTGTTCAGGGTTTCTTTCCTTTCATTTTCATTTAAACTTCATTTCCGTTGATAGTTTCCTTTTCTTTTGCATGGTAGGATTTGTTTCTTTGCCTTTGTGCAACTTCTTATCCTCCACCTTTTTAGTTTTTTTGTGTGTGTATGTTGTATGTATGCATTGTTTTGCATGGTGGTGGTGGTGGTTGTGGTGTTGGAGTGTGTTTGTGTGTATAGGTCCAGACTGATGTCTAGAATCATCCTTAAACTAGTGCTATGAACATAAAACCACTGCTGGTCTGTCTCTTGGGGTCAGAGGGAAGGATCTGTCCATTCCTACTTCCAACTCCAGACAGTCTCACTGTGGAGTTCCCTGCTGACCCTGAAGATCAGACATATTCCCAAGGAAAACTGGTTACTCAGGTTGAACCCCAAATGAGGAAGTAGAGGATCACAGGGCATAGAGGTTTAAATATGAATGGCCTTCATAAGTTCATATACTTGAATGCTTGGGGAGTGGTACTATTTGAAAGTCTTGGTAGATATATGACCTTGTTGGAGGAAGTGTGTCACTAGGGGTGAGCTTTGGGGTTTCAGATGCCCAAGACAGACCCAGTCTCTCTCTTTCTGCTGCCTGTATATAGAACTCTCAGTTCCTTTTCCAGAATCATGTCTGTCTACCTGCATCCAAGTTTTCCACCTTGCTGGTAATGGACTAAATCTGTGAAACTGTAAACCAGTCCTTGCTCAATGATTTCTTTTATAAGAGTTGCCTTGATCTTTTCACAACAATGGAACACTGTCCGAGACACATGGCAACAGTACAATGTGTGACACTGGCACACACTGTACTACAGGCAGCAGAGCAAGCTTATACTAAGAGACCACTGGTAGACACATCAAGATCAGTTGACCACTGATTAACTAGTGAGAGGAAGCAAAGTGTAAAGTGAAAATTCTTTACAAAATGCCTGGCTCAAGACATGATCCATAGATCTCTATAAAGTAGGAGGTCTGTTGTATAACACTGTGCCTAGGGAGATAAGCACCTCAGATTAGGAGCCCAGAGCAGACCAGAGTAAGGATAGCAGCAAAGTATAATTTGGTGAATCAATAGACTTTACTGGGGTTACTTACAGAAATATGGGTGACACTCTTTTGTGGTGTTACATCTGGGTCACTATGTTAAAGTAACCTGTAATTGGAACATTTCTCAACATACATGGATACCAGGGCATGGGGCAACCTAGACATTTGTCACTTTCCTGCCAAAAGCCAGAATCTGTCAAAATTTCTGAAGTTGTGTGTTTTAAAAAGAGGGAAAGCTTCTATTACTCTCTTCAAATTCATTTCTTCTTAATCATAACATGCCTTTCGCTTGCTGCACACAAAGCCTGCAAACACAAACCTCCAACTCCCACAGTGGAGGTATGGGAGCAGGGAAGGGAAGTGGAAAGTTGTGTGTCCCTAAAATAGAAGTTTTGGTTAAGCTGCCAAAAGTAAGCAATTTAGCTGCCAGACAGTCAGTGGGATGGACTGAGGCAAACACAAGCAATAGGAAGGAGACAAGAGGCAAACACATCATTTCCTTTGTTTGTTTCCCTAAGTCCTATCTTTTCAGGGTTTGAGAGATGCACGCTACAATGAGGCACCCAGTTCAGGAAGCACCCTTGAAGGTAGCAAATGTTCAGGAAGCATACATTTCATCCTTCTCTTTGCTGTCTAGAACTCCATAGAGTCAGCAGCTGTGGTGTGGAAGATGCTTGTTAGTCGCTGAATGTGAGATGTTTCCCTGACCCATAGGTTCAAGACATTTGGCCTCCTCTTAATGGTGCTCTTTGTGGGAGATTGTAGAACCATTTGGATGTGGAGCCTTGCTGAAGGAAGTTGGTCAGGGGACACTCCCTGAGGTTTGGTAGCTCAGCCTACCTAATTCCCGTTGACATTACTTTCTGACTTGCTAATATGTGAATAAGCAAAGCTGTTGCCATGTTATCCCTGCCTTAGTGGACTGCATTCCTGAAAGTAAGCCCTTCTTCCTTGAGCTGCTTCTTGTCAGACATGTGGTCAAGTGACTAGAAAAGTAACCACTACACTCATGAAGCTTTTCATTGGTATATAGACGGCTAGGTGTCAGGTGAGTTTGTGGCTGAGGGCATGAGCACTCAAGGAAGCCTCCCTTCATCTGACACTGAGGCTGGACTTGTTCAACCGGCAATGTGTTGTATAACATCCCTGCTTGGAAACATTTGCGTTCCAGACTTGTTAATCAATATCATTCTTTTTGGTGAGAAGATGGAAACTACACATATAAATGATGCTTGCTAAAAAGAGAAGGAATAGAAATTATTACCATTATCTATTTCCACCTTCTTTCTCTTCATGGAGTCTTCAGGCATTACCTGTATCTGTAGATGGTCATGGGGATGCTTCTACCCAAATCTGTGGCTAGGTCTGGCTATTTGATTAATATAACACTAGGGTTATACCCTTGAAGATGAGGATGTACTGGCTCCATGGTCTTTGCATGCCCACTGGCTTCAGTATAAAGTGGAGAAAGGAGAAAGAAACAGAGCCATTTGGAAGTTAGACAGTGGTACTCAGCTATGACACACAAACAGAATGAGGCTAACAGCCATCTCATTTTCCGTAGAGGCTTGAAATGGAAGCTTTTACTAGACACTACCAAAGAACCAGTGTTTGTGTTTGCTGTGGCCACTGTTATTAATTAGTTAGATTTAGAAGGTTGAGTTAGTTCCTGGCCCTTCGCACCACTGATTAGCCAGTTTTACTTTCCAACTTGCTGTTACCTGAGGTTCTCCTCTCACTTCTGTCTTCTCACTTATAAAATGAAGATGATAATAGTCTTAATCTCTTAGGATTATTCTGAAAATTAGAGAAGTTAATTTGTGTAACATACTGTCCCACATGTAGTAATTGCTAACTATCATTTTATTAAATATTATTACTTGTTTCCCTGTCTTTCATCACTAACTCCTATTTTTCTCTGTTCCCGTAGGCAATCTTTCTTATCATTAATTCGTATCTCTTTGTTTACATGGATCTATGTGTATGGTCTCTAATTTATATAATTGGCACTCAGGCAGGGTGGTGTGGAGCCATGCTTGCTCTGGGCTGTTACAGCAGGGAGGACTGCATTACCTTTAGAAGATGCTCACCCCATATTTTTAGTTTTCACCTAATTAGAAATTTAGACCATTTTAATGAATATTTTGTGTAGAGGATCTAAGAATAAATCCTCCCTGTTTTGTTTCCCTAAAGACTCCAGACACCACCACACACATCTTAATACAAACTCAGAACAATAAACAAATGATAGGCCCCTAAGTGCCTTGTCTTCATAAAACTTGATTCACAATAACAAGACGTGATCCACATCTGGTGATGGGCCGTAGTGTGTGGCCTCTGGACCTGGGCATAACTTCAGCTCAAAGAAACTATAGGAATTGAAGTTAAGTGGCACCAGAAGAAATGATGCTTATAGACTTTTAGAGAATAGATCCACACAAATATCACCTCAGGCTGGGACTGCACAATAAGCATCAGTAAAGTCTGTCCCCCTCACCCCCACCAGTCTCAAAGGTGCACCTGAACTTAACTTATGATTCCAGCTAAAAATGAAAGGATAAGAAAAAGGGGAAAAAGTCCAAGAGTTAAAAAGACATTCTTTAGACTAAGTGATATGTATGTGTGCTGACCTGCACCTGTGTATATTCATCACATGTATACAGTTCCCACAGAGGGCAGAAGAGGATACCAGATCTCCTGGAACTGGAATTATAGGAGCTTATGTGCTGCCCCTTGAATTTCTAAGCCATCTCTCTATCAGCAAGCTGTTTGTTTAATACTGAAGACATTGATACCCAATCCCTGTATTATCTGATGCCACTCGTGTTCCTTTAGCTATTACCATTTTATAAGCCTAAACAGCCAGGTATCAGTGTGAATGCTCTTCTTTGGAGGAGCTTGGCAGGTTTCATGGGAACAAAGAATCTTTGTGTCCATTGCTTATTTTAATCAATTAAAGGAAGAAACAAAAGAATATGCACATTCAGTTGAATGCATATCATTTGTGTTTAGGCTTAAAACGTCAAGTGTTCATTTTTCCTACATTTTATCTTTAAATATTTTTTTATTTTTAAAATAAACATTGTGAAAGCATACAAGCAAAGAAAACAGCAACTAGGCATGAAGCAAACAAGCAAATGTGCATTTTTTTCTATGTCCTTTATCTCCTCTGCCCCTGAAATTCCTACATGTCTTCATTTGTGAGGCTGGCTTGTCTCCCTGGGAATTTGATTCTAAGGCTGTTTCACAAGTACTACTGCAGACCTCCTTTGACCAGGACAAGGTCTGTTCTTAAGAAAAGGTTTAGAAGCTCCCAGAGCCAACAAGAGGAAAATCTCCGTCCCCTCCCTGTGCCATGGTACAAGTAACATATGCAGACACTTTTATCTGGGAGGGAGGAGAAGATAGGATTAATGCTCCGATAAGCCAGTTAGAAGTGTCAGGCATGGCAGGTGAAACTAGGGAGGAATTAAGCCTTTTCTCAGTAACCAAAGATGCTCTGTGTGTCTTTGAACTGCTCCCTGAATCTCAGCAGCTTCCCAAGTGGTCCTTATTCCCCCTGTGAACATTAAAGACACAGACAGTATCCCTATCCCATAAGGTTTGTATAAACAAAGATGTGTATTTTAATTAAAAAAAATTAAGTTTCTACTTGTCAGTGATAATGTAGAATGGAATTCCTGGAATTGGCTAGCCATTTCTAGCACTGGACAGGGGAAATCTCATACTGAGGACAAGGAAATTAACATGGATGTGTTGCTTGCTCTGGAAAAGCAGGTTTACTCCAATACCCTCAATCAGCAACCTCCTAGGTGGGTGAGGTGCCTCCTCTAATGTGCTGTACCTGCTCTTCAGTTTGCTTCCTTGCTCTTTCCTTCCAGGAAGCTGCTGTGGTTTGAATGTGAAATGCTTCCCTCAGGCTCAGTTGTTTACTGTACTGGTGATGTTTTGGGAGATGACTGAACAGTTATGAGCTAGAGAAAGTAAGTTACTAGAAGTGACATATGAGGAAGACAGTTTCCTTTCTTCTCTCTGCTCCCTGAACCATGAAGATGCAAGGAGTCCTTGCCACACACTGTCTGCAGACATGAATTCTACCATGTCTTTCTTGCTACAAGGGACTGATCCAAGACTCTGATCCAAGATAGCTGAGTGTTTGTCAGATCAACAAGTGAGATGACCAATGCTGAGTCTTGTCCAGACCCCTGGAACCCTGCACTTTACAGCTGTTGATAGAAATACCTCAGGCTCCAGAGCCATAGGTTTACATTAACCCATTCTTGTCAAGACATAGTGGATCTGAGGAAAGCAACACCCTTGGGGCTCCCTTTCTATTCTAAGACCTCTCTTGATTCTGTGACATTTTTTTCATCTGTGAATGAGAGGTTTCTTGAAGGAAACAGGAGGATGAATCCTAGCTCTGATGTTTAAGGCTTGGTGTCTGCTCCCTGACAATTTAGGAGACCCTTGATAGAGCATGTAGGTGGCCACAGAGCTTCTCAGATTGGCCATAGAACCTCACAGACAGATCACAGTCTCAAAGACCAGTCTTAGAACCTGGAAGACCACTCATAGATCCTTTAAAGCCAATCACAGAGCACCACAGACCAGGTCCAGGTTGGACTCTACCTTCAGAGGCATGATGTCCTTGGGAACCACAGTTATTTTATCTGCAAAATAAAGAAACTCTGACATTGTGAGGGACACATGTGATGTTTTGTACAGCAGTTATAGTAAGAATAAAGTTAGCATATTTTGCAACTAAGATCTGTAAATTACACTATCATATTTTAGGAGAAAAATTCAAAATGAGATTTGATAGGTTCATCTATGACTCATGAGTATGTAGTAAACAAAGAGAGAAGAGGTTTCACTACACCGTTTTCCCCTTTCAGGGAGGCCCATGGCACAGTAAAGGCGTAGTGTTATCATCTCTGTTTGGAAATGATTAAATGCATTAAATTTGAAAAAATGGGAGCTGAAATTCTGTTATAAACTAAATACAGAAGCTTATTATGAAATTGATATGCTAAGTATTTAGTAGGTTGATATGTAATGTACAAGCCAGTGTCATTTCAAGGAGAGTACAACCGTTTTATTCCTTCTCTATCTCTCCCCCCTTCTTTCCCTCTTTCATATACAGAAATAGATACATTATTTTAATATATACTATGTTAATGTATGTTGATTTCATATATGCATCCTAAATTTTTATGTATGTTTACATCACTTGTGAATATTTGATTTGTATGCATTACTTTGTATGTGCATTCTAATATTCATACAGAGTCATATATAAATTTACAATATAGAAATCAGAGTGCATGCATGAGATAATTGTTGACAAATTTGGTGGATGAGACCCAGATCTGCAGTTAGGTATTCTAGCTCTGTTGCTCCTGCCTTAGAGTCACCCCTGTGAGTTAGGTGGTATAGTTGCTCTGTTGCTCCTGTCTTACGGTCCCTGCTCTAACTACACCAGTCACACTAACTTTTCCTTGTTTCCTTCCCCTTCAGACTGTTACTGAGGAGTCAGAGGATGCCCCTCTGGCCCCAGTGGGAAGAAGCCAAGTCTATACCCCATGCTCCTGCAAGGACAAGGACATTCTATGCTACTATTGGCACTTTCTGATTGCCTGGTGTACAGTTCCTTTCTCATTATTCATCTTCATGACTTATTTTCTTATTTACTGTGATACAGAAACAGTGAAGCCCCCTCTGAGCTTCAGAGGGCATTCAGCCGTGCATGCCAGATCAAAAGAACACCTCCTGCTATCAGATTTTGCTTTAATTCTGCCACTTAGAATTTTGAAATAGATGCCTCTTAAACTCCCTCTAGGCTGTTTCTAAAAACACCGAGAATAACAAATGAGTTTCACCTGATTAAAAGGCGTAGGTTGGAAGATCCAGGGCATGCTTTTACGTTCATGCAAATTAAGGTGAGAATATTAATTGCCAAACTTTAGGCATAGGTGTACATAAAGACAACAGGGTATTTTTCCCAAAGTAGCCTTTAGATAAAATAATTCACTCAAGACCAAATTTACTACTAATCTCCCAGTATATTTCTCCACTCATATCAATGTGTTCCACGTAATATTATGGGATGAACCTCCTAACACTGTTCTTGGGATGGCTGCTGGGAAGTCGAGCCGTCAACTGTCAGATCAACAAGGATTTGAGATTTTATTTTCAGGGGACTAAAAGAGGAACAATTATTTGAAAAGTTTTTGACCCTTAGTACAGATGCTTCTTGATTTAAGTTTAGGTTACATCCAGATAAATTCATTATAGATTAAAAAAAAATATAGGATGCTAAAAACCCAGTCAACACACTTAGCCATGTCACCTTGAGGCAGCAGAGACTCAGATTCATATCCCTTGATTGCTGTCATGGAGAGGTTGCCTGGGGCCTGTGGTGTCTTGCAGCAGCCAAGACTGCTGCCCTACCCACACTAGCAGAGAAAATACCCAAATCAGAATCTCATGTGCACCCAACTAAATAGCTGTTGATTTCGAGCCATGGTGAAGATCTAACTTTCTGATTTGGGTTGACTCTGATACAGTTCAGGAAGGCATACTCACCCAGTTGCTTCCTCATCAGTGTCTGTTTATGGCTTTATGAGTTGGTCTGTCCGCTGGGATTCTATGTAATTATTTTATAAAAACATAGTTTACTCACTTTAGTTGATGCTACTAAGTAATTAGATAGGTAGAACATTTCTCTTGAAGACCAAGGTAACTAAAAACCTTGTGGAATGTTGTGAAGCTTACAACAGCTCAGTCCTGTCTTCATCTTAGTTCCTCTGTTTCTGTAATGACTTGGCCTTGCATCAGGATTCTAATGTTTCAATTGAAATCATTGAGATGAATTTTTTTCTCCTACTTGCTTTTCTTAAAAGTTATCAATCATAAAATTCACATCGTGAGCTATTAAACATAGGTCTTTATGAAACTGGCCATGGAGTGTTGTTTATTGGGCTATATTTAAATACTTCTTGTTAGTTATCTGACCAGAACTAGTCCATACAAGTCACTATATGAAAGTCCATGTAACCATTAGGAACATGTCACAAGAACTTTAAGTTTATTATGGAGTGCTGGAGTGGGCTAGTTTTATGTAGACTTTAGGATAGTCTTTAAACAGAAGCCAAGGATGTACACGGGTAATTACTGGCACTCCTACGACCTGCAAAGCCTTTGCGCTCGCTCTCTCTCTCTCTCTCTCTCTCTCTCTCTCTCTCTCTCTCTCTCTCTCTCTCTCCTTTATGTAAACTGTATTCCAGAGCTCAGGGATTACACTGATCTATGACTGAGGGCTGCTTTTTGAGATTATTGTACACTTGGGCTTCATGAAAATTTTGTGTACTTGAGAAGACAGCTCAGTAGGCACAGGTGCTTTTGTGAAGGCCTGACAATCTGTGCTCCACTTCTTGATCCCACAGTGTAGCAGGAGAGAGCTGGTAAGCCAACACTGTCCTCTGATCATGCATGTACTTGTGTACACATATGTACACAGGCATGCACACATGCACAACCATACACATATATGCATATATATATACATACATACATATATATACACACACACACACACACACCTGCACATATATACATACACACATATACATACAGATACATACAGGGGGGAAATGGCAGGTCAGCATTGTCTTCTGGCCATGCATGTATCTGTGTATGTGTTTATACATACAGGCACACACATATACACATGAATACACACATACATATATATGCATGCACACATATGTACACACATGCACACATACATACACACATATACACTTAGGCATGCAAACACATATGCACATTCACACACATGTGCACCTATGCATACACACACATATATACAAATGTGCACTCAGATAAACATATGCATGCACACACATGCACATGCATACGTACATACAAGCATGCACACTCATACATAGATATAGATGCATGCACACTCATACATGAACATATATGTATGCATACATATGCATATACATCCACACATCCACACATAGACTCATACATACACACAGGGGTATAAACAAATAATAATGTTAGGGCATTCATCACAGAGTGGACCTTGTCTTCAACTTCTTCTCTGTCCACACCCACATAGCTCTACAGTGTGACTCACATATTGTCCCCTCCTTTCCCAGGCAGCACATCTCTAGTTCCCCTTGCCATCACCCTCTATCTGTAAACACACAGGGGACATGTGTTTTGGGCAGAGTGACAGTGGTTGATGCATGAGTCCTGTGGTAAAATCTGATGGGGACTCAGACATTATGACTCAAATAGAATGTTCTTTTTCCAGTGCTTAGGACTTGGCCTCTATTTGGTACTTAGTGTTACCGACTCATATTTCTGAATAGATTCATGTTGGCTAGGAAGGACATCTGGGTGAGGTATTGACTTAAATGCTGCTAATTTGTCTATGTCTGTCTCCTGATCACTTACTCTAGGCAATGGCTACTCCTATTGACTTATGGATGCCATTGGTTTTAGGTGGGACACCTAGAAGTTCATGGGCAATTCTTTCCCTCCCCCACTTCTCTTTCTTTCCCATGTGTATGTGTTAACGAAAAGAAAACTATAATGGAACTTTCTATGTGGCACCAGCACTTTGCTAGTTTCCTAAATATATGAGGATTTATTAGACAAGGTATCCAGAAAGCAAAGTTTTTAGTCTGGAAGAACAAGAATGCACAAACATCTCACAGTGTGAAGGTGTGTTGGGACCAGACAAGTATAACACAAGCAGAGTTTGGGCTGAGGCAAAATCCCAGTTGAATCCAAGGCATTGTGGGCTGCTTTGAACACCCTTTATTCTCATTCTTACTGCATGCCATTGCCTCCGTTCCCAGAGACCAGCACATGCTGGAAAATCACAGTGTGCTCCTCCTCATAACTGGGAACTCTGCATTTCCTCACATGAGTGATAGGTGTCAGCAAGTTACTATTTGTTGACTGAATGAATTAAAGCCACAGACAGAGTTTATTTATCACAAAAATCAGCACTGTAACTCCCTGTTGATACCAGGAAACCTTTTCAGCATTTAATAAGATTCTCATGTGACCAAGGTATAGCTCTCTCTTTTGCTTCAAAGAAGAATGGTCAGGAAACTAGAGACAACTTTAAGTGGCTCTCATGAAAAACCAATTTCTTTATGGTTTCCAGATTGGAGTGTAGTCACCACTTCACATAAAGCTATAGAGCTAAAAGGCTGGACTATGCATCTTGGACATGTTGGCTGAGACAATGGATTGCTTTCTTGTCTACTAAATTACTGAATATAAGTAATCCAAATATATAAAAGTCTACCAGTATGTGTGTTTTAAATAAATACATACAAGTTACATATACTTCTGTAAAATGTGATGTTTATATTGTGAAATGTCTAATCTAAATAAGTTAATATATGTTATTTGACTTTAATATTATTTGTCATGAGAACACAAATTCTATTCTTATAGTAGTTTTCATGTCTACATGTTATTGACTATGATCATCATTCTGTACACATCAGTACAATAGATCTCTAGATCATGTTTCATGGCTGAAATCTTATGTTCTGTGATCATCTTCTCTGTCAGTCCCTAGTGGTCACCACTCTATTTTCTGTTTCCATGAACTCAAGGGTTTTAGACAGCAAATGTGGTCTTAGACTTTCTGTGGCTGGTTTACATCACTTAGCATGCTGCTCTCCAGATGGATCCATATGGCACTTGTTCTCATTACAGGTCTTCTTCCTTGTTAAGGATTAAATAGTGTCTGCTGTGTCTATGTGTCAGAGTCCATGAATCCACTGAAGGCCTCAGGCTGATTTCACATAGTAAGTCAATGCTGCCATGGGGTTGTAGATATCTCTTCAAGGTACTGGTTTAGTATCCTCTGGATCTATCCTTAATGGTGGGCTTGCTGCATTACATAGACATTCTACTATTTGCTTTTGAGGAGCTTCAACACTGCCGTCTACAGTGGATACATTGGTTTACATTTCTATAACAGTCTGTGGTGTCTTGTTCCTCCATATCTTTACCGGTACATATCTTCTGTCACCTTGACAGCAGACATTCTAATATATATGAGGTAATGTCTCCTAGTGCTTCTGTTCTTTTTTCTGTAATTTATCATTATACATATACCTGCAGGCCATTTGTATGACGTATCTTGATAAAATATATTCAAGTCATTAAAACAAAGGGGTCTTCATGCTGTTGACCTGTATATCTTTCTTATATATTTAACTTTTTCTTTCTTTTCTATTCTTTTTGCATGTTTACCCTTTGTTAGATAGAAGGTTTGTAGATATTTTCTCCCATCTTGTAGGTTTTGGTTTATTCTGTTGATGATTTTCTTGTCTGAGCAGAAGCTTTACCGTTTGATGTCATTATGTGAGTGTGTTTTCATCCTTGTCTTGGCTTCTGTCACTCTTCTCTAAAAGCTAGTGTCCTGACTGAAGGTTTGGAGACTTCCTTCTTTGTCTTCTACCAGAAGTTATGTTATTTAAGATCTTAAATTTATTCTGAGTTTATTTGCTTATACATTTAAGCAATCAATTTTACTCTCTTGTATATGATGTTACATTTTAGAACACCGTGTACTCTTGCCCATGGCATATTTCTTGTGCCTCTGTTGGGTAATCGTTTAATCATTTAAGCTAATTTCAAAGATGTATGCTGCTTATTGATCCATGTCTGTTTTTTTTTTCACACAGTCATGGTGTTCAATTACTGTAGTTCTCTGGCATTTGGGCAGTATACTGTTTTCATGTTAGTGCTTTGGCTATTTGGAATCTTTTGTGGTTCATGAAGAATTTAAAATTATTTTTTCCATTTCTGCAAGAAAGTCTTGTTGGAAATTTTACAGGGCTTTCTCTGAATCTGTTGACTCACTTTGTAGAAGAAATCTTAACAGTTTCAAATCTTGGAATGTTTCATGTGTAGCACCTCTCCATTTCTTCATACCTTTTTGGCTTCTCTCATTAGTGTTTGTTTCATAATTTTTGGGGTGTGTCTCTTTCATCTACTTTGCTAAGCTTCACACTTTTATTATATGTTAGTTTCTATCAAAAGGTTATTTGGGGGGTGTTGTTTTGGAAATGTCATTGCTGGTACATAGAAGCATGATAGAGTTTGTTTCCTGAACATTGTGGAATTCAATTATTATTTGTGCAAGATTTTAGTTATGGTCTTCAAGAATTTCTATATGCAAGATACTGTTTGTTTTTGTTTCTCTCTCTCCTCTCTCTCTCTCTCTCTCTCTCTCTCTCTCTCTCTCTCTCTCTCTGTGTGTGTGTGTGTGTGTGTGTGTTTGTGTGATCTTTCAGAAACAGGAAAACAGGATGTTAGGGGTAGAAGCAATTTAATGTTTTTCATTCTAATTTGGATGAATTTTGGGTCTTTTTGTTGCTGGATTGCTCTGGTTCTGAATCCTAGCTGTATGTCAAATGAAAATGGTAAATATAGTCTCACAAAATTAGATGGAAGATGGTAAAAGAGAACCATGCTTGCAGCAGAGATTGGTAAAACTAAAGGCATACAGGCCAAGGTTATTGGAACAGTATGGGAGCATAGTCACAGCAGACAAAGGACATGTCATTACTGAACAGAGTGAGTACTTGGCCCACAGGCTGGTCTGAAGCATGGATCCACTGCTTCTGATTACCCTGCTAGAAGAAGGAAAACATGTGCCTGTCCAGGCATAGAGGGCAGAGATGTATGTGGCAGCCAGGAGCTCTTGAGGATCCTGCCCCTGGATGCCTTGGCTAGCCACAAGAGCACCTTGACTCTGGGCCTCAGCATGATATCTGAGATGAGTGTCAGTGAGGGCATAGAATTTATGGTGTTTTAGAAACTAGAAACCTTGAAGAAGACCAATGTCTCATTACAATGGGTATTCATGTACTCATGTTTGGGCAAAAAACAAAACAAAACAAAAACACGTAACACACTGCAGTTTGCAATGGAACTTTAATGAACAAATATGCAGTGAAGAGGTAGGAAAGACTGAGGAATGGAATGGCACTTTTGTGGAAGAAAGAGACAGAACTAGAGACACAAGATGGGTGTGGGAGAAGGATTCAGTGAGTGGGGGAACCCACTGGTTGTTGCTGAGTAGGACCAGGAGGGTGGTGTGCAGCTGCCTAGGGCTCTCACAAGTTCTGCCCCTCAGTATGCTGTCCAGCTGTGTGATCATCCTGGCTCAGAGCGATAACAGGATGTCTGGATGAAGAATGGTTCATTTTATGGATTTGGCCTCCTAGAAAGACCTCCATGGTTTGTTCTGTCTTTGGAGACCATGTTGTTGTCTGTGGTCCAAGCTACAGCCAGCGGTCATGCTGGTGTCCTTGGTCTATGCTGCTACCCCAGGCTGTGTTGATGCCTATGGTCCATGTGGATATCTGTGGTCTGTTCTGCCACTGGAGGTCTGTGTTTGAGGGCAGATAGTCATGTTTGTGGTTCATAGTTACCACTGGAGGCCATGTTACCCCCAGAAGCCATGATGTTGTCTGTGGTCTGTGATGCTGCCTGAGACCATGTTTTTGTTCATGGTTTCTCTTATACCAGAAGATAAGTGGATGTCTATGTCCTGAGTTTCTGTCTAAGGCCATGTTGATGTCTATAGTCCATGCTGCTACCTGAGATGGTATTGTTCTCTATGGACTGTGCTATTATGGAAGGCCATGTAGACATCTGTGTTACAGCTGGAGTCAATGTTGATGTCTGTGACCATGCTGCCATTGGGGGCCATGTTGTTGTCTGTGGTCCAGCTGTGACTAGAGGATGTGTTGATATAGATGTTAAAACCGAAGGCCATGTGGCTGTTGATGGTCTGTTCTGCTACTTGAAGCCATGTTGATGCCCATAGTCTGTGCTATCATCTGATGTCATGTTGATGTCTGTGGGCTGTGCTGCCACTGGAAGCCATGTGGATGTCTGTGGTCTTTACTGTCACCAGATACCATGTGAAAGTCCATGATCTGTGCTGACGCTGACTGCAAAGGGCAAGGAAGCTTCTTTTGCAGTGAGTATATGGACAATACAAATTGGATTTGATGTATTTTTTTCTTTTTCTTTGTTTTTCTTTTGCTTTTGGGGAATCACAAAAGTGGAGGGTAGATCTGGGAGAATGAAGAAATGACTGTGACTGGGGTACATTATGTGAAATTTCCAAATAATCAATAAAATATTGTGTTGGAAAATGGTAAACATGGCACACTATTTTTGTCCCTTAGAAGATAAACCTCCAATTTTTAAACAATCTGGGGCAGGCCACTGTGGCATATAGGGCTTTTATTGTTATATTCACTATAACTTCTAATTTTTGAGATGTTTTATCACAAAATGCTGCTAAGTTTTGATAAATACATCTTCTGAAGGTTTTATCTTCCATTCTGTGAATATGCTGCATCATAATTAATATGTCTGTACACTGAACCATTTTTCTATGAATACAGTGTGCAGTATTTAATACATTTGCACACATTGAACCATCCTTGCTTTCCTGGCATTGACATGCTTCACAATGAGGGACGCTTCCTCTCCTGTGCTTTCCAATTCAGTTTGCAAGGAATTGCTGAGGACTATTTGAACCTGTGTTCATTAGGAGTGTTGACCTCTACTGTTTTCTCTTGTAGTATTTTTTCATGTCCTTGGGATTCAGTTAATGGTGACTTTCTAAAAATGATTGTGAGAACATGTTTTCCTTCAGATTTTTGGGAGAGCTGAAAAATTAATATAAATTCATTTTTAATGTTTTGTTTTAAAGAATAAACAGTGAGTCTATCAGATTTAGCTTTAGTTTCTTAGCTTAGGAATATGGGGATTTGTTCTGATCTCAGATTATCCAAGTAATTAACACATAGTTGTTCATGAAAACCTCTTCTCCTACATGCAGAAGTGTTTTCATTACTGAAGCTCTTTGTTCATTTCTGATGTTATTAATAACTGACATATGTTACTTGCTTTATTTGTTTTTGTGGTTAAGCCAGCTAAATGTTTTTTTTTTAACATTTTCATCCTTTCATGTAATCTATTCTTTATTTCAGTGTTTTCCATTATTTTTCTAATATCCATTTCATTTGATTTTGCTCTGATCTTCATTACTTCCCTTCTTTTACCAGCAGTGGCCACAGTTTATTTTTCTTTCTCTTGTTTCTTGGGCTGTGACGTTGTTTCTTTCAAAATGTTCTTTTTGATGTGGATCTTTGTTCCCATAAACCCTTCTCTAAGTCCTGTTTCAGCTGCATCCCATATTTCACATATTGTATATAAATATTTGTCTCCATATCTATTCTATTCCCCCTTTAATGCTTTTCTTTGGTTCATTATGTTCAAGAGTCCATTGCACAATCTCCAGGTATTTGTGAGTTTTCTGAAGTTCTCCTAGCCACTGATTTTCCTACATTTATATTTTTGTACATTTCCATACAGAGTGTTGTGGTAAGAATCTGGATATGAGTTCAACCCCACTAAACCTGTTAAGATCTATTTTATGGAGAAGATATGTTGCAGACAACATTCTGTACATGCTTAGGAAAATTCTCCATTTGTTGCAGTTGTGTGGAAAGTTTATGATTTGTGTCCACTCATTAGAGATCGGTCCATGTGTTGCTGTGTCCTGCATGACTACAGGGATTTGTCTAACTGGGATGATGAAGCAATGAACAAAGGACAGATACACAAATAAAAATATGGAAAAGCACTCTGATGGAGTGGTTCTGACTACACAGCAACCTGGAAAGTCAGAATATTTACTATGTGTAGCACAAGAAGGAGGGGTTAGCTAGTCTCAGTGGAAGGTCTCTGTAGGGGCGCAGTCTCAGGCCCAGTCATCCAAGAGAAGGAAGCTGAAGTTGATAGTTTCTGCATGCACTGGTTAATTGTGGGAAAACACTGGTACTGGGACCCGAGGGAGCCCTTGCTATTCTCATGGGTTTGAGGTCTTGGTCCTTGAGATAGCAGTGCCCATGTCAGAAATAAACATCCCCTCAGGCTTCATACACTAAGGACTTCATCCACTTCATCCACACGTCCACTCAGGGCTTCTTCCTCTCTCTACAATGTTTGATGTTTCTGAGTTTAGATCACAATTTTACAAGTTTAGGTTAGAAGGTGGGAGGGTGTTCTATGAATGTGATACAGACTACAAATGTATAGCCACAGTTGCAGTTTTGTTCATTCTCTTCACTTTTTTTCCCCAACACCTCTGAAATTCTTGAAGGAGATAAACAGGGCTTGAGTGAGTCTAGTGCTGGGGAAATGACAGGTTTTGGGAGTCCACTGAAATTTTCGCACAATGACAAATTGGTCACTCTGGAATATTTCCAGGATTGTGGGGTGCACACAGCCTGTCATAAATATCATCATACTTCAGCTCCTAACAGTGTTTGCAGTAAGTCCCCATTGCAGCAATGTCTCTAAGGTTCATGAAAGGATACCTGTCAGTCTATCATCTCTCTGTGTGTCTGTGTGCCTATCTATCTATCTATCTATCTATCTATCTATCTATCTATCTATCTATCTTTCAATCTATATCATCATAATCTATCTATCTATCAATTATCTACTATGTATCGTCTATTATATTTGTATCTTTCATCTATTTATTACCCATCTATTGATACTTTTATCTATTCTTTGAGAAATTCATGTGCCCATATATTTATTCTCCAATTCTCTCCCTAATTTCTTCCCAGATTTACCCCTCTCTTTCCCATCTTTTACAAATTTGTGTCCTATTTTTTTTCTGTACCCACCAAGTCAAATTTCTGTTATGTATAAACTCTCACGAGTCTGTGGCCATCCACTGGAGTGTGATCAATTTACCAAGGACCACACCCTGAAGGAAAACTGAATCTTTCTCTCCTATAGCTTATTAGCTGATACTAATTCCTCCCCTAGGGGTGGGAACCTGGAGCCCAAGACAATGTTAGTCTACCTGTAGCTTGGTACCTGTGTTGTTAATAGTTTGTTGTTTACTGAAAGTTGAACGGGTGATGTTGGCGTTTCAGCTGGCAGGATGCTCAGTTCTTGCTGGGTGTGTTCATGAGTAATGGGGGTCCTGGAGACCCTCTGAAGGTTTCAGATAGGACTCAAACAGGGAATTTTGTTGAAACTGATGTAGGTGCTGGATGTAACGGACAGTCTTTCTATGTTCCAAATGAGAGTGTGGAGGATGGAATTTAGTGGTCCATCTGGTTCCATTGTGATACGTGTGCTGGTGAAAATCTACCAGCTCATTAGCGTCTAGCTGGCCATACTTCCAGACTCCCCACTGAGATGGCTTTTTAGCAAAAATTAATAACATGTGTTGACATTAACCTGCTGAAAGTAAAAAAAAAAATAAATGATTTTGTTGGACATTTGTGTTTTCTGAGTGAGAAGCTTCTGGTTGAAAAAAACATGTAAAAGAAGTAATCACTTTTCAGAAGAGCTAAGACTGTGCTTCCAGTAGACTGACTCCTTATGAAGCTGAGACTGTCTCTGTAACCCTAATTTTTCCAATGCCTGCTTTTAATCATTTTTTTTTGTTAAGAGACTTATTATTTCGATCAATAACATGGAGTTTCACTGGAAAAAAACTGGTAACTAAAACAGCTTTATATGATTTATTTCCTGTAGATATTTTCTATCTTATTTTTAAAGTAAACAAAATTAAGGGCAGTGTTTGCATAGCTTCATAAAACTGAATCAATGAATCCATGTGGTGTTGGTTGAATACAGAACTTTACATGAAGCAGCTTCTGGAGACTGAGTCAGAGACCAAGGCGGAGGGAAGGGAGGGGTGTTGGTGTTGGTCTAGCCTTGGTTTACATAAAGTTGAACCTAGCAGTAAAGCTCGATTTGGCACAGGGCAGTGAAATAACCATATGGGTATAAGTGAGGCTCCAGACATCAGGCATTAAGACATTAAAGCAGGAGGAGTGTTCTTGGTGGGCCAGACATAATCAGGTAAGCCTTCTCAGTAGCGAAGGCTGGTCTTGGTGAGAAAGGTTTGAAGTACGGAGAGGGTTCACATGGGAGGAAGTGGATCTGAGGGAGCTCAAACTGCTTCAAGCAATCCCAGGCTGAAAGCCCCCCAGGAGCAGCCCTTTAATCACTGGAAACTCAGCTGTATAACCAGCTGAGTGATTTTGGAGCCATTCCTTCCCAGTCAAATCTCAGCCTCTGCCACCTGACGGAGCACACAACCAAGGAGGTTTGTTCCATTGAAGCTCTGAGTCTGAGATATGATGGCTCACCAATAGCACTTGAGGATGTGAAATCAAGTCTTCTGGTAACTGGAAAGCCCTTAAAGTTTTCCCACACTCTTGATTTTTTTCCAAGTTCTAGAGTCAGTGGGATTTTCTGTCTAGTCAAAAATCAGAGAAGCCAGGCCACCTGGAGACAGGTTTTGTCTCCAAGATAGAGTTGTGAAGAGGGTACAAAATGCACTCCTCTGAATTCATGAATCATTGAAGTGCAGAAGGGGCAGCTTTGTTCCAAGGGTAGGATCATGAGACTTTTCTCCATTTTGTATTTCTCTGTATAAAGTGCTTCCACAGAGAATAACCTGAACCCCACACTGTACAGTTTGTTTTCTCTCTGGGCAGCACTACCTTGTTATGCCTCTTATTTTTAAATTAAAACAAATTGTGCTATTATAAAATTATGAAGAATCAACTCCATCCCCTAATAGTGAGCTTTATTCTCCTCAGTCACCACTGTCTTGGGCCAGTGCCGTGTCACAGTTTACCCTAAACAATTCCAGTGAAATTGTCATCACTGGCCAGAAAGAATGGTCAGGATGCCAGCTGCATCGATATTTTAGCTTTTTTTTTTAATATTGTGCAAAACTGTGGGTGTGAAAGACACTTGCTATTGAAGGCTCCTTCTTGCCAGCCTGTCTTTAAGCAGTGAAGCAGAAGCTGCTGGCCAGGCTAGTCTGTCTTTATCCACAGCAGGAGCTAGAAGATATACTTAAACACAGCTCACACATGACAGAGTGAATGCCACTGTTTTGGACAGATGCAGAAGAACCTCTGTGCTATGCTTGCTGGGAGTAACCTTCCATTTTCAGAGCAGACGCATCAATTGCTTGGCTGTATTCTGTGGGCATGCCAAGTATTCTTTTCTTCAGGGCATATGATGCCTTTGCTTGCCCTCACTGCTCTTGGACTGTAAAGCCTGTGCAGGAGCCCAGAATTCCGTAGGCAACGTTGTTGGTGTTTGACTAGCCACTTTGTAGCATCTTTAAATATGTGCAGATAGCAAAGAATGCAACTGAGCCACCCACTAATCTCCAGGAGACACTATTTTTGAGAGCTTCCCAAATATTCGTTCTTGTTCACAGATATTCATTTACATTCTCGTGAACATTTGGGCAGTATGGCTATTATTTTGCATAAAAGGTTCCTGTTCCATATGTTGTCTCTGCAAAATGCTTTCTCACCTAGCAACAAAAGGGATATTTTGTTTCCCATTTCATCAGACAGAAGTGTCTGTAACTGATTTTAATAATAGTATTGTGTGGCTGGTCTATGCATTGCTAACCAGGTTCTTATTAGTAGTCAAATGTGATCTTTCCCCACGTTCACTATTATGAATGTGCATCTTTCTGCAAACGACTTCATTCTTGTTTTGGACATTTAAACCGCGAGCGGACAACATAGTTCAGGGGTTGCTTAGAATAAGCAAATAGTAAGAACATGAAAAGACATTTTGTTGAAAATATCTGAACCTCCAAGTGTTCACAGGACACATCAGACAGTCAGTGCCCTGGCAGAATGAAGCTTCTGATGGCTTTTCCTTGGGATTGCTGCTCTTTCTGTGTATCTCAGGCCTGGGTTGATATTGTAACTAGATTCACAAATGCAATGCCTGGAACAATAGCCACTGAACCAATGTGGCTGTTTTGTTTTGTATAGTCAGAGGGTCTTCCATCATCTCTTTTCTCTATGCCAATAATGTTCACACCAGTATCCAGTCTAAAACTGTTTGCAAGGTATCTCTTGTGAAGGTACAGATGGGGAGAAGAAGTTTCTTGATGTTAATTAGATGTAGGAAGACACGTGGTTCTGGTTAAGCAATGGACATGCTGGTTCTGGTGCAGGACAATGACAGAGAGCTGCACTCATGACATTCCCACAATACAGTCTGCACAATACCAGTGACAATACCAGTAAATATGCCAGCACGAATGGGGGAAATCTCAACATGCCTAGATGAAGGGCAACTATTGGCTGTGAGCGAGGGAGAATCGGACTTCCCAAGGAAAAAGCCCTGATAGGTAATCCAATCTCAACGGGCCAGGCCTAAACACATATGAATATGCCCAACAGTAAATGGACTGAGCAGGTGGTATGTATGTGTATATCTATAGCTCTCTCTCTCTCTCTCTCTCTATATATATATATATATATATATATATATATATGTGTGTGTGTGTGTGTGTGTGTGTGTGTGTAACAACAATTAAAGAGGAGGTCATGAGTTTTAGAGTACTCAGTAGGACATGGGAACGGGAAGGGTTTGACAGGGACAAGCAAATTCTGCATACACAGAAGTCACATATGAAATTCTAAAAAAATTAATATATATATATATATATATATATTAAAAGAGTTGGATGACACACAGAATTCAATTTAAATTTACTACCTACTCTAATGGAGGCATTATTTCTAAGAGTCATGGAGAAACAATGAGAGATGAAACTGGCCTGACTTTGCTTCTGTGGTAAACATTTCCAGAAGTGTTAACTGGGAGCTGAATATAGGAAGCTAATTACCTCATGAACTGGAGGCCTTCAGGAAGGGAGCTGTAGGTTGTGCTCTGCCCACTCTTTGTTCCAGGAAGGATTCTCCAAGCAACAGGATCTAAAAGTAGCTTCTTTGGTGGAGAGGATGACTGTAGTCCCAAGGTGTCTTGCTAATTATTCCTGGTGTCCTGTCCCAGCTCGTGTTGACCTGGATAACATATGGCCCCGCCTGTCACAGTAGGAAGATTTGGCTGTGGAAGATACAAGGCTGAAATATTTTCTCCACAGGAAAGATAGCCAGGGGCTGCTCCTCTTGTCCCCGAGTTTCTGCTCAGCTTTTCGAATGCCCATGTTATTTCCTGGCGCTGTGGATGGATGTGAGACTCAGGGCAGAGTAATTAAAATGCACTATGGATCTCTATGTGGCAATGGGTAGATTGCTTCTCAACGTCCGGTGGCTACCAAGAGGGATAGGAAATACAAAGAGAGGAAATTAATTCACACACTAATGAATTTTTTAATTAGAACTTAAAAATCCAAACTTCAGCAATGTATTATCCTATAGGGAATGGTATAGAATGATCCAGGTAATTAGCGGCAGAGGAGATATTAAAGTAAACTTATGGATTTAATGTAATAGAAAATGTTAGAAGGTCAGTGGTGGTGATCAAAAGCAGGATACGTAGCTACTAGGAGAACATACAAGCTGGGTCTGACTACTTTTCCATAAAAAGATACAAAAAGAATAACTGAATTTAAAATAAAGAAATGCATGAAGAAATGCCCACTGGGAGGGTAGCAAAATGTTCTTGGGATATAAATTGGCCTTTATTAATATTTTTAATTTTCTCTGTGTTATAAATGACCATAGGCATGCCAATGCTGGGGGACCAGCAGAGCCTTGAAACACACCATATCACCGCTTCACAGAGTGCGTTGAAGTTTGGTGTCAGCCTTCACTCCTCATAGTTAGAAAAACAGCTACAATAGTTTGGAAACAGTTAGGAAATCACATCTCTTCAGCATCTCCTGTCATGTGATTGACTGACACTACAGCCAGAGAAAAGAGAGTCAAGCTTGGGTGTCTCCCTATACACAAGGACACACAGTCATGGTCCTCACTTCTTCTCTCTGACAGGACACTACCCAGACTCCCTGGAAATTTGAAATGTTTCTAAACGTTTAACATCAATAAATGCTAGCACCCCATTTCTCTTTAGTTTTAGTTTTTTTAAAAATCAGTTTTCTTGTGCTGTGGCCTTTGTAGCTGGGCCCTTCTTACTTCCTGTTTCCATATTTATTTAGCAAAAAAAAAAAAAAAACAACAAAAAACAAAAAACCAATCACGCACACAATTCTATCCCTGCACTGGTAAGGACTGGTGTTTTCTCACAGTCCCAGTCCCAAGTCTTTTAACAAATCAAGCTACATCACGCTGACTCATCTTCTCAGTCTATTATTTTTCTTACCTGGAAAAAAAAATGAAAGGAGGAAAGAGAGGGGCGGGGAAGGTGGAAGGGAGGGTAGACGAAGTGTAAGTTGTTGCCGGTCAAAAATGAAATTTAAGAACTGAATTTGAAGTTGAAAACCATCTATTATAAAAGTCCCACACTTGTCAAAGCCCAGCACCAGATTTTCCATCAAAATGAATCAAAGAGATTTTTAAACAAGAAATGATGTCTAGGTATTAAGGAGTGCTGTAGCTTCCGTGTGGCCAGGCTGATGATCTCTGCCCCAGCTGCTTTTCCTGGAGTGGCCTCAAACTGCCTCATGCGTTGAATGGATGGATGTGTAGCAGATGGTGACTTTCCTCCATGAGTAAACCAGCTGTGGTCTAACCTGGGCTGTGTTTCTATAATAGTCAATCAGGTGCTCACAAATGGTGGCCTGCTCCCAGCATTCCACCATGGAAAGCCTTTGTGGACTTCCTCTTCTTTCTGCTGATGTTGCCTGCTCTGATAACTACGGGTGTCTTAGCATTTTCCCAATCAGAATTGGCCTGCCCCACCACTAGGTGGAGTCTCTGAGTCTCTCCTGGTCAGAGTTCTTCCTGGCTCACCACAAGAGGGTGTTTCTGAGGCTCTCCTGGTTAGAATTTCTCTTCTCCATCACTGAGGAGAATCTCAGCTTTTCCTGGTCAAGCTTTGCATGGACCAGTCTTTGTTCAAACTGACTGTTACATTTAATTTGTTTGAAGCTGCTTTAATGCCCTTCACCCCACCTGCCTCCCCAGCCTTGCTAATAATAATTCGGCTGCCCCCGCTCTTAGGACTTTGCCTTGTACTTCCCGACTGGGCCCATGACTGACTTGGGTGCAAAGGCGTCCCTTACCTATCTGTGAGGCTGATGCTCCCACCTTCCTACCACAGCTGGACTGCTGGGAGCCCTGGTTTCCTGGGATTTTTGCCCAGCTTCCCACTCATCCCATCCTGTTCCTCTACTTGCTTTTACTTTTTGGTGAGTCATTTAAACAAGAACGGAGGGTCTTCAGATACTCTACTTATACCATGTGTTGGCTCCCACTCGCTTGTGTGTGTCTTACTAGGTGCAGATTCATGAGTCTACGAGCTTTTTTCAATCAAATCTCCAACTAAATTACCAAGGATTAAACTGGTGATCCAATCCCCACGTCACCTCATGTCTATATAAGCTACACAATGTGTGCCTCATCCTCTGGCCTTCACTCCCAGTTGTGGTCATCTGGCTTAAGTTCCTACAAGACTGTCTGGAATTATGATGCTAGTAATTGAGTTATTTTGTGAGCAGGGATTTTTTTTAAAAAAAATAAGTTTTATTGAGAAAAATAATTCATTAATGAATAGAGAGATGGCCTCAATGATAGCTAATGACAGTCACATCAAAACAAACAAAAGAATTAGATTCAAGGTTTTGTAGAATATATATCCAGATTATTATCAAGGAGACATTATCTTTCACTTCCTTCAAAATAGCAGTTGTAGGTGGCAAGCTTTATTTTCTATTTGCTTCTCCTTCCATGGACTCCATTACACACTCCTAGGATCTGCTCTGTTTGATGCCATTTAGGCTTGATGTGTGCCTTCCCCCAGTTTTTTGAAATATAAATGTATCTGTCTTAGTTAGGGTTTTACTGCTGTGAGCAGACACCATGACCATGGAGACTCTTCTAAGGATGATATTTAATTGGGGCTGGCTTACAAGTTCTGAGGTTCAGTCCATTATCATCAAGGTAGGAGCATGGCAGCGTCCAGCCAGGCATGATGCAGGAGGAGCTGAGAGTCCTACATCTTCATCTGAAGGCTGTTAGGAGAAGAATGGCTTCTGGGCAGCTAGGATGAGTGTATTAAAGACCACGCCCACAGGGCCACACCTACTTCAACAGGGCCACACCTTCTAATAGTACCACTCCCTGGGACAAGCATATACAAATCATCACAGTATCTTTATTTTTTATTGATAATGTCAGAGATGTATAAGTTTAGCATTATATTATTTTAAAATATGTCACATTATGGAATGTTTAAATCAAACTAATTAAAGCACACACATCCTCGCATCCTATTATTTTGTACTAAGGATGCTTAAAATGTATGTCAAATGTGTACTTTCATGCACTTTTTATGAATATATAAGTTGTTATTAACTTAGTCACATTGCATATAGGTGATTGTCAAGCCCTCTGGCCCCCAGCAACCATCACCTGACAATTAGTTCTGAGCTCAACTTTTAAATGGAAGTGTAGTATCTGTACCTCATTCCTGATTCATTTCATTTAATAGCGTTGTTTTGCTTTGTGTTGCTTCAAATTATTTCCTTTTTTATTAATGCTAAATACTGCCCCAGAGGTGTGTGTGTGTGTGTGCGTGTGTGTGTGTAACAGGGGTGGTGCTCTTCATTGGTTTATCCATCAATAGATAGTTAGATCGTTTTTACTGGCTTAATATTAAGATGAATTATGATACAGGGAAGAAGAGACTGAACACAGCTCTTCAGCCTACTGAGTTCATTCAGATACACTCAGTAAGGAGACACAAAGTAAGTGCTTACTAGTATTTATTTATTTTTTAGAATTTCATGAGCTCACATGGTTATGTGCTATAGCCTAATTAAGTTAAACTATTATTACTTAGAAATCTCTAATTTTAACCTTTGTGAAACTTTTATAGCCTTCTGTTTCTAGAATCAATGTGTATTTATAAATTAAACCTCACCATTCTTAAGCCAAAGTCCACAGTGTAAGCTTGAGGACTCTCATGAATTTGTGGTGGAAATCTGCAGCTTACTGTAGTACCTAGTCTCATTTTTTAGGACTGGAGATGCCCCCCCCCCACAGACACAGACAGACAGACAGACAGACACACACACACACACACACACACACACACACACACACACACACACACACTGTGGCCGGTAGCCTGTCAGGGCTCCCAGCTAGATAGGAGTACAAGGTTCTATATACTCAGATATAATTCAGTCTGTTTGATGTATTTATTGACCCCCTGTTCCTAAACTTCTCTAACAACACTGTAGGTGAAGGTGCTGATGAGTCTTGAATATGTTGCATCTCTCTGGAGCTGGAATTATAGGCCACTGTGGATGACCCAAAGTGGATGCTGGGAACAACTGTCCTCTTCAAAAGTTGCATGCACTCTTAATTCTTGGATCATTTTTTCCAGCTCCAGTTAACTTACTTTTAAGCTTTTGATCATGAATACATGATATGTTGAACACATTCCCTAATCTTATACCCATTTCTCCCTCCTTCGCTAGTCACTTTGTCCCCTAGACAGTTTTACTTTTATGTCATACATAATGTACATGACTTTATGTGACTACATGAAAGTCTAGGAATCACAAAAGTTAGACAACATGATATTTGTATTTCTGAGATTGTCTTAATTTACTCAATATGATGATTTCCAGCTGTGTCTGTTTTCCTGAAAACAACATGACTTTGTTTCTTATGCAGCCGTAATCCCACGGTGCACATCCAGCACATTCTCCAAGTTGGTCCATAGCTCTGTGCACTGTAGTAAACACCAATGTGCAGACGTCTCTGTGATATCTTGGCTTAGATCCTGTAGGAAACATTTGTAAAATTAACCCTTGATAAATGAATTGGCACTGCCTTGGAATGGGCCAAGGGTGAACAGGGGCTGGAGAAGCACAGAGTAAGTTAACTTTTCAGAAAAAAAGCCCCAGGGTGCCTTGCTTGCCCTGCAGTGCAAAATGCAGGCCTCTTACGACCTGCCACCACTTTGTGCTACCCAGGTGATAACTACCCTAAGATCTGTGTGTCAGCAGGTGATGTCAAATGTACACCTGAAATGGGGGTGGGGGGTGGAGATCTGGGGACAAAACTATTAGGATGGCATTCAGCCTTGGAAGTTAAGGTCATCTACATCTAACCAATGAGCAGAGTTATAGGCAAGAAAACTGGCATTGAGGAAGCACAACTCCAAATTTGCAACCTCAGGGCTGTCTTTGACCCTCATCAATTCTGAATCCCACAATATGTGTGGTCTAGACACTACACTCTTATTACTGCTATAAATTCACAGGGATGTTTGAAATTCAACCCTGTATTTTTGCATGAATAAGTTGGGAACATTTCTTCTCTGAATTGGAGTGAGACTTACACACTCTGTCCCTTCCCCTACTCCCTTCTCTTCCCCTAGTTTATATTTATGATCTCATTAATGTTATTCTTAAAATTATGATCCATATCCCTTGCTCCAGACTCCTGGAAAAGTATTTGTGTAAAATCTCCCATGTTCCCAGGCGTAAATAACATGCAGACATGTTTTGAAATGTCTTAGAACTGTTTCCTTGGATGTTATAGCTTTCGTCTCAGGGGATAGCTGGTATTTCAAAAATGGTGTAGCACTAAAAACATGCTGTTACCCAAAGAGACCTTAGCTTTAATACAAAGAAGAGATGTCTTCTAACAATGAAATCACCTTCTGATGTGTCCACTCCTGATGTTGGTTTTTATGTATTTATTTTTTATAAATTTCCTATATATTCTGCTTGGGTCCCATTGTGTAACTTTCTATAGGAGAGGTTGATTCTTAGGTTCTGCCTCCCTCCAATCCTGAAGAAGCATGCTTGCCTATAAATGGCAAACAGACATTATAATAATTCCAGTGTTTTCCTTTCCTATACCATTTCTATGTGGTAGTACAGTTGGGCATTCAGAATGAAGTTCCAAAGTAATAACCTATAGTTGTACTAGAGCTGAGAATCATGCAGCCATTAAAGGTTAGCATTACGGAAAAAAAAAAAGGAACAATTTTTTGCCTGTTGGTCTGTTCAAGGGTTTATGCTCCTTTGTGCAGCTGGCCTATCTGTCAAATAGAACAGGGTCATATTTTGTATCTGAACTCTATGGCTCCCTTTCATTTTCCCTCTCAGTCTATCTGAACTGTGTTTGTGCATTGCCATAGTTAAAGTTGTCTAGTTTTGCAGGATACTGTTGAGAGAATGAAAATTGAGTCTTGGACTCTGAAACAACATCTGAAAGCCACACATCTCTGGTGAAGGACACTTGCTCATCATGTACAGACAATTTCCAAAGCTCAGTGAGGAGATAGGTGTGAACTGAAGGCACAAGAGTGATCTGGACATGCTTTTCACCAAAGGGCACTTAGGGATTACACATGATACTATGAGAGATTAAAGATCCTGTATCATTTGTTGTTAACAGATCACTAATTAACAAATGCTGTGATACAGGTACCACACAGTAATAAGCATAATTAAAGAATTTAAATAAATACATTTGAAAAAAGAATCTAATCCAAGTTTTAGTACAGACATAGTTTGTGAAGTCAGAATCAATAACATGCCTATTACTTCACAGAGTACTTGTTTCTGTGTATGTGCCAAGTGGGGAGGGCAAGTGTGTGTGTGTGTGTGTGTGTGTGAGACAGAGACAGAGACAAAGACAGAGAGACAGAGAGAAACAGGGAGAGACAGAGGGGGAAGGAAGGGGAGAGAAAAGGGAGGGGACGGAAAGGGTGAGAAATATACTAAAAAAAAAGCCACAGCAAGCTATAAAACCATGTGCATGATGTTAATCACATCATTGAAACATTAAATAAACGTTTATTTGCACACATCGTTCTGATATAGATTTTATAGGATGTCCAAGGGTCTGGAGAAGAGCATTTTTGACAGTCCAGATTCTTGGTTCCAGGTACAGAGATAACCAAGTATGTAAGGAATGGGGCCAATGGAGAGGATCCATATTTGCTCTCACTCCTCCCCCTGTGTTAGAAGGTAGCCAGTTACCGGGAGGGAACACATGCTGGCAATGGGGTCTGCACTCAAGGAGCAAAGGTGAGGTAGCAGTAAAGTCCCTTCCAGGAGTTACTAAGCATCAGATGTAATTTCTTTTTAAACAAACAGAAGTTTGCCGTCAGGTTATATAATAAACTATCAGTGACTCATGTCATGTTTTGACTCTTCCTCTGCAAGTTGCAGTTTTTTCCCTAGCAGAGATGGATCTGAACGCTCTGTGTTTGGGAACATCGTGCACACTTTCCTTTCCTAACCTTTGTGAAGAACGTTACTTCCACATACAGAAGATGGTATTTCAGTTGCTTCTCAGTTTCCCAGGAATGTACTATTTTAAAATCTAGAAAATGATGTAATTAGTCAGTGTTCACAGAGACCAGAAGAAATGGTTTAAATTTATTTCTTTTTATAATAACCCCTTGAGTCCTATTAGTGCCATCTACAAGCACATGGGTCTGGGCATATCCACAAAGGACAGTTACTCTCTCCCTCAGCAGCCATCAACTGCCAGGAGCTTATCACCACCACCACCACCACCACCACCACCACCACCACCACCACCACCACCATCATCATCATCATCATTTTGCCAAGGATGGCTCATTTTTCAGCACCCTCCCCTGCTCATACAGAAATGTTTACTGGCTTGATTTTGAGTGGGTCTTAGGCAGTTTGCCCCAGCTCCTATGAGTCGATGTATACAACAGCCATGACATGCCTGGGTAAGAAGCATCAGTGTTGAGTATATGATTCCTTCCCAGGAAAACATGCCTATAACTTTCCTGGAATCAGTGTAAACCATGAATGTGTTTGGAAGGGACAACATCATTTTCACTTGTATATCCTGGAGCAGGAGTTAAAAAAAAGCATGATAATTCTATCTCCTTGAAAGCCCTCCTTCTGCTGTGATACCATATCACTACAATTGTGCAACACTCTTTATTAAATTATTCCTTTTAAAAAATACAACAACATTACAAGTTAAACCAAACAGTGCACATAAATTTGAGGCTAATCCATTTAAAACTTCTTTGTTTCTGAAAGATCTCAAAGTCAGTAGATCCTTCCCAGAGTGAATGTCATACTTGTGTGTTGTGAGCTTATGACTACAGCACACGGGCCTGGCCCTTTTTTGATTTAACATCTTTGTAAGTAATATGATTAACTAACATCCTTTAGATACTTAATAGCCTTCAGAAAAGACATCTGGTTTCACTTTCGCCCATTGCTGACGTTCTAATTGCTTTGATAGAAAGGCTGAGGGATTGTATTTTTTCACCGATGAGACAGATTCCTTGGTAATCGGTAGCAGAAAGACAGTGAAATTCTGTGCTCTTTTCTGGGGCTGCAGTGGGCATCAGTTGGATCCAATTTATTTTGTATAATTCTGTCTTTTTGAAAAGATCTTTGATGTCCCTCCCATCAGCTCCGCTTAGTGAACTAAATGTCTAGTGTGTAATGAAACTCAAAACATGTTAATGAATTTGACCTTATGTGTTTCCACACAAAGCTGTCTGCTCTCACGTGGGACCGGCTTTCAGCTTACGATGGACTTAGTTTCTCGATGTGTGAGATTGGCTTGTTTTATTCACTGTCAGGAAGAAAAGAAGCCTTTGGTTTCAGAGCTGTGTCATAATTGAAAACATTCATGTGGAAGGAGTTAGTACTGTGTGCATTATACATGTATATATACACATGAGTTAGTACATACACAGATATAACTATATATATAACACACATATATAGAAGTTATTACCATATATCACCACATACACATACACACACACACACACACACACACACACACACACACACACTTGTGTTAGTACTCTATATGCAACATATATATGCAAGATTTTAATCTTATTGGATACTTTATAGATATTCTATATTTCAAGTAATTGCCTTAAATGTGTTAAATTATAGTTGTTAAAGTCAGAGAACAAAGTTAGGAACTTTATCATTAATTAGTAAAAACTAGTTTTCCTGATGAATAATATATTGTGAGTTTGAGTTTTTAAACTGAGGTAAATAATGACTGTTAGTAGAGATTTTTTGAATTCAAAACAAATGATTATCTGAGATCAATTTCTAAGCAAGGGAGGTGTGGGTGCCCAGATATGGAAGGTCATAGGCCTGAGGCACGACTCAGGAAGATGATCTCATTTGCAGGTGCAGTCTAGGAACATAAGTAACTGAGAGGGCGTGCTCTAGAAAAGAGCATTTGGACTTTGTCCCATCCTTTCCCCCCTCCCTCCTTCTCTTCTCCTCCCTCTTCCTTTCTCCCCTTGCCTCCTTCCCAGTGGCCATGATGTGAGAAGCCTTTTCTGTCACATGCTCTCTTCACTGGAGGGCTCTAATTCGTGGGACAAGCTAAATCTTTCCTCCTATGAATTGGTAACTCAGAGATTCATCACGATGATGGAAGGCTGATTGACCACGGAGGATGATACATAACTCGGGCCCATGGCTGGGTCACACCTTTAGCTGACTTATGTAGCAATGTGTAGTTTTGATATATTCCTTTCAGAATAGAAGTAAAAGTTTCTGTGGGCTAATACACAGCTAAATTATATATGTCACCTGGTTGTCACTCATATCACAAAAAGTTCAGGTTAATGCAAGATATGTGTGCAATCACATCTTCAGAGCAAATCATTTTTTTGTCTTAATGTTACTTTGTCTGGTACTTATGTTTCTTTAATGTTAGCATGGAAAGATGCTTATTATATTTTCTTGCCATTCTCAACATAACACACACACACATACATACATGCACACACACACACACACACACACACACACACACACACACACACACGGCTCATCTAGTAAAACACACATTTCTAATTGTTGTAGTTAATTACTAGTAGGTGTGCATTGCCATCTCCCATGTAATGACACAAAATGCCAAGTCTAGCCATTCATGATAATAACATGTGACTGTCAGACCATCTTCTGCAGGTCAGAAGGCTTTGAGCTACAGACTGACTTGGAATGTGAGTCTTCAGAGTTTGTTTTAAGCAGGTCAATACCTCAGCTTGGGCTCCTGTTCCTTCTTCTCAGGACAATAGTGTGTAAGTGTAGCCACTGGAACCTTGAACTTCCTGAAAGTTTGTGCAGAACAGAGTAGAAACTGGCTCCTCAACCCCATCTGCACAGGAAGACTTAAGGGAAGCTGGTGGGAAAGCTACTAGACAGTGAGAACTCACTCACGTGGGAATCTGGCCTCCTGAGGGAGAGAAAGTCAAGGCCAGTGTAGAGAGCTGCTCAAAATCTTCTGAAAACACTAGCAAGCTTCTGGGGCAAGGATGGGGCTCAGGGCTACCCATCCTAAGTACCATATCCTTAGGACCTTTTATTTGAATGTAAGTAGTTTCTCACTTGCTTTAAAAAATATTGAACATAATAGAAAGTGTGACGAGTTATCCATTACCAAGGGGGTGAACAAATACATACATGAAATGAGTCATATAAAATTAAATGAAGTGCAAACAAAAGCCCTGTCATTCTGACATTCTAGAATGAGTGTTTAATAGGGACATTATCCAAATGATCTGTAGAAAATGTGATTTTATTTAAAAGATAAACTGTAGTACTTCCTTATTTGCATTTCCGTTTGCTTATACACTTTATCAACTCTTTTCTTCCATGTCTACAAAGTAATCTGTAACCTGATTTTTCTTTTTACCATTTTGGTTTGTTGCAAAGTTGCCCAACAGAAGTGTTTTCAACATGTGGTTGCATGTGCATTTTCCTCTTATTGCCTCCTGCTATTTTGAGTCTTTCGTGCTTTGGCATTTCTTTCTAATAAAGCAAATGACACACAAAAGGAATATTTCCGAAATCATCTTCATTACACAGTGTGCACTTTTAATTTATTTTCTTATCTCTCAATTTGAAAATACAACATTTTCTCAAAGCTCCAAGGGGAGCATGAAGAGGGTTTGAAGGTTGATCCTATTGTTCTGCTCAGCTTCCTATCAGACATCCTGACTCAGGCTAGAGAAAGGTGGGTCCTTCCAAGATGCTCACCAACCTCGCCCATGACTTGCCTGGTGGGAGTCTGTGGAGGTGTTGTCTTGACTGCATTGATGGATCCTTGCCTATACCAGTTATATCCAGATCTTCAGAACCCAGAACATGTAAGTCTCCCTGACTTAGGGAAAATGACTTTCGTATAGAAGTGATGTCAGTAGCTGTCAACTTCAAAGTGGAGTTTCCTGGAGTTGTCCAAGTGCCACCTTCATGAGAGCAAGTTTCCCCAGAATGGAGAGCAAGAAAGAAAGGAAGAAAGGAAGGAAGGAAGGAAGGAAGGAAGGAAGGAAGAAAGAAAGAAAGAAAGGAAGGAAGGAAGGAAGGAAGGAAGGAAGGAAGGAAGAGAGGTAGTTAAAGAATCATGTGTTACTGAATGTGGGAGTGGGAGAGTGGTGGTGAGCCAAGGACTGTGAGTAGCCTTCACATGCTGAAAATGAGAGGAAATGGGTTCTTCCCTAGTACCCCTGACAGCTTGCTCCTTGGCCTTAACAAGAAAATGAACAGCAGAGTTTAGATTTGTGAACATGGAGACAAGGCATCCATATTCTGTGAAAACAAAAAGACTTTGATAACTTACTGAAGCAGTAGTAGGAAGGTAACACCTGTGAGGGACACAGAGAAGAAAGCCCTAGCTTGACGACCTGCTGCTCATCAGATGTAGACTGACTTCACACCAGTTTCCTCCCCTATACACAGATAGCAACCTGGAACAATGAACTCTTCCCACTGGCAATATCAGAAGCTGCTTACTTCACACACCAGCATTAGGCTCAGCCATATTCCAGGTGCTATGCTGTGTGCCAAGGACACTCACATGAGGGCCACCCACCTCAGAATCCTATCTCAGTGGCCCATATGGTTGGTACTTGACTGAAAATGTGTGTTTTGATGGTATTTAACCCCCATCTTCCACTCCTTCTCCATACCTTCTCTTTCCTTTCCACCCAACATCATGTTCTCTTAACATACAGCAAATCTACTTTGGGCTGTTCATATAATCTTAGGCTCCGTTGCTTTCCATGGAAGCATGGTTGATTAATCAGGGACCACAATCTTAGAGAAAATGAAACCCATGTCTCCCAGAAGCTATTAGCAGCTAGGAGTGGGAGTGTGTACCTATCTCCTTGCTCCATGCTGAGATTTGGTCTAACTTGGGCTTACACACACTATTTACAATTGCTGAGAGTCTACATGTGCAACCATCCTGATGTGTCTGGAAGTTTATTGTAGACATCCATCCCTCTGGCTTCTACAATCTTTCTTGCCCCTCTTCCAAAATGGCCCTGGAGCTTCTGGAGGAGGAAGTGTCTATTAGTGTTTCTTTGCACCTTGGCCAGCTGTGGGTCTCTGTGCTAATCACTGTCTACTGCAATTAGAAGCTTCTCTGATGAGGGTGAGTATAAATGACTTCATGCTTTTCTCTTAGAAGGAAAACATTCTAATCACAAATGTACTTCTGATTTAGGACTTCAAGAGAATTAATTAAGCAATAGTTAGCCAATGTCCTGTGTTCCTGACACTTAGTGGCATCGTGTGTTCAATTGGAGGCAAATGGCAAGAGCTTCTTGAGGACAAGATAGACTTTGTAGAATGGTATGCATTTGCCTGTAGAGATGTCTTAGTGTGATGTGGGGACAGGAGTCTGTGTGTATGTGTGTGCCAACTGTGTGTATACACAGACAGCTGTGTGCACAAGTGTATGTTTACATAGACAACTGTATGAGTACAGTTGTCAATGCATATGTGTGTGTATACCCAGGTCTGTCTACTGTCTGTCTGTCTGCCTATCTACATCTATTTATCACCTATGTATCTATCTTTCTATCTATCTATCTATCTATCTATCTGTCTGTCTGTCTGTCTGTCTGTCTGTCTGTCTATGATCTATCAACATCAATCTATATAATCTATTTATCTATCAACATCTCCCTCTCTATCCTGTATGTATGAATGTATGTATGCATGCATGTATGTATGTATCTATGTAATCTATGTATATCTATCTCTATGTGTGTACATGCAATGTCATCCAGAGCCTGTTCATCATGGTGATGGAAGGAATGCACCCCTAGATTCCTAGGTACGTAGGACAGTACAGATTTGTCTGTGTCCATCTCAGGCTCATTTCCTTTCCTGACTCATAATTTTCCTTTTTTTTTTTTTTTTTTACTATTTCCATTTTCTTTACAACTACAAATACTTTAGTTGCCAACCTTTCTTAGTCCACACCTGAATTGGGTGCTTCATGAACAGTGGCGTATTTGAATCCAAACTATACAGACTCAGAAGCCCAGCAGCATGAGATCAGCATCTTGCCTATTTTCTCGAGTCTCCTGGCACATCCTAGCATAGTGGAATAGTTGAGGGGTCATCTGATGAGAGAGTGTCAAGGAAGAACTCTGATGAAGATGCCCGTGTGAAAACATTCACAGCCTCCTGAGATGATGATACTCCATCACTCAGACACCTCTGAGGCCTCACTGCCTCTCAGTGGTGTCACATTAGGAACACAAGCCACAAAATTCTCCAGATGCCTTGGTATTACTCAGATGTTTGCTAGTAGAACGTCATGTGAAAATGTACATGTTTATCACGGTCACACAATCAGAGCCAAGCTCTACTATGTGCTGTTTTGAGCATTCCAGCCACTCTCTGTGGTTGGCAACACCTGTGCTTGCTAGTAGACCATCTGATGAAAAGTCTCGATCCCTGACTACCAACTTGGACATAGGAAGTGCAGGAAGAAGAGGAAAGCAGCATTACTGACCACACCAACTGACTGGATGTTCTACTGAGTGCAGAAGTGGCACTCAGAGCTGCAAAAGCTGCTGATCACGAGAGAAAATGGCAAACATTCCTTGCTGGAGAGGTTTGAATGGGCTTTTCGTCTGCTCGCTGACGGGCGTGTTCCTCCCAAACCACCACTGGTGAAAAGACCAGCACTATTAGTAATACATATGAAGCAAATGGTCTCTAGAGATGTTACTTTTTACGAATAAGAAATTGCTATGATGAAGATCACATGATAGTGGTAGTGCAGGTTCCTGAAACCTCCTGTTTCTCCAGAGGAGCTGGTGGAGTAGTAAGGGAACAGACTCAATGAACACTGTCATTCACTCTTGTCTTACTGTCCACAGTATAAATCCCAGACTGGGACTGGCAAGTGCACAACTGATGTTGCACATAGAAGAGAGTCATAGGTAGAACAGGAACATTCACAAAGGCTCATTGCAAGGACTACTGACATGTTATACTGCTAGGGTGAAGACCTTCCATAATTCACTGTGGGCCTATGTATGTTTAATACTCATTAATTTCAGTAATATTAGTTTAAGAAGCAAAACTACAATATCACCCATATCCATATTTTGTCATTGACTGTTATCCTAACTAGAGCTGAGTTTTTCATTTGACAGGAAATTATCTGAACAATGTTTTCATAGTAGATTCCCTTGCAAAGTGTTTAGTTTTCTTTCTAGTAGTTGTTAGGTTTTTTTTTCATAGTTTTGCTCTTTAGTAAATACTACCCAGGATTAAAAATGGGAAGGAGAGAAAAAATTTTGAACGTTAAAATATGCTTCACAGAAAAGGCCCTTTGCCATTCAGCCAGTGAGCTGGAGATTTTATGTCTTTGATTCACGAAGGGCTTGATTTACTGAAATTGACTTAGAGCCCTCAGTGAGGCTGAGGGGCCTCCTCACCCTGATGTGGATCTGGGAGCTAGAATATACCAGAATGGCAAACTGAGGATGGACTCTGTTAACAATCTTCGGTGCAAAGACCACTCATGGACATGCAGCTGACACCCACAGATTGCAGTCAGATCAACATGTGGCTTTTACAAATCCAGCGTCATGGTATAATTCACTCCAACAGGAAGACTAGAGGCAGCTCACTGAAACCTGAGTTATGCACAGGAGACTGATCTCAGGCTTCACAGCGGCCATCCATCAACATCCTGTCAATTGGTAACTCCAGTGAGGAGAAATGTACGACACCACTTCAACCCTCCACTGGAGTTCTAATAACTTTGATTTGGTGGCTGTGATCTCTACTTTTTACTGCTTAGATACATTCCTCGCTAATTCTTCACAGGCAGGCAGCATCAAAGTCCTATTTGGTGGGACAGGGGCTGGGCTTACTGTCAGCTAGACAGAATTTATTTTCCCAAGTTAAGACTTTGCAGAAACATCTTTGATGTTTGCCTTAACCCAGATTTGCTTAGGGAATGACTCCAAGGATAAACGGAGCATTGAAAATACATTTTAGAGACTAGAGAGATGGCCCAGTGGTTAACAGCCAGGACCACAGCTGGTCACAATTCCAGTTCCAGGGGGTCTAAAGCCCTCTTCTGGTCTGTGCAACCAACCGTGCTCTCAAGCACACACCCTAACACAAACGCCCATGCACATAATTAAAAGCAAAACAAGTCTTTATCAAAATTCTAAATACATTTTCGATTCCATCACCACATCAACATTTTATGACCCCACCGTCATGTTACAGGTACGGTCCACCTTAGATAAGCACCATGGAGAACCATGAATATTAAACGTGTGGGAGTGTTTCTTCAAAGGGAGAGATGTATAACCTGTTTTCTGCCCAGAGGCTGAGAATGGAGAATGGAGGTGGCTAATGGTTTAGGTGATCTCTGTGCTATCTGTGTATGGCCAGGGGATCTCCCAGGCTCCCACATACAGGATCAGAGATGGCTAATAGTCTAGGTGACCTTTACACTATCTGTAAACCTGCTTCATTGTGCACATGGGATTGTGTTACATTGGGAACCTTTACCCCCCAATTGTACTGTATTTAAATGTGCCTAAAATAAACTGCTCAGGGTCAGACTCTAGAAGTTTGCTCCTGAGATCTGTTGAATGGGTCCTTCTTGCCTCACATGGATTGTTATTCTTTAGGCTCTGAGGTTTTCAGAGACACCCCCCCCCCAGTTTTCAAGTATGAACATATGGTATTGGATAATACGCCAATTGTCATGTTCATACCTGCAGAAGACTACTTTCTCCCTTGCTCACCAAAACAATCTTGGAGAAGAACCTATGTAGCATTTTATTAAACCACCATAATCCCTAATTATAGTTTAAATATTTGTCTGTATAGCCATAGAGAAAAGATAGGATTTTTACATGTCCATTGCCTCTGGTGAAGAGGGCTAATGAAATATAAAAATAAGTCAGTTAATATAATTCTGAAGCAACATTCTCTTTTAAAGTTGGAAGGTAAAGTATGGAGAAAAATCTCGGCTCATTCTAATGTTCCTGATCAGATGTCTGGGGCTGTGGCATCTATCTTGCACATGAGAGGACTAAATGGTCCTACACACATCAAGGTATTGAACTGCTATCTCAAGGATGCCTAGAACTTTAGAAGGAGCTAATTTAATTGTTTGAAATCTGGAGTGACAGATTCTTGTTTATTCTGATTTTGACCATTTTTATTTCTCCCTTCTTTATTCATGCTCTATATTGTCAGTACCTTATTAAGTATTTTTTTCAGTGAACCAAGCATGAATTTGTTCACTTGATTTTAATCAAGTGCTATTAATTGGTTTTTGTCTTCATCACCATGTTCTTTCCTGAACCTAAATTTAATTAATTAATTTATTTTTAGAATTTTAAAATGAGGTTGATAATTTTCAGCCTTTCCTTAGAAATATGGGCATGTGGGTTGTAATTGTCCTGTAACAACGCTTTGTCAACATTCCATGAGTCTTAATGTGCAACGTTATTATCAGAATTCAGGTCAAGACTTTTAAATACTCTTTGTGGTTTCCTTTGGTGCATTTTGGGATATTCATTCTGCTTGATTTTTGTACAGCTAGGAACTTTCTAGTTATTCTTCATACTTCCTAATGTCTACTCTCATCAGTACACAGGATATTCCAAATGACTCTAACCTTTGACATTTCTTTCAGATTTCTTTACTGATGACTATGTGGATACTCCTGGAACTCACTTTATTTGGCACATAAAGCATGTAAATTAAGTTGATAATGAGAACAGACACTTTTTGTGCTACTTAAGAAAGTTGTTGTGCCTTGTGTGGTTGAGTTGCTGCATAGCTATACTTCTCATGGACATACTCCACCCATTGTTGAAAGATATATATTAAAGACTTCCAATTTGATTTTTTATATTATCCTTTAATTGTCTTTCCTGAATTTTAAAACTATGTAGGTTTTAAGGTTGTAAAAAGTTCCTATTGGCTTAACTATTGATCTCTATGAAAGGTGAGTTTGTAATGTCTAATAACATGTCTTTAGAACATTTTATGGATATCATGTAATCTGTTTTAGTCTACATCATCAGCCTCTCTTCCCCTAGCTCCCAACAACCACCACCTATCTTGTCTCTTTTACTTTGAAACTTTTAAGTACCACTTGTCAGTGGAGTTATAGGGTTTCCGTCTTTGGATCTCAGCTTACTTCACTTAGAATAATGCCATGTATCTGACCTGCTTTGTCCTATAGGTTGGAATTTTCTCTCTTTCTATGGCTAATAGCTTCCGTGTGTGTGTGTGTGTGTGTGTCACATTTTACATGTATTCACCAGTGGACAGTGGACACAGGCAGCTTAAGAGTTTTAGATATTGTGAATAATACTTCTTTGAAAATGAGGGCAGAAAGATATATTTAAGACTGTGTTCATGGGGCTGGGAAAATATCTCACCTGGGAAATTGCTTATTGTGCAAAATTAAGGACCTGAGTTTAGATTCATATCAAAAACCAAAAACCAAAACAGACAAACAAACCCAAAACAAACAAACAACCAGAAACCAAAAACCAAACTCTGGGTGTGGAGGTTTTTACCTGTAACCAGAGCACTGTGGAGGCAGAGGAGCAAGGAGAGCCTATCCAGCTAGTGAACTCCAGGCTCAGTGAAAAACCTGTGAGAAAAATCTCAATTTTTGACTTCTGGTCTCCATTCATATGTACAAACATACATATAAACATGCACTCATGGACACACACACACACACACACACACACACACACACACACAAATACACAGAGAAGGGGGACAGATATCTGGATATCTGCTTTCTACTCTTTGGTGATATATTCAGAAGTGGAATTGCAGAATGACACAATAGCATTCTTTTCTTGACCTGGAATTTGAACTCAGCACCTTGTGCATGCCAGGCACACACTCTACCATCTAGCTACATTTGTAGCCTCAGTTTTAGTTCATTCCACAGTGGCTGTAGCATTTACCTTTTCACTGACAAGTATGATGGTTATGGTCGCTGTGGACCTGTCTTCTTACCTTCTGTGCATTTGCTGGCAGCTATTCTGATGGTCATGGCATACATGCTTTCCAGGTCGGATGTGACTTTTGTGTATTCACCAGCCACTTCACAGTTGAGTTTGAAGAAGTATCTGCTCAAGTCCTTTGTCCATAACATGAATCTATCATGTTCTTTTTTATACACTTATGACAGAATTAGAGTTTCATATTACCTTTTTCTTCTTAATTTGATCACATTAGAGTTGCAATAGAAGGCTTGACAGGTTTTGACAGTTCATAATGTCATATATTCATATATTCACTGTTTTCATTAGTATTTTACAGAATATTGTCACTTTTAATATAAAATCTCTTGGGCTTATCCTATTATTTTTCCCCACCTTCTAGTTTTGGTAACCAGTGAACTTTTTAAAAAAAATCATCTCTGTAGTTTTCCCATTTTCAGAATGTCTTATGAATGGACTCATATATATATATATATATATATATATATATATATATATATATATATATATATAT
>NW_021604633.1:3265935-3272268 GCF_004785775.1 Grammomys surdaster | reverse complement strand
TATATATATATATATATATATATATATATATATATATATATATATATGGCCTTTGAATTTCAGCTTTTATCTGGCATTACACACATAGGATTCATCCAGATTCTTGTGTGCCTTTATAATTCATTCCTTTTTATTATGGAAGAACATTTTCTCATGAGGCTGTCTCAGAATTGATTTCGCATTAATCTATGTAACCTATCCTTAGCTATTTCAGTTGAGGGCAACTGTACATTGCTGTGGACTATAAACTATAAAACGAATGTACACATTGATGTGGACACATAATTTTAGATCAGTTTGGAGTGTGATTGTGTTGAACTGTGTGTTAAATCTAACTTAGCTGTGTAAAGGGATGACACACTCCATGTGGTTGTGTGAAGAGATAACATACTCCATGTGATTTATTCTACCTTCTCCATCCCCAGTGTCACTGTCTTTTCATCCTGGTTATTAGTGATGTGCTGGCTCATTTTCTTATTTTTCTTTTTAAACTTTAAAAAAATCACTCTATTGTCATGCAATGGTCTGTAATGACTGCCTTGATTTGTTTTTTCCTTGATGACAAATGACATAAAACACATCCCCTTGTAATTATTCACTATTTGTATTTCTTTGTGAGTTTCCCATTCAGATATGGCTAGTTAGTAGCTGGGTTTTTGGTATGAGATTTTTTTTAGACTTCTTAAACTTTAAATTTTATTCCTGTTTTTAAAAAGTTATTTACCAATTTTGAAAAACATCCCCATGTTTCTTAGAGATGTGCATATCTTTAAATGCAGTAGACACTGTATTGTGAGCAGAAGTTAACTGTAATGAGATTTGGCTCATCAGATTTTTTAGTGGACATTAATTTTAGCACTATGTTCATATTCATATGTAAACTCAATTTTATATACCTTTACCCAAGAGCATTTTTATTTTAGCTACGTAATCTTCTGTTTGTTGTATGATCTGTTTTGAATTGTTTCTTACCACAACGTTTAAAGTTGGCATGATATTTATCCTTTAGCTTAAGGACAAACACAGAAGTTCCCCATTCTTTCATGACTCTTAGGTTTTCTCAGTTAAAACCTTGGGACCCCTGTTCCATTCACTGTACCATAAGTGTGTGACTCCATTTCTCTTTCTACCCGTGGGCCTTTTAAAAACACCTCATTGCTTGGCTACTGTGGTACTGTAGAATCCTGGAACTAGTTGGCTTCTCTTTCACCAAGTAGCTGGCCTTCTTCATTGCTCTATTTTTTGTTTAATATTCTTTGAATACTCATTTGTTGATGTCTGCAAAAGGGCTTATTGGGTTTTTGATGTGGTCATCAAGGACTTTTTAATTAAATTTAGGAAAGATTGTCAACAATATTAAATCTTCTAACACAAGCCCAGATGATTTCTATTTAGGTCTTCAATTTTTTTGTCAGTGATATTTAATATTCTGTTTTCTTATCATGTATGTATTTTATTGGGTTTTTACCCAAATATTTCACGTTGAGATACTACATTACAAAGAATACTTCTAATCAAAATGTTTATTTCAGTAGCAAGTGTTGGCTCTTGTGTATTAGGAAGCACCAATGCTAAGCAATATCTTTTTCCTGGTCTCCAAGGGAGACCACCTCCTTTGTCAAGATAATGTTAACCTAGAATGTTTGTGGATGGCTTTCATTCAATTCTCCTAAATTCTTAATTTGCTGAAGATTTTAAACAAACATCTGTGTTGAGTTTTCTAAATTATAAAAATATATATTTGTGTTGGATTTGTCAATGAAATTATTGTGGGAATTTTTTTCTGCAGCCTGTGGATTGAGTGAATGGTGCTGTTTAATTTTTTTTAAATGTTGAAACAGTTTTCCAAACTAGGAGTAAGTACTTTCTGATTGTTGTATAGTATACTTATTTCACACATAACTGGATTTAATTTGACAGTATTCTAATGAGTTTTGCATCAATATGTACAGCAATTCTCTAATTGTCTTTCAAAAATATCTTTCTTCAGTGTTGATATTACTATAATGTTTGCCTCATGAAATGAGTAAGGGTCTGTTTCTTGCAATAGTTTTTGGAAGAGATTAGAGTATTGACTAATGACTAATTATATTTTTTTCTGATATGAGAGATTATAGTAGACCAGGGTCTGTCAGCACCAAGTTCTCAGTAAGTCAGTCTGTGAGGCTAGAGCACAGCTGCCTCTGACAGGAAACCTGAAACCTTAGACCGGATTCTGACATTAAATGTATTTTAAAAGTAGCATCTCAAGTGACCACTAGGAAGAGAGACTCAAATATTGTGTTTCCAAGGTTGAAATTACATTATTTACATTGTATCCTTCCTGTCATTTCCTGAGCAATCCTCTTGAAGGACTGAAGGTTGTTAGGAGACAGGAATGATTAGTGATGCTACACCTATCCAGGAGATCACCATTGTTATTTTCTATCAACTATGTTGACTCAAACGCATCTGTATATTTTAGGAAAGTCCTATTGCCTATAGATATTTCATGCCGGACTGAGGGGAGATTCATGCAATTGACAGTCTATGTGCCTCAGTCCCTTAGTCCCTGAGAATGTGGGAAGAATGATGGAAATAAATGCTTTTTGTGGACCAGGCCTCATTGCATCCCTGAAGCAGGAATCACTCTGGGTTATGGAGGAAGAGAACCTTGTTTACATGAAACAGATCTTCTGTGGGCTGAGAGAATCATGCTCCGAGAGTCACTTGAACTTTGTCATCTCTGGTTGAGAAACTCAACCCTCTATTTATTTGTACCACCCCCTCAGACTTCTCACACTCACAAGACCAACTATGTGGAATGGCAGGTGTCCTAGAGGCCTGACACATTGTGCTTCAAAAAGCCTTTTCCCGCTTTCATTTGTTCATCCAACAGAACATGCCAGACAGATGACTGAGCAAATGCTGTATTTTCACTGACTAGTTGTAAATTGTGTTTAGAAAAATTAATTGTAGGACAAAGCATTTTTATTATATTAATACTTTGAGAATTTTATACAATAAATTTTGATCATATTCACCTCCAATTGAGGGACAAAACATTTTAAAATATGATTATAATTTTTATTAATATTTTCCAAATTTCTTATAATTATTATTTCATTAGAATTTCCTTTTTTGGTAGGTTAATAAAATCACAGCTTTGCCTATGTAGAAAGGCATGTAAGGATCCTTTTAAAATGTGTGTATTCAACCTAGGAGAAAGCTGCAGCTTTGTGTTTGAAGTTATCGTAGGTATCTAGTGAGAATACAGATAATTCCTAATAGCTGTCAACCTAGGAGGATTTTATGGGCAAAGAGATATCTGCATAGCATTTCTGTGTCATAATAACAACACCGATCACTTTTACATTAGAATGAACCACTGAGCTGTAGAAGCTTTTAATAAATACAACAGTAAAGAGAATTATCTTCCCCAGATACCCTCGTTTCTTCATTTTCCTTCCCTCTTTTCTATAACTCCTTCCACCTCTACACTTTTCTAATTACCTTACTCAGATGTGATTTGGCCACAGATGACTGGAGCTTCTTTGTTGATCTTATCCAGGACATTAAGTCAGTGTCAAGACAGAAACTATTTCAAAATATGTTCAGAAAATGGGTGTGAGTCACTAATTGACGCAACACAGTTTATAGTTAAAGCCTGTTTTTAAAGGGGAGATTTATTAGTAGCCAAATATCTAAAATATGATTTTCATGTACATGAGAGGCTTTTGTAGAGTTTGTATGACACCTAAAAGTTGTTTCATGAAATGGCATATGATGTAAATATATATAAACAGCGTTCTGTGTACTCAGAAAGAATGTACAGGGAGCCAGATGCTTATGTAGACACTGCCACTGTCCATCAGAAAAGTGTGAACTGTCAGCTCAATGAGTAGACACCATGGATGCAAGAACAATTCAAATTAAAAAAAAATCAATCAGTATCTTAGGATTACTTTTGCTGCGATGTCACACCATGACAAAAAACAACTTGCAGAGGAAATGGTCTATTTGTTTATACTTTTATATCAGAGTCCATCATTAGAGAAGTCAGGGTAGGAACTCAAGCAGGGCAGGAACCTGGAGGCATGGGCTGATGCAGAGGACATGGAGAGGTGCTGGTTACTGGCTTTTTATCATGGCTTGCTCAGCCTGCTTCCTTATCGAATCCAGGAGGACCACCAGCCCAGGAATGCCATCATCCACAATAGATCATTTCCCATCAATCACTAATTAAGAAAATGACCTACAGGATTGCCTACAGCCCAATGTTATGGAGGTATTTTCTTAACTGAGGCTCCCTCCTCTTTGATGAGTCTAGTTTTTCTTGAGATGACAGAAACTTGCCAGTATGATCAGCATCAGCAAGTAGCCACTTAATGACGCACGGGTGAAGGATTCTTGGAGACAGTACAGTCTGGACAACCACTTGAGGAAAATTTCTTGCCCATTTCTAGAAAAAAAGCACATATGCTACAGCATTTTCATATCTGGAGATTTCTCAGAAGTGAAAGGCTACACAAAATGGTTTCCCCATGAGTGTGTAGAGACACTAGTCATCACAATAGGTAAAGCCTGGGAGTGTATATAAGTGCCCATAAACAGAAAGAGGGGAAAGCCAGCACAGAATATTCTTTTATTGTTGTTGTTGTTTTATTTTTTACAGTCTAGCCATTGCCCCCTTCCCATAAGGAATGGTGCATGACAAATCCTACTCAGACATGCAACATGTTCATGCTGTCACACCTTCATCTATAGTTCTGCAAAGGGCTGAGGATAACAAATCTTTTTGAAAAATGTCAGAACAATGATTGTATGGTTTCTTGAGCTACAGTAATGCTCCATACCTTGAGGTATGCTTCATACTCTTGACTTACTTTTTCATGTTTGTTAACATTTTTGAAGGCATACATAACATTTGTTCACTTCACAGAAATTTTACCTAAAATTAATACTCATGATATCTAATTGTAATAATACAACCCTTCTAAAATAGTCAGAGGTAACTTGCACAGATATTCACAACATGATTGTAAATTTATTGAAAGACAAGTTAGTAGACTTTTAGATCATGAATTCATGAGTGAAACAGGGCACAGCCAAGTCCAATGGGAGGATTCTAGTCATATGTGAGAGCCACTGTTTAAACTTATAAATTTTCCATGTAACAGATGACATCATAATAAACTATTAGTAAAAAATCTGATTTGGGGATGTTGATGTGCCTTCAAACTCTTTAAAGCCCCACAGCAGGCAGAAATACATAGGAAAATCCCTTTTTTTCCCCAAACAAACAGAGCAGTGGACTCAGGGAAGGGTATGTGATGACATGAGCAGAACCATCTCAGTGGACCTGTTTCTTGAATTCATGTTCACTCTTTCTATTTTTTCTTAAATGTTTTGTGTTTTTTAATACTGTACTGGGAGATACTGAGGAACTTGACAGACACTTGGAAGAAAGTCAGGCTAGGTAGAGGCCAGATAGGAAGGACTAAGAAGCCTGGTCTTAGGGTGTCTATACAGAGACTTTCCTGTGCATGGACTCCCCATTTCCAGTCTTTCTGTGTCCAAACAAGGTCTTGCTGTTTTAAGTGTATCATACATTGGAGAGTGGATAATTAGCTAATTTAAGTAGGTATTTCATTTATTTGTTTGTTTATGTCTGTGTACACACATGCGATGACAAATATATGGAGGTCACATGACAGTAAGAGATAATTCTTTCCTTCTAATCTGTGGATGCTTGGAGTTGAACTCTGTGTGTCAGGCTTGGTGGTAAGTACCTTCATCCAAGAAACCCTGTTGGCTAATATTTTGCAGTAGCAGAAGGGAGAGGATAGGTACTGTTACTGCCTAGAAATCAGGCCATTTTTTTTGGCAGTGCATGTTAGGAATCTGAGTTCTACTGTACTTTTGGCATATTCAACCATCTGCCCTGAAGATTTGATTGAGCAAGGAGTAATCCAGAAGGCATGCAACACAGGTGGTTGCATGCTGCACTCAGTGATCACGGGTAGAAGGTACAATCAGGAAGGCATGTGACATGTGTGATGGTATGTTGCATTCAGTGAAGTCCTTCTAGGGTAAATTATTGGGTATAAAACTGTCAGTCTTAAAGAGGAGATGGAGGGGGAGGGTATGTAGTTCCCAAAGGGGATAGTTACTCCTTGTAGTCTCTAATCTGGGTTGATTGAAGTTGATTTCCTGTTTGCTTGTTTGTTTTAATTTAGTAACCATAAGGAGATTTGGGTTAAAAATAGAGGAAATGGGAACAATCATATATATCTCTATCTCTATCTCTATCTATCTATCTATCTATCTATCTATCTATCTATCTATCTATCT
>NW_021604633.1:3233703-3265925 GCF_004785775.1 Grammomys surdaster | reverse complement strand
TCTATCTATCTATCTATCTATCTATCTATCTATCTATCTATCTATCTATCTATCATCTATCTATTCTGTGGTAGCTGTAACACCAGTTATGGACAAATACAAATAGTTTTGCTGTAACTTTCTCTTTTTGTTCCAAAATATATAAAGATCTTATTTTCCAAGCCTAAAGCAGATGCCAACTCTGCTTAAACTATTCCCTGGCATTGAGTGTGAAGTTCAGATCACATAGTTGTTATGATAATATTGTATACTGCCTAAAGATTGTCTTTGTATTATTCAAATGCTGATTTCTGTGCAGAGAGATGAGAGCACACCAGACTCTGGTATTGCTATTTTTATTGGATCATCTCCTGCCTGAGTATTTTGTAAACATCCCTCTCTCACCTTTTGATTGGTTTAACAAAAATTTGATGGCCTATAGAGAAGAAGGAGAGAACAGGTGTGGCTTACAGTAGAGATAGAAACTCTGTCAAATAGCCAGGTGAGGGAATATTTGTTGGTTAGATGCTGAGGAAGAAGCAGGCTCTGAGATTGAAGACTGAAAGGTAATGATCCATGTGGCAGAATAGAATAAATGGATTAATAAGGTTTAAGAGCTAGTTGGGAACAAAAAATAAAGCATGGGCTATTATAAATAAATATAAATCTACATGTCTTTATTTGGGAGCTGGCAGGCAAAGAAAGCAATGTTATAAATGGCACACCAATGTAAGGCACATGATCCAAGATTGGAACACTAGATTCAGGCATTAGGGCAAAAGTCCCGGACATGGGAGTCGGACCAGAAGGCCAGGCACAAAAGCCATGGAAGAGCTCATAGGTGGGGAACTGACACATCTTTCTAGGATGCAATCTCTGAGGCAGGCACACTGTGGAAGTGGGGGAAAACAGTAAGAGGCCTAGTGTGGGGGTGGAATAGCCACTGTTGAACAGCAAAGTCTCCTACCATAAACTGAAGCTTCAGATATTTCCCAGGCACAGTGGAGCATTCTGAGCAAGGCTTTCAGCTCTTGGGAAACCAGAGTGTGCCTGTGGGAAAAACCCACAGCTATGGAGAGACCTGGTAGGTGGAGAGGCTTGGCTTGCATGCAACAAACAACAGCTCAGCCTAAGATGACACATGGGCCTGGGACAGTTATTGAAATGCATGCCAGTTTAAAGCATGGCAAACTGCTTTTTCCCTATGAGTGGAGTGGCTTTAGTGCAGCTGGCTGCCAGTGCCACATGCCACATGCTAAGCTGAGTAGCTCAAAAGAAGAACCAGAAACAGCATGCAGAAGAAATCTAAGCCCAGACACAAAGCTCTGATCTGGTAAAAATGTGTGGAATTGTGCTTAAGAGTGAAAGAAATGAAAGAAACTAAGTATAAAATTCATAGAAAGAAATAAAATAAATAGTTTGAAAATAATAATGTTAAGTCCTTAAAGAGAAAGTTAAGTAAAATTAAAAAGAATAAGACAAATAAGAATGAAAAAATACAATAACACAGGGTGTTTGGACTCTATATAATGGTATCTTAAATTTTTTAAAAATAGAGACAGAAAATGGAAAAGACAAATGACTTAATTAAGATTGACACAATATTATGATTATTATCATTCTGGTATTCCATATTTCATTCTTAATAGCCATAGTGTCATTCTGTGCTTTCTTAAAAGAAGAGGCTTTAGAAATGGAAGAAAAAATAATGTAAAGTGAATTGATAAGAGACAAGCATTAGAAGAAAAATTAGAAAAACTTATAAATAAAATTGAGAAATTTACTTAGCCAGAGACAAATAAATTAAGACAAGAGCCTATTATGCCACTGTATGATAAAATTAAAGAAGCTATCAGCCAAAAGTTGTTAGCCTATCTGGTTACTATATGAAAAATACCAGCAGACAATAGGCAACCCCAAGGTTATGAAGAAATTGCATGGCACTCTATAAAAATGTTAGATTTAAAAAATAGTTTAAAAAAGTGGTAATTTTGTATGGTATGCATTTGCCATTCATGAAGCAGATATTAAATTCTTGGGAGATTCAAAATAAAGTAGCTTCCAAAGACTGGAAAGATATGACAAAAGCAATATTAGAAGCTGGCCCTCAGTTACAGTGATGATTCTGGTTGAAAGAAGAAGCAAAGAAGACACAGCAGAGAAATAGATACAGAGGTATCATTATTTCCAAAGACCTATTGCTCGGTGAAGATCCATATGCTGTCGTACAAATGAAGTTGAACATGATGATGCCACGTTGGCATTATGTGGTATGGCAGTTTAAGTGCTTGGGACAAGGTTGAATATACAAGAAATATATATATATTTTTTTGCTTTTTTCTGCTGGTCCCTGGCCCTCAAATAGGCGGACTAACTCTGTGATACAACAGATAAATAATTTGGTAGCAAAACCTACTCAGATACATTATCATAAGTTAGCTATGGAGGACCACAAGAGTCAAGATGAGGTTGTTACTTTATACAGGGTGTTTCCAAAACCCATCTCCACCCAACCTAAAAGGGGGGACTTCTGCCCCTAGACCAAGCAGAGAGGGGCCACCCAGAACCCCCTCTGACAGGCGATCTGAATTCTTACTTAGGCTGCGAGGCTAAGCACTGCAAGGGAATATAAATAAATGATAAAAATATCTCTCTGGGTTCCCTGAGGGACAGTCTGACTGCATAGGGGTTGATGTCAAAAGTATCCCCTCTCCAGGAAAAAGACATCGGGATGGGTATGGCCCTCATGCCTCACTGGACAACGACAGGGGGACTGGAGCCATTACAAGGTCCCCTTCAAATACTGGAGGTCAGGCCTCTATCCCCGCCTTCATAAGTTTAGAATTGCCACAGCCCTTCTATACTTAGAGAAGGGAGGAGATGTCAGGGGCAGCCCTGCTTACACACTGTAGGCCTAAAAATCAGCCATAGGCCTAAAATCAGCAATAGGCCTGTCATACATGTATACTAACACCAAGTCTTGGGTCTCAATGGAAAAACATTGAAACAGATGGCTATAAGCTAATGTCAACAGGCAGCTTTTGTGGAAATTTTTAAGTCTGAGTAGTCATAGACCTTGTAAATAGGTAGCCTTGGCAGACAATACCAACTTAGATAAGGACAAGCGAGTCATAGGCAGAGTCATAGTGAATTGTCCCCTGAACCTTCACCTACCTGATACCCAGTTCTGAAGATATCTGTATTCCCCCTGAACACCCACACTCCAGTGTCATTCCCTTCCCCACATCCTGCCTTTCTGTGTTTATAACCCCTGTGTGAATTAATTACGATTTGAGAAAAAAAAAAGCTTTGGCTTTTGAAAATGCTAATTCTGCATGGTAAAAGGTGATACCTGTAAAGGCAATATACAAATCTGTACCAATAGGTGAATGGATTAGAAATATAGCTGATATTGCATCTCATACTTACGATGCAACCTTAACAGTAGAAGTAATTTCTAATGGTTTTAAGAAAAAACAAAACAAAATGTTAGAAAATTTATTTGTAGTAAGGAAGGTCATTTGAAAAGGAATTGTAGGCAGAACCAAGCTAATTCCTAAAGAAAACCTGATCCTTATGCAGAAGGTATGGCAAAGACAGGAATTGGATTAATGAATGCAGATCAACAAGGGACAAACAGGGTAACCCTTTGTGGAGAAATGCCCTAGAGGGGCTTTTGAAGGCCCCTATATCAAATCCAAATTAGCCATTTCAGGTCAGCAGCAGAGAAACTCATCCACAGAACAATTAAACAGTACTTCTCTAGATACAGCCATTGATAGCCCAGATATCAAAGTCAGAGCAGTTTCAGTAGATAAAACAGAAAGCTCAGGAGAGACCAGAAAACAAGTATTTTGAAAAACTGCTATAGATGATCAGAGCCCAAAGCTAAAGCTATTTATAAATGATATTGAAATTAAAGGTATAGTAGATAGAGGAGACGATGTATCAATAATTTCACCTAAATCTTGGCCTCCAGATTGGCCTCTTCAAGAGGTCAAAAGTCAGTTTCTAGGGGTTGGAACTTTATCCCAGGTAAAATAAAGTGCGAGAGTCAAAGAGAAAATTAAAGCCATATGTGGCTAACATAGCCATGGATTTATGGTGATATGATTTGTTGCAACAATGGAAGGCACACATCAACATTTCTTTAATCTCAGAAATAAACCATAAAATAAAAAATACTCCTGTGAATGATATTGAAAGGTATTATCAAGAAAAGGAACAGACTGTCCAAGTTGTTCATAAGCAGGAAAGAGCAGAGGTTGGTTCTTCAACTTTATATGGGGGAGTCACTGCTGATAGAACACCAACTGCCCTACCACTAAGGTGGTTGACTGATATTCCTATTTGGGAAGTACAGTGGCCCTTAAATAAAGAAAAGTTACAGGCACTAGTACAGCTAGTCCAAGACCAGTTGGAGGCTCAACATACAGAAGAGTCCACCATCCCATGGAATCCTCCTATATGTGTCTTTAAAAAGGAATCAGAAAAAGGAAGGATGTTAACAGATTTAAGAACCATAAGTAAGGTGATTCAGCAAATGAACTTTATTTTTTTTCTTTTTACAGCCTGTAATCCCAGTGCTTTTTTTTTCTTTTTTTCCTTTTTATTTTGGTTGCCTAAAGCAAGCCTATTACAGTAATTGATTTAAAACATTGCTTTTTCAGTCTCTTTGCATGACCATGAGAGTGAAAGGTTTGCTTACTTAGCACCTACTGCTATTAATAGTTGTTCAATAAAGAGATGTCATTAGAAAGCGTTATCATTAAACAGTCCTACCTTGTGCCAGTGTTTGATACAACAGCTGTTAAAAATAATTATTAAACAGCTTCTTCAACCTAAAATTTATTATTATATGGATGATATCTTTCTGGATGATTCAGAGACAGATACCTTAGAAAAAATGATTGAAGAAGTAAAGAGAATTTTGCCTTGTTAGAGATTACAAATTGCCCTGAAAAGAGGAGATTCTATTAATTATCTAGGATGATTCACTTTTATGAGGAGCACTTTGATTAAGTGTAGCAAACCGAGAAAGGAAAAAATATAAAATATTGCTTCAAAGAGTAAAGCAGTACCAGGTAGTGGAATGGAGCTAAATCGTGTGTTTCTGTATTCATTGATATTAAATAAAATCAAGGAAGTGGTGATCTCTTGCAGTTAAACAAGAGATAATTATATCATGTTAGGCATTATTGTAACTTCATTATTGTTTTCATTTGGACATATGAAAATATGATGATGTGTTAGATTGGCAAAGGATGGATTATGATGGCTATTCTTGGTTGTCAACTTGTGTATATCTGTAATGGGTGACAATCCAGATCTTACAAAGACTTTGTGAAAAGATAAAGAAAAGCCTAGGTTCAGGTGTGGTGGTACTTTTAATCCCAGCACTCAGGAGACAGAGACATGCAGAATTCTGAGACCAATGCTACAAGGAACATTTCAGTACAGCCAAGTTTAGATAGTGAAGGAGTTAGAAAACAGAAAGCTGTTGATGATATAATAGAGCAAGGAGGCCGTGTTTCAGTCCCAGCAAGCAGCAGAACTCAGAAGCTTTGTATCTGTGGTTCTGGCTTTAAGAGTAGAAGGGGTTACTGGGACAATTGATTTTAGTTAGCTGGAGCTAAGAAATTAGCAGTGATTAAGAAGAGAGCAGCATCACAGAGGTGAAATCTTCTGAGGAGTCGTTTCTGAGAGTGTGTTCCAGAGATAAATACAGTGTGGGTAGCTAGACTTAGTAATGTGTAAGAATCATCCAAATGGTACTGGGTTTGAAGTCATGAAGGGGTCGTGGAAAGCACTTGAGGCTTGGCACTGGGAGGGGCCAGGAAAGGTTACTGGTGGAGATACAGCCTAAGTATACAGAACTGAAGGAGTCATTCAAAGAAGTTGCTTTATATGTGGCAAAACTAGCCACTAAGGAAAAAAAAAAAAGCTCCCCTTGTCTTGACTGCTGACAGCATGCTGTCAAGACTGTTGAGGAGCAGGACATGGAGGAAGTCAACTGCTGAACTTTCCCAAGACAAGGTAGGCCAATGCTTCATAATTCCTGTTTCAAAGATGAAACAGTCTTTCAGATATTGGGGCCTATAGGCCAAAGATGGATATTTGCAATCCTGCAGAGCAATCTTGAGTGACTATCCAGGTGGCCAGCAACCTCTGCCATTTCTATAGTTTTGGAAGCTGCTTGCTCTGCACTTCCTGTTTACTTTGGTAACACCCATTCTTCTAATGTCTCTGATGGGATTAAAGACTAGGTAGTTATATTCTTACAGTTTTCCTTGTTACCAATTTCAGAAAAGAAACTAAGGAAAGAAGTGTAGAGTTTATAAAGGTTGAGAGACATAAAACCTTAAGTTGTAAAGGATCTAAAAAAAACTGTTTTAAGATCTAAGAAGATGTTTTTAGGTTGATAAATGCAACTTATGATAGAAAGTTATTGAAGTAAAAAATTTTGAACTCACCAAAGTAGCATAGATAATAGAGTACTTTCTCTAAGGTTGCCAAATAAAAATGGACTAGACATTGTGAATGTAATTCTTACCTTATCAGGCAAGATATTAGAACATCTCCTGCCTGGGCATTTTGTAAACATTCCCTCTCTCACCTTCTGATTGGTTTAATAACAATCTGATGACCTATAACAAAGGAGGAGAGAATAGGTGGCCAATATAGGAATTTCGGAAAAGAATATGGTGAGGGAACATTTGCCTTCCAGAAGACGCTGAGGAAGAAGTGGGTGCTGGGACTAGATATCAAGAGGCAATGAGCCATAGAATACAATAAATAGGTTAATAAGTTATAAGAGCCAGTTGGGAACAAATTAGATAAGGCCTGAGCTATTATTAATAAATACAAACCTCCACATCATTACTCTGGAGCTGGTGGGAAAAGGAAGTAATATTATACTTACTTCAAAAAAAACCCCTGATCCTATATCCCACTATCCCAAAGTAACATTTTCACAAACTTAGTGAAAAGCAGAAGTTTGAGCAACAGGCAAACTTGCAGTTGCAAGCCAGGCAGAAAGAGATGAGATTACCAAAACAGTAGATTTGAAGATGCTGTTGCTTCTCTGGAGACAATTGTCTTATTTCAGAAAGTAATTATTAATTTAAGACAGTGAATATAGATACATGGTGGAAATCTCCTGCAGAGAGTCACCTGGGATAGAATTATGGGAAAGCAGAGAAATATTTGTTCTATGATGTAGGAGAATACAGTGACATAAAACCACCCATACAGATCATTAGAAGCCTCTTCTCTATCCTATCATTATAAGTCTGTACCCCAGAAGCACACCACAAATTAGCATACGTTCCTGGCAGAGCCATGGAGGAATCTATGTGGATGGTCCTCCCAGTTGCCAGAATCAACAGTGTATAAAGAATGATGGACAAACTGTATCCTAAAGAGGAGATAGATCATGGGTTGACCTGGCTGCCAGGGTAGCCTCTTCTAGGCTTTCTTTCAATGATGGTGCTGTTTCTTTTATTCCTGCTCTGCACAGGTGGATAATTGTGTTTCTTTCCCAGTTTAACTTTAAATTGTGACAAAGCCTGTGCTGTTCACTACTGTCACGTAGATAAACATTTAATATTCCAGGTCACTGTTATGTAGCTCAATCTGTGCTTTCTTACAGGTATGTGTCAATGAATGACCTGCTGAAATGTGTTTTCAGCCTCTGATTTTTTAATTTACTTCCACCCCTTCCATTTTGTTTGTTCTTCCTGATAACATGGGAGTTTTCAGCTTGTGGCTATAGGGGCCATTGCATCACATTAAATTAGCAAACCCCAAAGACAAGGTACACTCACCATGTAGACCAGATTTGCTTCCAGTTTACAGAAATTCACCTGCCTCTGCTTAGGGAGGAAAATTATTATTTTTCTGTCAATCATTTAAAGCTTAGAGAAACAATATAAGGCTAGACATAAAGTTTCTGAGATAACCAATCAGTAAATTGTAAAATTCTTGCAGTAGAAAGGAACATTTTCAGAATGCAGGAAAAATAGAGAGAACCCTCTCAGGATGTCAAGAGAAGCCCCCAGCAGAGTCAACGACTAGTTACACAGTTCAGCTTTGAATGGTAGGAATTACTCTCCCAATAGCTTACGTCTTTAAAACATCCATGAGAATTGTTAATTCCCACTATCTGTATTCTCACATGTATTGGATGGTTTTGCGTATCTACTTGACACAAGCTAGAGTCACCAGAGAGGAAGAAGCCTCAGCTGAAATAATGCCTCCATGAGATCCAGCTGTAAGGTATTTTCTCTATTAGTGGTCAATGGGGAAGGCCTAGCCCATTGAGGATGGTGCTATCCCTGGGCACCTGGGTTCTATAAATGAGCAAACCTTAGGAAGCAAACCAGTAAGCAGCACCACCCTATGGCCTCTGTATCTGCTCCTGCCTCGAGGTTTCAGGCCTTCTTGAGTTCCTAATCTAATCTTTTTTAATGACGGAGTATAATCTGGAAGTATAAGACAGATAAACCCTTTCCTCCCCAACTTGCTTTTTGTCATGGTATTTGATTGTAGCAATAAAAACTCTGAGACACCATCCGTTTGAGACCAATTTTGGTAATCTCAGAGAGTAGTGATTTGAGGGGAGGAGAGAGTAGAGTCACCAATCTCTGCCTTCTATCTTCTTCGAACAGGCTGAATCTCTATTTGGGTAGTACCAGTACAGATCAATCCATCCGGTGTAGCTGCTGTCACAGGCCTCAGCTCTTGTGTTATGTGCCTGCTTGTTGGTATTATAAAATACCTGACAAAAGCATATTAAGTTAGTAAGGGTTTCCTGTGGCTTGCAGTTGTAGGGTCTCAATCCATTATGACAAGAAGAGGAGGACAGGAGGGGCAAGAGGTGGCTGGTCACACTGTATATGCAACCAGGAAACAGAGGATAAGAAGCTGGGTCAGGCTATAAAGCCACACAGTGCATTCCAGCAACCCACTTCTTCCACCAGTGCTTTACCTCTTAATGGTCTCGTTGCTGCTGAGGTGAAAAAGAGGTTAAATGTCCCTGGGAACTCTTGCCCTGAAACATGAATATTTCATAATTCAATTGTATGTCTTCTTTAATACACAGCCTTGGTTCTGAGCTTTATCTCATCCCTGGACCATCTGCCCTGGAATCAACAATCCCATATGTACATGTGAAAATAGTAAAAAAAAATGCAGTATATTCATGAATCTCTGTATTACATCACTCATTGTTAATACACGTTGTCTGATGAGGGTAGAAGGTGCACTAACCCATGGATACAAACGTCAGTATTTAGAAAACAGTTTAATAGTGTGTTCACATAGCAAAATAATAGTACTAGGCTCTCCTCTGGTCAAAGCACAAAGAATAGTGAGTGAAGCCTGTTTAGCCTTAAATGGACTGTTTTACCCCATGCCCCTAAGGTTCTTCAAACTTCATGAAAGAAGTGGCAGAAATATGCTTGAAGTACCAGAGGTTGAATCGACCTGCAAAATAGTGTCTTCTGAACATGACAGGGACATTTTATGCATGGCATTTCAATAATGTTAGTTTCTTGCTTAAGACCAACCAGTCAACATTTCAGCATGAAAGGGAGAGGGCACACAAGGCCCCATCCCTGGCTGTGTGACAGCCACTGGGGAGGGATAATCATTCTTCTTTGGGAGTGTGGCCACTAGTAGGTTGCACATGCGCGCACTGGAAGAACACTAATTGAACTTAGTAGGTTATTTGTAAAAAAAGGAATGAAGTTAGGTGACAGATGTGTTGGGAGGCTTTAGGAGGAGTTGGAAGGGGGGCAGGGGGTGGAGATGATCAAAAGACATTGTATATGTTGATTAAATTCTTTGAGAATAAAACAGTAAAAATTACACTTTAGAACCAACACTCCAGTTTCTGTCTCAGATAGACATGGACAGATGTAACTACAGCAGCTCCTGATGGTGATCACGGGTGGCTGTTGATATGTAAGGCAGCTTAGTCAATAAAATGAGGAATAGGAGTATTGATTAGAATCCTTTTGAGGTTGAATCTCTGCAGTAGGACACAATCAGCTAACACAGGTCATGTCCATCAGGAATCATCAGGATTTTCTTGCAGGTACTAACTCATACTAACTAACATTTGTGATTATTTTTAGACAATGGATAAAATGAGAATTATGTGAAAAAAATGAGAACAGTGTTCTTGAGGCTTGTGCACAGGTTTTTTTGTATTAGTGCTTGAGAAGTATGTAGTGACAGCATTTCAGAAAACATGCCTCTTTAAGAGTCAGCTCTTGGCTTATGAGTTAGAGTGATAGCATGTACTTAGAAGCCCAGTCCTAGGGACAGTGAGAAGAGGGGACATGGTAGAGTCCAAGAACTGAAGGCAGATGATAGAGAAGAGCAAAGAGTCCACAGTGGCAGTCCTCACTTTCTTGTTTCGTGCTTGGGACTCATGTATCTACTGTTGTTACCGATATCCAAAGTTTGAGATATGCAAATAGGTTAAGCTTTGGTTAGAATGAAGGTAAGTCAAGTGGACTTACCCTCGGTGTAATTATGTCCCTCTTCCTTTTGTCAACTACAGTGCTGGTGCAATTCAGTCAAACCAACTTCCGGAGGACACAGGATACTTCCTCTTTCCTTTGTGAAGCTTAGTCAGCAACCCTACAAATGTGTTTTCCTTTGAATGGAGGAGCAAAATGAACAAATCCCCAGGGAGCAAGAGTCCACCTAGTAAGCTGGGAAAGCTGGAGGGTGAGAGTAGCTGCCCTGAGTTCTCATCAAGGGAAGCTGTGATGACAATGGCTGATCCCCACCTGGTGCCATTCCCTTGTGAGGTAATATCTTGTGAAGTAACATCTGGCTTCCTTACTGGGAGGTTGTCAAGACAAAGCCTAGGATTCCCCATGCGTGGGCTTTTCTCTTGTCAGTGTTATGACTACCATAGCTCTGCACAGACTACAACAGATATATAAACAATTGAGTAGACTGGACCATGAAGCCTCTGTCCCTTTTTGCATATTGTCCATGATCTGTGCAGTGGCGCTCTACATGCAAGATCCCGCAGGATGCTGGCACTGTAGCTCCATATCCTTACTGCTCTACTAAGAGATCAGAAACCACACTAGATACAGGTGTGACACCATACTCCACACATCTCCTACAATTTCTTATTGACAACCCCACTTCTGGATAGGTGGTAAAGAATTGTATAAGCTCTTCTCAATTCTCATATGGTGTTACCAACAGCAGTGACCTAGAAGGCTAAGAACCCTGGACGAAATAGTTTGAGAATTAGTGTGAACATTGCAATCAGAAGACTGTCCCGAGGCATAATTGCTACCCACACTCAAAAATACTGCCTTTTGGAGATACAGGAGAAGCATTGTCCTGTTTACACCAACAGTTTGTACCAAGTCTTTTATTTTATGGGATTTGAAGGACTTTGGAACTGTGAAAGCAATATCTCTGCCTGTCTACCTTCGTCTTTGCCGGTGTGCAGAGGTTATTTATTACTGAACAGCTAATGAAGGTAAAATAATAAAAGTCAGGAAAGCAGGGCAGGAGAGAGAATGAAATGGAAAGTTCAGGCTGTGCTAAGTAATTATCTCTTTTCTACTCATGTCATTAGTGGATTATAATTAAGAGAATGCATCTCATATGGTACCAACTAAGAAAGACTTCAGTTGTCTGGCTAGTGCTTCAACCAGGGCCTGGAGGAGTCTGGTTCCATCAGCATCCCCCAGTAGTCACTGTCATTTTTTCCCTCAGCTCTAGAAGGTAACGCTATTGTTCTTGTTTCACAATAAGAAAACTGAGAAAAAGAACTAACTTCCAGCAAGAAACCCTGAAGTTAGTCAGTAGAATGGCACATGAGTCAGCAGGTAGCTGTGTCCACTTGCTGTCTACTGGGAGGAGACCCAGAAAATACACATTTCTTCCATTGCATCAAAACATCAGCACCTTGGAGAAGACAAACTTTCCCTTTGTGTGGGGTTCTATGATCCCCAGGAGAAAACTTATAATACCATGTAAAGTTTTCCTCTAAGAAAACTCCATATTGTTTACTCTTGGTGATAATAGAGGCTCAGTGAGGCACTCTGCTTCTACAAAGCATCCTGAGGGCCACATTTAGTTCATGCAAATTCTGATCATCTTCTGTATGTTTGGTAGCTATTGCTTTACAAGGATGTGGGCAGATTTGTTAGTGATAAAGTTAAAAACTCTAATATTTGATATAGCTCCTGTGTACAGTGCTATCCCATCATATCTATGCTCAACCATGTAATATCTCATCCAGTCCGTTGGTTTTAAGTAGCTGTATCACTGAGTGTTTATCATTACAAGATAACTGAGATGGGCATCTGAAATGTAAATAAATAAAATATCCAATTAAAATGTTGAAAAAAAAACTGAGATGGGACATAAGAAGTATTTATTTTTGCTCATGGTTTCAGAAGTGTTTGGACCCATGTATGCTGAATCAGGGATGGGAGCCGTTGATAAAGCAGCTTACCTCATAGTAGGTAGGAAGCTGAGGAGGGGGGTGTCTGAACCAAGTCCACCCTCCAGCAGGTACTTTTTCAGTCCTCCTAAAAGCTTATAAATATATCAGTAAAGCTAGAGATAACCTCCAGCAATGAGCCTTCTGGCACTGATTCCTACCCACATCAAAACTACAGCAAAAATACTAACTACCCTGAGATCTCATCTAACTACAGGTGAAGACCTCCCTTTCTAATTTCACATTCATATGCAGTTGCCTGCTCTATATCTATACTGGGCCATCAAGCACATCTCACATTCAGCAGTGGGATAATAAGTTGAGTGTCCTTATTTCCTCTGTAGTCACTCCTTGGTAAAAAATCATCTCTATTCATTTAACCTACCCTAGACTTCTCTACTTGGTCTGTGTTTACTCCATCCTTCCAGTGGTTTGGGCTATGGATCTCCTTCCCTTGACTCTTCTTCCCTACTCTGTGCATGTCTGTATCTCTGAATCTCTCAGCACATTCCATTTTATCTATCCTTCTTGTGTCTCCCATGTTTGAACATAGAGTAATTCTATGTTTGGACCCATGTATGCTGAATCAGGGATGGGAGCAGTTGATAAAGCAGCTTACCTCATCGTAGGTAGGAAGCTGAGGAAGGAGGGGTCGGAAGCAAGTCCACCCTCCAGCACGTACTTTTTCAGCCAGGCTTCTCCTCCTAAGAGCTCATAAATATATCAGTAAAGCTAAACTCTTCATGAACCATTGCTTCTCATGCTACCACTAGCTAGTGGTAACCTTCAGTACACTGTATTGTCAACTTAGACTTGCTATAATTCTCTTTAAATGGCAAGTAAAATTTTGTTTTTCATTTGCTCAAAACTGTGTGATGAGTTGCACTTTGCTCTGAAAACCACCTGAATCTTGGCAAAGTCAAAGACACTTCTGATCACCTCCAGCATTACACTGCAACACAACAGAGTATTACATTGTTCCTTTAAGAGGAAGCATTCTGTCTGTTCCCTCTGGGAAGCATGTTTGAGATACTAGGCTTACATAGCTTTCTTCTTACAGGCTTCACACAAACTTCACTCTCTACATGGGCTTCCTCTAAATTCTACAAGGAACATGGGCCAATTGCTGCTCTTTCTGATCTTAACCCAAGCCCTTAACTGTGAAATTGGTACTTCATCTGACTGATGGAGAAACTGAGATAAAGAGAAGGCAAATATATTTCTAGAAGTCACAGAGCATAGAAGACATGGAACAACAGCATAGGTTTGTGGTTTACCACTCCCTTTGCCACCCATTTTTAAAAATCAGTTCTTTGAGATTTTCATACAATGATTTTGATGATATTCACGCTCTTCCCGAACACCTCCCAGATCCATCTACCTTAGAAATCTACTTCACTACTCTTCTTTTTGTCCAAACCCATCAAGTCCATTTTGTACTACCCATGGACTCTTTGATGAGTGATCTTCACTGACTGACCTACCAGAGGCTTCGACTTTAAGGAGAACTGGCTCTACAGCTCCCAAAAATCTATCAGTTGTCAACAGCTCCTTAGTTAGAGGTAAGGCTTTACATGGGTTGGTTCTTAAGTACTCCTCAGAGCTCATGTGCCAAAAGCTTGATTATATATTATGGTATTTATTGAGGAGAGTGTGAGCATGGGGTCTATGTAGAGGAAGTAGGTCATTGGAGGAAAGCCTTTGAAGGAACATTGGGCATCTTTTTCCAGGCATGTCTGTCTCCTGGTTGTCAAGGGGTGGGCTAATCTTTCTACCTCATGTTTTTGCCACTGTATTCTGCCTCACCAGAAGCCAGAATGTGGGAACAGGTTGCTAATATCCTTAAACCATAAGAATTTTTTCTTCCGTTTAAGTTGTCTTTTTCTCCTTTTATTTTATTGATTATTTTAGTTATTTACATTTCAGATGTTATCCCCTTTCACCTTTTTCCACAGCCCCAGAAATCCCCTATCCCATCCCTCTCCTCCTTTTTGCTTTTATACCATTTTAATTACATGCAAGTATTAAGGTCAGTTCTAGGTTGAGGAACTAGCAATACAATAAATGCAGATAATCAAGTAACAAGCATGACAATAAACACAAATAGTTAAAGAACAAGCAAAGCAATAAACAAAGTCCCCTGATCACTCTTGTGATCACTGTTTCTAAGGGCTCATCAGGATGACCAACACATCTGAGCCTATTTCCTTATCCTAGCCCAAAGTCATTTTCATGCCTAAAGCTTACTTCTTTGTTCTAGCCTAAGATTTATATTCCTGCCTGAAATTACTTCTTTGTTCTAGCCTAATGTCAGATTCCTGCTTGAAGCCCACTTCCTTGTCCTTGGCCAATGTCAGATTTCTGCCAAACAGTCCATTCCCTTGTCCTTGGCCAATGTCAGATTCCTGTCAAGCAGTCCAAAAAGCTCTCCACATTTCCCCATTTAAAAAATTTTATATACAAGACTGAGCCTGTCCTAGGTCATTCTACCAAGAATGCCTACCTTAACTTCTTGAAATATGCATTATCAAAAGAAATGCACTTATGTCTTAGGTTGGTAAGGCTCTGTACAGAATCTTACCCGTCCTTGGCTTGCCAGCCTGTTAATTTAATAACTCAGTCTTGGGGTCCATTTTGAGTTTCAAGTCATGTACTTTGGCTGCCAACATGTTGGTGTTGTTAAAGACAAGCTTTCACACAATGTGCAGGAATAAAAGTATTCCAAGGACAAAAAGGGCTAGCATGATCAAGCTATATATGCCATTCTTGATGCTTGACCGAAATGGAAATACTGACCTCAGGCCATGGGTAATTTTATCAGCAGTATCTGCCACATCAACGTTCAGTAGAACAGCATTCTTTAAATTCATAAGCTCACTATGCAAAGTTAAAACATCCAGAGAGGTTTTAGAATTATGCCAAATACCATGTAAGTACCTTTAAACTTTTTCCTAATTATAATGACTATCATTGTAAATCTTAGAAGTAACATGACTCTCTTTGTATTTGGCATGAACTTGAGAGGGCTCCTTATTCTTAAACTCTAAACCTCCTTCTAATAATTTGAATAGGATAAAGAGCATCAATCCAATGTTCCAAATGCCTATCTAAATCCTCTTGTATACTCAACACATTAGTAACATTTTTTTTTTTTTTGCTAAATGATTAACAAAAGTAGCTGTCTTAACTTCTTGTGTCAAAGCAATTGCAGAAGCAGTGGTGCTAGCAATTAATATAATTAAAGCTGTTATACCAGCAATAATCAAGCCCACTACCCTCTTGCTTCTGCCTAAAGCCTAACTCATTTCTTCCAGTACTTGCAAGCTTTTTTTCAGAAAACCAAGATTCTGTAATACTTAGAGCAATAAACCAAAAGCTGGTTGATAGAGTCCTGTACCAGTCATGCCCGGTTTCAACATACTAACACAATTAGAAAGTATAGCATCAATGCAACTTACAACAAATACTGTAGAAGAAATAAAAGCAATTTTAACTTGACAATTAAAAGAGCCTTAACACATGTACTAACACTTGTTTGAAATCCAGATCCTGCCCCAACTTTATTTCTTGCTAACATAACATCAAAGAGAACTGCAGCTAATTTCCAAATATGTCTCTGAAAATGTCCAGGTTCAAATTAAGACTGTTATTACCAATATTGGATTGATTTCTAGACCAGTGCATAATTGAGTCTGAATAGCTGGTCACATTTAAGAAACATATAAGAGTCCTTACAACTTCTCTTTTTGATTTTCTGTCCCACAAGATCTAAAACTTGAGGCAAGGCAGCTTGTCCAGTCTGGGATATAGGCAAGCAATGGTGGGTAGGAACATATGTCCAATACAGCTTCCCAGTCACCATTGTCAGGGTATCAGGGTACTCAGCAACCTCACAGGTTAGCATCATTCTTTGTCCTAGAATCAGCATGTCTCACCAATCTCTGTGGCAATCATCATGCTTCTTCAGCATCCTGCAGGAAAAAAAACCACCAGAAACATGCCCTATTCTCTATATTAGGTATCTGATTGGAATCATGTCATATACTAGTAAGTGGATCCTTCGTTTTCACATAGGCATAGGTATGCTTAGTTGTAGAGTGCCATAGGCACTCAGCAGAAAGTTTCTTGCCATCCAAATTTTTAAAATTGGATATTTTATTTATTTACATTTTAGACATTATGCCCTTTCCCCATTCTCCCCAAAACCCCCCACCTGGGCCCCCCCCTCCTGCTGCTTCTATGAGGGTGTGCCCCTACCCATCCACACACTCCTCTCCTCCTCACCCTCGAATTCCCCCATTCTGGGGCATTCAGCCTTCATGCGACCAAGTACCTCTTCTCCCACCAATGCCTGACAAGGCCATCCTCTACTACATATACAGCTGCCATCATGGTTTCATCCATGCCTGTTCCTAGGCTGGCAGTTTAGACCTTGAGAGCTCTGGTTGGATGGTATCTTCCCATGGAGCTGAAAGTCCCTTCAGCACCTTCAGTCTTCTCTCTACCTCCTCCATTGAGGACCCCATGATCAGTTCAATGGTTAGCTGTGATCATCTACCTCTGCATATATGTTGATTCTGGCAGAGCGACTCAGGAGACTGGTATCTCAGGCCCCTGTAAGCATGCACTTCCTGGTATCTACAACAGTGTCTGCCTGTGGTGACTGCACATGGGATTGATTCCTAGGTTGGGCGGTCTGTACATGACCCCTCCTCCAGTCTCTGCTCCACACTTTGTCTCTGTATTTGCTCCTGTGAGTATTTTGTTATTCCTAAGAAAGACCAAAGCAACTATACTTTGGTCTTCCTTCTTCTTGAGCTTCATGAGGATTGAGAGTTGTATCTTGGGTATTCTGAGCTTTTGGGTTAATATCCACTTATCAGATAGTGCATATCATGTTTGTTCTTTTGTGATTGGGTCACCTCACTCAGGATGATATTTTCTAGATCTATCTATTTGCCTAAGAATTTCATGAATTCATTGTGTTTAATAGCTGAGTAGTACTGCATTGTGTAAATGTACAACATTTTCTGTATCCATTTTGTTGAAGGACATCTGGGTTCTTTCCAGCTTCTGGTTATTATAAATAAGGTTGCTATGAGCATAGTAGAGCATGTGTCCTTGTTATATGCTGGAACATCTTTGGGGTATATGCCCAGGAGTGGCATAACTGGGTCCTCAGGTAATATTATGTCCAATTTTCTGAGGACCCGCCAGACTGATGTCCAGAGTGGATGTACCAGCTTGCAATCCCACCAACAATGAGGAGTGTTCCTCTTTCTCTACATCCTCACCAGCATCTGCTATTACCTGAGTTTTTGACCTTAGCCATTCTGTCTGGTGTGAGGTGTAATCTCAGGTTGTTTTGATTTGCATTTCCCTGATGATTAAGGATGTTGAATATTTTTTTTGGGTGCTTTTTGATCATTTGAATTTCCTCAGTTGAGAATTCTTTGTTTAGCTCTGTACCTCATTTTTAATAGGGTTATTTGATTGTCTGGAGTCTAATTTCTTGATATATTGGATATAAGCCCTCTATCAGATGTAGGATTGGTAAAGATCTTTTCCCAATCTGTTGGTTGCCATTTTGTCCTATTGACAGTGTCTTTTTCCTTACAGAAGCTTTGCAATTTTATGAAGTCCCATTTGTCATTTCTTGATTTTAGAGCATAAGCCATTGGTGTTCTGTTCAGGAACTTTTCCCCTGTGCCCATGTGTTGGAGGCTCTTCCCTACTTTCTATTCTATTAGTTTTAGTTTATCTGGTTTTATGTGAGGGTCCTTTATCCATTTGGACTTGAACTTTGTAGAAGGAGATAAGAATAGATATATTTGCATTCTTCTACATTCTGACCTCCAGTTGAACCAAAGCCATTTGTTAAAAATGCCAGACAGAGTTATTAAATTAACAGGCTGGCAAGCCAAGGATGGGTAAGATTCTGCACAGAGCCTTACCAACCTAAGACATAAGTGCATTGCTTTTGATAATCCATATTCCGTGACAGGTAAGGAAGACATTCTTTCCCAAACAACCTAAGATAGGCTCAGTCTTGTTAATGATATAAAAAGAGGGGAGAGGTGGCAAGCCTTTGGGGCTGCTTGGCAGGAATCTGACATTAGGCTAGAACAAAAAAGTAATTTCATGTAGGAATATACATCTTAGGCTAGAACAAAGAAGTAATCTCAGGCAGAAACCTAAATATTAGGCTAGAACAAAGAAATAATTTCAGATAGGAATCTAAATTTTAGGCTAGAACAAGGAAGTAGTCTTCAGACATGAAAATGACCTTGGGCTAGGACAGGGAAGTAGGCTCAGATACTTGGTCATCTTGATAAGCCATTAGAAACAGTGATCATGGGAGTTCATGTAATTGGGTTTAATGCCTTGATTTTTCTTTGACTATTTGTGTTTATTGTATTGCCTGTTCCTTGACTATTTGCATCTATCATATTTCTAGACCCATAACCTAGAACTGACCTTAATATATGCATGTAATCAAAATGGTATAAAAGGATAAAGGAGGGGGGAATCAGGATTCTAGGGAGGGGAAATGAGGAAAGGAGGTGACATCTGTATTGTAAGTAAATAAAATGTCCAATTCAAAAAGAAAGAAAAAATAAAACATTTTTGCTTTGAAATGAAAAAAAAAAAAAGGAAATGCCTTCTTTTTCCCACTGAATAGGTTTAGCTGAATGTGACATAGGTATGTGGGTTCATTTCTGGGTCTTCAGTTCTATTCCATTGATCTTCCTGCCTGTCTCTGTACCAATTCTAAGTAGTTTTTTTTATCACTATTGCTCTGTAGTACAGCTTGAGGTCAGAGATGGTTCTTCCCCCTGAAGATTTTTAATGTTGAGAGTTGTTTTCAGTATCTGGGTTTTTTTTTTTATTCCAAATGAATTTGAAAATTGCTCTTTCTAACTGTCAGTAATTGAGTTGGAATTTTTATGGACATTCCATTGAATCTGTAGATTGCTTTCTGTAAGATGGTTATTTTTGCTATATTAGTCCTGCCAGTCCATGAGCATGGGAGATCTTTCCATCTTATGGGATCTTCTTTGATTTCTTTCTTCAGAGACTTGAAGTTCTTTTTGTACAGATCTTTCATTTGCTTGGTTAGATTCATACCAAGGTATCTTATATTATTTGTGAGTATTGTGAAGGGTGTTGTTTCCCTAATTTCTTTCTCAGCCTGTTTATCCTTTAAGTAGAGGATTCTACTGATTTGTTTGCATTAATTTTATATCCAGCCAGTTTGCTGAAGTCATTTATCAGGTTTAGGAGTTCTCGGCTGGAAGTTTGGGGATCAGTTAAGTATACTATCTTATCATCTGCAAATAGTGACATTTTGACTTCTTCCTTTCCAATTTGTATACCTTTGACCTCCTTTTGTTGCCTAATTGCTCTGGGTAAGAATTGGAGTACTATATTGAATAGGTAGGGAGAAGAGAGACCCTTGTCTAGTCACTGATATTAGTGGGATTGCTTTAAGATTCTCTCCATTTAGTTTGATGTTGGCAACTGGTTTGCTGTATATTGCTTTTACTATATTTAGGTATGGGCCTTGAATTCCTGATCTTTCCAGGACTTTTACCGTGAAAGGGTGTTGACTTTTGTCAAATGCTTTCTCAGCACATGTTGAGATGATCATGTGGTTTTTTTCTTTGAGTTTGTTTATATAATGGATTACATTGATGGGTTTTCTTATACTGAACCATCCCTGAATTCCTGGGATAAAACCTACTTGATCATGATAGATGACTGTTTTGATGTGTTCTTGGATTCAGTTTGTAAAAATTTTATTGAGTATGTTTGCATCAATGTTCTGAAGTTCTCTTTCTTTGTTGGGTCTTTGTGTGGTTTAGGTATGACCGTAATTGTGGCTTCATAGAATGAATTGTGTAGTTTCCTTCTGTTTCGATTTTGTGGAATAATTTGAAAAGTATTGGTATTAGGTCTTCTTGGAAAGTCTGATATAATTATGGACTAAAACCATTCAGTTTTTTACTTTTAATGACTACTGCTATTTCTTCAGGGGTCATGGTACTGTTAAGGTGGTTTACTTGCTCTTGATTTAACTTTGGTATCTGTTTCCATCTAGAAAATTGTTTATTTCATCCAGATTTTCCAGTTTTGTTGAGATAGGCTTTTGCAGTAGGATCTGATGATTTTTTTGAATTTCCTCAGTTTCTGTTGTTATGTCTCCCTTTTCAGTTCTGATTTTATTAATTTGGATGCTGTCTCTGTGCCCTCTGCTTAGTGTGGTTAAGTGTTTACCTATTGTGGTGATTTTCTCAAAGAACCAGCTCTTGATTTTGTTGATTCTTTGTATAGTTCTTTTTGTTTCTACTTGGTTGGTTTCAGCTCTGAGTTTGAGTATTTCCTCCTGTCTACTCCTCTTGGGTGTATTTGCTTCTTTTTGTTTTAGAGCTTTAAAGTATGCTGTAAAGTTGCTAGCGAATACTCTCTTCAGTTTCTATTTGTAGGCATTTAGAGCTATGAGTTTTCCACTTAGCACTGCTTTCATTGTGTATTATAAGTTTTGCTATGGTGTACCTTCATTTTCACTAAGTTATAAAAAGTCTTTTATTTCTTTCTTCATTTCTTCCTTGACCAAGTTATCATTCAGTAGAGAGTTGTTCAGTTTCCATGTGTATGTGGGCTTTCTGTTGTTTTTGTTGTTATTGAAACCACCCTAGTCTGTGGTGATCTGATAGGATGCATGGGATTATTTCAATCTTCTTGTATTTCTAAAGGCCTGTTTTGTGACCAATTATTATCTATTTTGGAGAAAGTACCATGAGGTGCTGAGAAACAGGTATATTCTTTTGTTTTAGGATAAGATGTTCTATAGATATCTGTGAAATCCATTTGGTTCATAACTTCTCTTAGTTTCACTGTGTCTCTGTTTCCATGATCTGTTCATTGCTGAGAGTGGAGTGTTGAAGTCTCCCACCATTATTGTGTGAGGTGCAATGTGTGCTTTGAGCTTTAGTAAAGTTTCTTTTATGAATGTGGATACCCTTGCATTTGGAGTATAGATATTCAGAATTGAGAGTTCATTTTGGTAAATTTATCATTTGATGAGTATTAAGTGTCCCTTTTTATCTTTTTTGATAACTTTTGGTTGAAAGTAGATTTTATTTGACTTTAGAATGGCTGCTCTAGCTTGTTTCTTGGGACCATTTGCTTAGAAAGTTGTTTTCCAGCCTTTTATTGTTATGTAGTGTCTGTCTTTGTCACTGAGGTGCATTTCCTGTATACAGCAAAATGCTGGGTCCTGTTTATGTATTCAGTCCCTTAGTCTATGTCTTTTTATTGGGGATTTGAGTCCATTGATGTTAAGAGATGTTCAGGAAAAATGATTGTTGCTTCCTGTTACTTTTGTAGTTAGAGGGGGAATTATGTTTGTGTGGCTATCTTCTTTTGGGTTTGTTGGAGGAAGATTACTTTCTTGCCTTTTCTAGGGTGTCGTTTCCTTCCTTGTTTAATATTTTTCTATCTATCATACTTTGTAGGGCTTTATTTTTGGAAAGATATTGTGTAAATTTGGTTTTGTCATGGAATATCTTGGTTTCTCCATCTATGGTAATTGAGAGTTTTGCTGGGTATAGTAGCCTGGGCTGGCATTTGTGTTCTCTTAGGTTCTGTATGACAGCTGTCCAAGATCTTCTGGGTTTTATAGTCTCTGGTGAGAAGTCTGGTGTAATTCTTATAGATCTGCTTTTATATTGTTACTTGACTGTTTTCCCTTACTGCTTTTAATATTCTCTTTGTATTGTGAATTTGGTATCTTAATTATTATGTGACTGGAGGAATTTCTATTCTGGTCTAGTCTATTTGGAGTTCTGCAGGCTTCTTGTATGTTCATGGACATCTCTTTCTTTAGGTTAGGGAAGTTTTCTTCTATAATTTTGTTGAACATATTTACTGACCCTTTAAGTTGAGAATCTTCCCTCTCTTCTATACCTATTATCCTTTAGTTTGGTCTTCTCATTATGTTTTGGATTTCTTGGACATTTTGGGTTAGGAACTTTTTGTATTTTGCATTTTCTATGACTATTGTGTCAATGTTTCCTACGACATCTTCTGCACCTTATATTCTCTCTTCTATCTCTTATATTTTTGATGATGCTTATGTCTATGACTCCTGATCTCTTGCCTAAGTTTTCTATTTCCAGGGTAGTCTCCCTTTGTGATTTCTTTATTGTTTCTACTTAGGTTTTTAGATCCTGGATGGTTTTTGTTCAATTCCTTCACCTGTTCGGTTGTGTTTTCCTGTAATTCATTAAGGGATTTTTGTATTTCCTCTTTAAGGACTTATACCTGTTAACCTGTATTCTCCTGTATTTGTTTAAGTGAATTATTTATATTCTTAAATTCCTCTATTATCCTCGTGAGATGTGATTTTAAATCTGAATCTTGCTTTTCAGTGTGTTGGGGTATCCAGGACTTGCTATGGTGGGAGAATTGGGTTCTGATGAGGCCATGTAACCTTGGTTTCTGTTGCTTACATTCTTCTGCTTACCTTTTGCCATCTTGTCAACAACTCTAGAGGTAACTGCACTCACTGTCTCTGACTGGAGTCTATCTCTCCTGTTATCTTTGTTGTGTCAGCACTCCTCAGAATCCAGCTTCCTCCATAATCCTTGGCATGTTAGAGGTCATGGGAGTCCAGTTTCCTCTGGATGTTGTGGGATTGGTTGCAGAGATAGAGCCCAAGGTCTGCTCAGTGCACTGGCTCAAATCAGAAGGAATCTGTGCCAAATAGGTCAGGGTATGGTGTCTTCATGGGATCAGACCAGCTATGAGTCTGCCCCAGCAAGAAGGACTAGGAGAAGGGGCTGGAACGGGAGTTGTATTTGGGAGGGTGGGGTTTTGGTGGGTGATGGCTTCTGGTCTCCCAGCTGCAGCTCTGAGACTTCGAGTTGTGAGGGAGGGTTCTTATCAACTACTCTGAGTGCTGCAATTCTTCTGGGATGGGTCTGAATGTGGTGTCTTCCCAGGAGCAGACCAGCCATGATTCTTCCCCAGCAGGAAGGACCAGGCAGAGCAGGGCACAAAGGGCTACTTAAGTTGTCTTATAAATGTGAGGCTGGCATCACAGGCTGTACTCTTATTTCCTAGATGAGTTGTCTTGTTCCTGCATGATGTCTATTGAAGTCTTCTTGGGCCTTGAGGAACATCACACAGTCCAGTATCTTCCATGTGTCATCTCAATAACTCTGTGAGGTAAACATGTCCAATCCCTACATTTAGTGAGGAAAACTTGAAATGAAAGTTATGTGTGTCAAAGGTAAGGCATTTTTTTTGAAACAGAAAATCTGAAATTGCAAACTGCCTTCTTGTTTTTGCACTCAACAAGCTGTCAGCATCTTCTCATCATGTATTCACTTTCTTGACCTTATTCGTGAAGTAACAAAGTCTGGAGGGCAGCAGTGGCCAAATGATGCACACTGGATAATGCTATGCTACTCATAAAAGACTAAAGGCAGAGTGCCATTTCTATCTCTTACAGCAAGCTAACTGTCAGGGTGCACAATGGAACCAGAGACATTGCCAAAGGTCCATAAAAGTTTGACATTGTTGTACATGGAAGTGCTGTGACAGTTAAGAAGCTGCTGTGCTCAGCCAGCAATATGTGTGTTATCAGAAACTGGACTTCCAAGCACTTAGAGTGAGAAGTTAAATGGTCCCTTCTCCAACCTATGCACCCTGCTATTCCTACCTGTCAGAAACTCCCATTTAGTTATATTTTAAAGATTTACTATTACTTTATTTTTGTATGTATGTAAATGCATATATATGCACCATGTATGTGCAGGTGCCTGCAGAAGGTAGAATTTAGCGTTGGATCCCTTGGAGTGATGGACAGTTGTGAGGCATCTAATATGGGTGCTGGGAACTGAACCTGGATCCTCTTCAAGTGTAACAAGTGTTCTTAGCCTCTGAGCCATCCCACCTCCCTAGCTCCAGCAATTGTTATTTTTGACCACATTGATTCATGGGAGGCTGAGAGGCTCTTTGTGTTATTTGCAGCTAGTGAGACTAGGGTTTTACTGTTCTTGGCTGAGATTTCTGCTCCTGCTTGGGTCCTGGTGGGGGATGGAATCTTTCCTTCAGGTTAAGGCTCAATATTTATAGTCTTCCAGCATGAGGACATCGATTTATCCAGAACTGGGCAGAAGGTTGGGTTAGAAATCACAGCATGGAATTTCTCAATTATTGCACACTGAATACACACCTACAATGTTGAATTTCCATGCTTAAAAATGTCAATAAGAACTCCCCCTGAACACCCATGCTCCAGTGTCATCCCCTTCCCCACGTCCTGCCTTTCTGTGTTTGTAACCCCTATGTGAATATGTAAAAATTATGATTTGATTTTAAAAAATAAAAAACATGTCAATAAGAACGTACAGTCTTTCATTAAAGAAAGCTCTGTGGATTGTTCTCAGTGAAGGACAATAAGTTGCATGGTCAAATTCAACCCGAATGCAAGAAGAAATGGAACATCAGCTGAACACACAAATGTACATACACAGGGCTGCACAAAACAAACACAAAGACACACATACTTCAGAGCATGTGAATGCACACAGAGGAAAACACCCACTAATACACATTAAACACACATGAACATAGGTACAAACACACATACTTCTGAGCATGTGCACACATATAGAAACACACTAATACACATGAACATACACATGCTTCAGAGCATTTACATACACACAGACACACTAATAAACACAAACACACAGGGACATAGTTACAAACACACATACAAAATATGCTTCTGAGCATGTACACACACAAAAAAGCACACACTAGTACACATAAATACACATGAACATAAATACAAATTCAATACTCACATACTTCTAAGCATGCATATACAAACACAAACACACACTAATATACGTAAACACATATAAGAATAAACAGAAACCCACAGATATTTATGAACACACACACTCACAAACACACACTAATACTAAAAATACACACAAGCATAAACATACACACACACACACACACATACACACACATCACTACCACCAACACCACCACTACAACTTCTGCCATTTATGCTCACCAAGTCTTCCTGATGGCATGTGTCTGTTCCAATGTCTTATGGGCATCACCCCATATGTGCCTCTTTAGTTTCACAGTGGGAGGTGAATTGATCAGGTGAGTTCATACTCAAGAATATTTATGACTCAAGTTTCAATTCTCTAATATCTTGTTCCATATAAGGAAAATCACAGCTTTCAAGTACAATACTTCTAACAATATAACCATTTGTTCTCAACCCCCCCCCTAAAAAAAACAAAAAAAAAACCCTGTCAAAACATGACATGTCAACTCCACTTCCTTCCACCAACATAGTGCAATCTGTTTTGATAGAAGAGGCATATATTTTAATTATTTGTTTTTAATCTGACTCCAGATTTGGCATATGGCGCCTCGTTAAGTTCTCTCTACATGTTCTGGTAAAAACAAAAACAAGCTGTAAAAGTTACTCAACTTCTGGCATAAAAGTTATTTTTAAGAGCTCCTATTGCTTATGAAGAGGTTAAAATGGCTCCAAAAAATACCCTTCTAAGTAGTGGTGACATCAGTTCTGAGATACCTAGGGAATCAATTGCAGCCACATTAGCCAAAGCCTGGTTAGTCACTGGCAATGACATGTCTTGTGGTCGAGATCTCGTGTGTAAGAAGACAAACATAACTGGTCTTCCCAAGAGTGTCTTCCCCTGGACCTCATACATATTGGGGTAACTTTGAGGGAAAATGTGTTCTATCCTGGGTTTTTGAAAACTTTGAAGATTTGGACATTTACTTCAGAAGAAGAAGACAGCAGACTATCTGTTACCTTCATGTAGGCATATTTTTTTGTTTTTGTATGTTTTTAAAAATTGTGATCTTCTTTGATAAAGATGATGAAATGATTTTGATGAACTCATCATTTTTCTGTTATATGGTGGCCCAATGAACAGAGCCGTCTATGTAAAAGTATCCTGTTCACCAGTGTGTTGCACTGAAATATAACAAAACTGCTATCTTTCAAATTTGTTTAAAATGTTCAAACATCTTTTCATATCAGTGATGGTACTCAGAGAGTATACTTGTGTCCATAGTTATCTAAAGTTTGAATCATAATTACCTATATTCTTAGAAATGGTCACTAAAGACATAGCTATTTATTCGTTGATTTACCATTCATGAAATTAGCATGGACTTCAGGTCTGAGTTAATGAAATGTAAAGAGTAGAAAGCTAAGGCCAGTCTCTGTACTGACACAGTTCAGGAGAATACATCTGTTAAGGCTTGGGAAACTGTTGCCTGTCTAGCCAGTCATTTTGAGCTGTTATTAATGCTACAAGGAAACTTTCTCATATGCTGTAATTGCTGTTACCAGGAAACTTTCTCATGCTCGAGTTGATTGCATATTCTGTTATGTGCTGTGCTTTGGTGTTCTTAGAAATCAATCACAATAGAGGTTAGTTAGAACTGTTTTGTAGAGTTAGCCACAATAAACTTGGACCCTAACCAACTGCCCAGAAGCACTTCCTGTACCTGTGTATGAGCTTTTATGGTTTTTGCACTTATAAGCTGCCCCTGGGATGGATCCCAATATAAGATACACCTGCACCAACATAAGAAGCCATTTGAAATAAGACTTCCATTTTGAATAGGTGTTGAGTTAAGTTTTAAGTTCTCAAGACCTCCCAGGGAATTGACATCCTACTTGGCAGAAAGAGACATGTACATTGGTAACTGACATCCTGGTTGACAAGTTAAGACGTGAATGTTAGGCAAGGCAAGTTCTGTACCACAATGGAATACCAAAACAATGACAACAACAATGAGTACAATAAAGACATATTCCTATGAAGTTCCTTATCCATAAATCCTGATTGGTGAAATAACCTGGCACAGATGTTTACAGATTTCAGGCTTAAAAGCTCTGTAATGATCTTGACTCAAGGTCTAGTTTGCCACTCTGATCCATCAGTCCTGTGGTTTATGATTCCTGGATCCCAGCATATCAATGTCTACAAAGCAGGAGATACAACAAAATACTGGTACCTGGTATCTAACACAGAAACTTGGGACCCAGGATCTAGAATCTGTCCTGAGACCATGAGTCTCACTCAATTTTTATACCTTCCAATCATGTATAAAAACCCATAAAGTTTTCTTCCTAAGCAGACAACTGAACTTTTTAGCCATTAGAGTTAATTTCTAGCATCCTTTTTTGTAATAAAATAAAACATATCTTCCTTCTTCCATTTGACTAGAGGTACACCATGAGTACCCACCACCCCCTTCTACTCTTTTCTACTCATGCAGCATGAATTCTATTCTTTTGTATTTCATCTGCATTTCCCTTATTTTTGCACCCTATTCATCAACTTTTGCCTATATAATAAATATTAAGATAGAAAGTGAAACATCATGCTGGCTAGTTTTATGTCAACTTCACATAAGCCAGAGTCATTTGGGAAGAGGAAAGTTCAGTTAAGGATTGGCCTCTGAGCAAACATTTTCTTGATAGTTAATTGCTATGAGAGGGGCACCTCAGGCCTATCCCTGTAGACAGAATCTTGAATGTATGTATGGTCAGATTGAACTATGTGGGCTCAAGAGTCACATAGGAAGGATTCAGACATTTTGTAGGGGCAAAAAACTGAGTTGTTTAGAATGACTGTCCCATCAGAATGAGAATGCAGACGCTGAGTTCTTTGTGAAAATGATTGAGAGATAGCAATGTCTCAGCTGTTCCTATCTCAGCTTAACCAGTAGTCAGAAGGAGTGGAGAGTGACAATATGTGTCATATGGGTGGACACAAGCACCTTCCTTCTTCCTGTAGTCCCCGTTCAGAAGTAGTGGGTCACAGGCTGTACCAAGGATTTGTGTTGTTAGGTACTGCTCACAGCATCCTCAGTAACTTGATAGGATTTTCCTTGTGTTGATGAAGGTGTTTGGGAAATACCCATTGAGGACCTCCTGGGGACTATAGGGAGGGAAGATCTGATGGAGAGACAAATCTTCACTATCCTGATGTGCACTTTCTAGAGGGATGTGCAAGGTTAGTGTTTGTGAATGTGCAGTTACACTGAGCCAGCTGGCTCCATCTCCTAGATATGCATCGTCCAACACTAAACTATTCTAAGGCACGAATAAACTCTACCTATCTCATTATAGCTGAGGCTTTCCTAGTCAGTGTGAGGGTCTCATCAGTACCTTAACTAAATTAGAAATGAACTCTGATGGCTTAATAGCTCAATTGTGTGCTTAGCAAAAATAACTCCATAGCTTTCTAATATAGTTCTGGAGGCTGTGGCCTAGCAGAGGCTGGGGGAGACTCTGTGTGCCGCACACATTCCACCATGAAATGAGAGCAGTTCCCTTTGAAACATTCTCCATTAGAATTTTCTTCTCACCTTCCCAGAAGGGCAAGCCTCAACCATTTCCTTGAAAATGGGATTTCATTCCCTAAAGGGAAGTAATAACACAGAAAGAAAAACTACCAACCATCAGCAGGAGAAGGAGACAGTCTGAGGCCACTAATGAAGCCACTAATGGAGCGTCTATCTAAAAGACTTCTCTCTTGAGGAGATCTTAATTTCAACACCACAGCACAAACAACCCAGAGAACAGAGTGCAGCTTCATGCGCCTGCATTTGGAAAGAGGCATCGCCTTGGCTTAGGGGATTGAGGCTATACTGGAGTGTTAAACAGACACAAGATTCTTAATGTCATAAATGGGAGGTGATTTGGAATAAAAGAGCATCAAACATTATTTCAGGTTTGGCAGAAACTTCATTCTGGAAATTCAAAGCAAGAATATGGACAAATGTCACTAATTGTCAAATGCTGGAATGAGGAGCTATAAGAATCTTAGGCAGTGGCCTATAATGTTGACAGGAATGAGTAGGGACAGTGCCATGCCTTGTATCCAAAGGTACATTTATACTTCACGTTGTAGAAATGACTTACTGTCTCAGAACACATATATTGTCTATGGCTTATTTGTTCTATGTTAATATTTCCCAGGTCAGATATCCCTGGAGGAACACAAGGCTGCTACTAGCAGAGCCTGTCTGTTCATTTAGTGTTTTAAGAAGTACTGGAGCCCAGATGCCCACAGAATGATGGGAGAATGCCACAGAAAATAGCAAGAGAGACACACACATCTCACATTTCAAAACCAAGCTAACCACCCGACCAGCAGGACATAACTGAGCTGTGAAATGGTCGACAGCCTTTGGTCCTCACCTTCATCTATATGATCTTCTGGTGGAAGAGGAGATGGAAGACAGACTTTGGAGATGTCAATTCACCATCTTCTCAGATTACTGGCTACACACTGTGTGTGTGCATGTGCATATGTGTGTGTGCATGTGTGTGTATGTATATGTGTGTGTGTGTGTGTGTGTTATACTTGTATGCATATGTGTGGAGGCCAGTTGTTGATGTTAGGAGTCTTTCTTGATCATACTCCATTTTGTTTACTGATGTAGAATCTCTCAATAAAATCAGAACTCCATGATTTTAATAATCTGGCTAATCATCTTGTCTAGAGATCTTCTGTCTACCTCCCAAGTGCTAGCATGATGGTAAGGATGCCATGCCCATTCAGTTTTTGTGTTTGTTCTGGGGTCTGAACATTGGTCATCACACTTTCATGGTGAATGGTTCATATTCAGAACTTTAGAGAGTGAACTTCTCTCTCATCTGTTGACATCTGTAGGTGACAGGTAGGAGTGAGTGTCTTTATTCCAGTAATAAACTCTGAGCAGTAAATATAAGAATTTTCCTCAAGTGAGTAAATTCTGGGCAGTTATGACTGGAAATGTGACTTCGTTCACGGTGTTGTCTTGTATCATTGTAATGGTAGACAGTAGGTTCTAACTATTTTTTTTTAACCTTTCCCTTCAATGAAATGTGTTCCTTTTTCTGTATGTGCTCTCTTACATTTATCAATTGTGCCCACGGCATTTAGGGCATGGTGCTGATTACTGAAGCCTGGCAGATTTGGGGACACTCTGCATGGTGCCCAAATCTATTTTAGAAAGAATTTGATTTTCCCAAAGTAAAGGTAACAGTTTTTTGAATCAATAAAAAATGTGAAGCATAACTGAGGGACAGTGAGGGATGGAACTGAAGGTATTAAGTCTCCTGCACAGGTCTGAGAGGTTCATGTTGTCCGGTCAGCAGAAGTCTAAGTAGAGGTAACAAGAAGAGATGTTCATGGATGAATTCCTTCTGCAGTATCATCACCTTCATGGAATTAGAGAGAATACTTTTTAAATTAAATTTTGTTCAAATTGTTAAAGATTTCTTATATATATATATATATATATATATATATATATATATATATAAAATTTGTTAATTATATATATATATATATTTATTTTTAAATTTAATTTAAAAGTTTCTACATGAGTACTGTTTTTATATCATTTTAATCCATTTTCTCTCTCCAAATCCATCTGTAATAGATCCACATTCCACCTCAAAGTTGCACACACACACACACACACACACGCACATGCACACGCACACCAATAGCTCTTCATCTAGAGGAAGGACATTGTGACATTTACCCCATCTATGTTGGCATATCAATCTGTATCATGATTACGCAGGTCTTCTTCTTTTTGTGACCGTATTGTTGGGATTTTATGCATTAGCTTCTCTGTACTATATAGAAGACAGTATCTCTCAGGAACCATCCTCTTGTTTTTACATTATCTCTGCCCCTGTTCCAGGATTGACTTTCCCTGAGTTGTAGATGTGGGGGTTGTTGTGGATGTATGAATTAGGGGTGGGTAGCACATAGTCACTTATTCTCTGTATTTGACAAGTTGTGGATTTCTGTAATGGTCTCCATCTGTTGCAAAAAGATGCTTCTTTGATGAAGTGTGAGAACTATGTTGGTCTGTGGGTATAGGGTTAAGTATTTAGAATACAGTTAGAAATTATTCTTGTTTAGGAAAATGGTAGTAGTAAGTTCTTCACTAGGGTCTTGTTACTAATCATAGATATTTGACTAGGTTTACAATACTAGGAATAAATTATCTCCTAGTAGGTGAGCATAACTATAATTACAAAGCATTTTCTTACCATTTATATAAAAGTGCCACTATTGCAACTCTGGGCACATTTTGCCATGCTGGTCATTGTTGGGACGCATAGACATCACAGTTCAGTAGGAATATTGACTCCCTTTAAAAACAATGATTAGGCGCAATCAATAAGCAGCATTGATCAGAAGTTTTTTAAATTGTTGGGACAGTTTAGACTTGAAAGGTTTAGAGTGCTGAGGTACTGTATCCATGAGCATATAGAGTAGTGCTTGAATCTGTGAGGGCCCAGATCCAAAGTTGGCAGTTGACTGGGTGTATGAGTTGGACCAAGTCATTGAGCTTCTGAGAACTAACTAGGAATAAGCAGTATTGACTCCAAGTGGTATTGGCAGAGTCACATTAATGTATAGAAATAAAGTCCATATGAGTGGCTGGGGGGTCAGTGTGCTGTTCATATTGCAGAAGAAAACTTGGAGTTGTCTGTGAGATCAGTGGTGAAGGTGAACCTCAAAAGGAGGGTACAGATAGAGGAGTCAGACATCAGGACGTTAAAAGATTCTCAGAATCTTTTAAATGCTGTGTTAGAAACCAATGAATGCAATTCACTGTTATATACATGCACACACACACACACACACACACA
>NW_021604633.1:3229849-3233693 GCF_004785775.1 Grammomys surdaster | reverse complement strand
AGAGAGAGAGAGAGAGAGAGAGAGAGAGAGAGAGAGAGAGAGAGAGATGCATTTTGCTGAAGATAAAAGTAGGTAGCTTAAGGAAAGAAGCCACCCAATGTGTGAAGCATGGCTCTGCAAAAGATCAGGCTGCAAGTGTCATCTAACAACAGCTGGACCAGGCATTCTGTGGTAGATCTGAATATGGGGTCTTGGTAGAGCTACCTCCAGAGCTACCTGACCTCCAAGAAGAAATGAGCAGGATATTGGCAAGGCATACCAGAACAGGGAAACTATCAGCTGATGACATTTCCATAGCTCAGTTGAGAAGGAGCCTTCTCAGTATCAGTGAGGACTGGACTTCCTTCCCCCAGGGGAAAGTTTTTCTCTTATATTATTTTATGTTTTACTTAAAAACCAACTTTCTGGAGTTTGAAGAGACGGTTTAGTGGTTACTTAGGAACATTAGTCACTCTTGCAAAGGACCCATATCCAATTCCCAGCACCACTATGTTAGCTCACAACCATCTGCAATTCCAATTTCAAGGGATCTGAACCCTTTTCTGTCTCTGCTGGTACCAGGCACACATGCTGTAAAATATATTAAAAAATATAAATAAATAAAACACCCTCCATAATTGAAAATGAATGTACAATTTTGTGTACCTGAACATGCATGAGAAAATTTCATAATTATTATTTAACTTTTAAGTTGTTTCATGGCAGTTTTTTTTAACACTGTTGTGTAGAAGAGTGTTTACTTTGCCTTGAGTGGATAAAGCTTCAGATGTACATGGCTGCATTTCTTATTGGTCCCCATTTCCTAAAAACAGGCATTTATATAAAAATTGTGGACATCTTTGACCATCTAGACAATCTTGTGTGTTTTTTTAATATTGATGGTGGTAATATAAATTCTACCTTTCCAACTACCGTAAGTTGAGGAAGTTGACTCATGGGAGATCTTCCAAATCTATGGTTTATCAGAAAGCACAGTAGAGATTCCAGCGATGATAGAAAACAGCAATCATTTTCTGAAACACTAATATAATTTTCCACTGGACTTCAGCCTTCCTCTGACAGCTTAATGCTTATTCTCATTTGAGTGAAATCAAGCAGACAATATGTTGATAGAATATCGACACCGGCACATTGGTGTTAATGACAAAATCCCTCCTAACAGGGCTCAGTCTAGAATGCAGTGTGAAGTGAATTCTCTCTGTTCAAAATAAAGGGTACAGAAGAAAATGAAGTTTTCTAAAAGGTCACAATATGTGCTGTGTGAAATTTCAACACTTGGTTCACATACAAATAAAATGTTATTTAAAACTGATTCCAGCCCACTCTAAGTTGTAAATACTCTAGCAAAAGTAAAAGCAGTACTTGCTTATAGTGAATCAACTAAGTCAAGACTAAGATTTTTCAGAGGTAAAGTCATTTTACTGAATGATCCCATAATAGTATCCTCATAAAGTCATTAATAATATTAAAGCATAATGACAATGAAAGCTCAGAGGAGAAGGAATTATAATATCAGCATCCACCTCACACCATGTGGGGAGTCTTCTGACACTAGCTTGAATACTCTGTGTCTTTGTGAAGTTTAACATTTTACAGGAGCTAATGCAGAGGTTGCTACCCTTGGTGCAGGAAAGGGATGCTGAAGGTTCTCCCCTAGTGTGTGCCAGGTCCAATTCCATTATCTGGATGGGTACTGTTGAGTGCTGGGCTATAGGAGATGTGAAGCGCACCTGTGGTCATTTGAATGAGAGTGTCCCCCCATAGGCTCAGATATTTGAATACTTGGTCCCCAGTTGGTGTCGCTGTTCCAGGAGGTTTAGAAAGTATAGCATTGCTGGAGGAATATGTCACTGAAAGTAGAATTTGAGTTTAAATCTTTCTGTTATTTTGCAGTTCACTCTCTCTCTGTTTCCTGCTTGTGTTTGAAGATGTGAGCTCAGTTTCCTGCTCCTGCCATCATCCGCACTCCCCACTCACTATGATGGACTCTTAGCCAATTGGAACTGTAAGCTAGAATAAACTCTTCTTCCCTTTAAAAGTGGCTTTATGTCATGCTGTACTATCATAGAAATAGAAAAGTAACCAATGCAGAACCCGGTGTGAGTTGTAGTGCCACAGAATACAGGCAAGTCTCAGCCCACAGCAGCCAAGGTTGGTAGAGCAAGACACAGTCATGAAAGTAAACAGTGACAAAATTAAGAGGTAAATAACTTGGAGGGATGGTTTCTTTTGCTCATACTTTTGATGTTTCTTCCTATTACGGTGGAGAAGGCTAGTGGAGTGGAGCAGAGCTTACCCTGTATCCAGGAAGCAGTGATCTGAGCTATCTGTCTTCTCCTTTCCATCTCTTATTACAAAAATGCCAGAACTCATAGAATGAGAGCTTTTCTAACCATTGAATCCTTTCTGGAAACATCTACAGAGACACACTCAGATGTGGACTTTACTCATCTCCTAAGTAATTTTAAATCCATGTAAGATGACAGCAAAGAATAAAGATCACATCACTCTTGACACTTTTATTCAGTGTTATTGGGGACCAAACAACAAAACCATCACTAGACATATGAAGTATTTCCAAGGAAACTGAACAAGATATATATTATCCATGTGCTCTGAATACGTCAGTACTTATTGAAATAAATAAAGCAAAGGTCACATATTGGAAGTAATTATGTACTAGACTGGACCTTTGAATTTGCTATGCTGTATATTGTATATCCAGTGTATTCATCACTAATCAAACTGCTAAAACACTCACAGTTTAATAAGACAGTGTAATTACAGGCTAGGCAAATGGGCAAATTTCCAAAGATGGAGGAATGGCACAAAGTAAATATGTTACAATGTGTTGACCATTGGTAGTGACTAAAGTGTGTTGGCCATTGCTAGTGACTACAGAGATAGTATGTTGGCCATTGCTAGGGACTAGATGGCTACAATATGTTGGCCATTGCTATAAAGTTACAATGTGTTTGTTGGCCATGGCTAGGGACTAGACAGTGACAATGTTTTGGGCATTGCTAGTGATTAGAGAAAGATAAACTTCCAGCACCTCATAACCTCTGCTAACTGCTGCCTGCTGAGCAGGAAGACAGGGATACTTTGTGAAGAGGCTGAACATCCACCTAATGGCAGGAGGGAATGAAAAATTGCAAAATACTTTAAGAAAGCTTTTATGAAACTAAAACCTACTTTTAATTCAATGATGTTAGCCTTGAATATTTACTTCTAAAAACTGAAAATATACGGGAATAGAAATACGCATACCTGACATTTAAAGTTTCATTTATAGAAAGTATATAATACAACTTAAATTTCCACCATGTGGTGAGCAGAACAATATGTGGTATAACAACACACTTGAGTGTTTATCAAAAAGAAGTGACTGATACACATATGTATGTATACACACATGTGTACATCCCCTACCGTATACACACACTCACTCACATCCATGAAAGAACCGCAAACACACTAATCTAAACCAAGCCAGAGATAGTGAAGTCTATGTACACAGGTTCATAGTGTGACATTGCAGAAAGAGTTAGACTCCCAGAGTAGATCTCTCTCTCTCTCTCTCTCTCTCTCTCTCTCTCTCTCTCTCCCTCTGTGTGTGTGTATGTGTGTGCATCTCTGTGTGCATCTGTGTGTTTGTCTGTATGTCTGTGTATATGTGAATTTGTGTGTATCTGTGTGAGTATCTGTGTGTCATGTGTGTGTGTCTGTGTGTATGTGAATCTGTCTCTGTCTCTCTGTCTCTATCTCTGTGTGTGTGTGTGTGTGTGTGTGTGTGTGAGAGAGAGAGAGAGAGAGAGAGAGAGAGAGAGAGAGAGAGAGAGAG
>NW_021604633.1:3203671-3229839 GCF_004785775.1 Grammomys surdaster | reverse complement strand
AGAGAGAGAGAGAGAGAGAGAGAGAGAGAGAGAGAGAGAGAGAGAGAATGCTGTGGAAGAGGGGTAGAACAATTCTCAACAAAATGCTTTATAATAAATAGATATATTCCAACATATATACTATAACATTTGTGAGTCGTGTTCAGATTTTATGAAATGTATATGTATTTTCTCTTAGAAATCAAGCAAGTACTTGTGACATAGAAATATTTTAAACTATGCCTTAGTCTTAAATATCTTCTGTCTAGTCATTAATTTCTGTTTATTTATATAAGTCAATACTTTTTCTATAATTTATTCTGACTTCTGTTTTTCTTATACACAATACAGTTATGTGTTCTTTCTTAGGTTCTGATTAGGATGAATCAGTGGTATTCTTCAGTGGGGCTCAGTCTGGTGTTTCAATACTTACATAGAGCACACACCAAACAATTCTTGCCTGTCTTCATCCTACCTCCTCACTCCCACCCCTCCCTACTTCCAGCCATGACCTCTGCCTTCTCAGAGGTTGTTAAACTTTCACACACAGGTCAGGACAATATTGTCCTTGTCTGCCTGTGCCTGGCTTATTTCACTTAACACAATGTCTTCCACTTCTCCCTAATTGCCAATGGCAGGATTTCATTCTTTATTGTTGAATAACATAATAATTCATTGGTTCATGCATGCGTTTGCATTCCATTCATTTGCCAATGGGCTCTTGAGCTGACTCCATGTTCTGGCTGTTGGGAATAGAGTTGCAGTGAACAGAATCATGCAACAGATCACTTTGAGATACCAAATACATGCTCATTTAAGCATGTATTTGAGGTTTCCTATGTCTCACATCTCTTTTTAAGCTGTCATCTTCACAGATGTTTTCAGTATCACTTGGATTAGGTGTAAGCATCATTAAGTTAATTTTATCCTCGACTGACCACAGACATGATTTATCTGCTTAGCTTCTTGTTACAAGCTGGTCTACGTGGATGTAGCTCCTGTCACAATGCTGTCAATTCTGCCATTGATGGTGCTGGTAACAAAATGACAGACACACTAGGTACTCAGGATGTCAAGACACTGAACTCGAAATCACTGTGATCCTTTACACCAATCAGTCCACATTAAAGGCAGGCAGCCATCTTAAGTACTTAGTTCTTAGTGAAGTAACTCTGTTTCCAAGTAGGGATATTTGATGGTCACAAACGGCCCTGGGAAGCATTCTGAAAGACATCTATAAGAAGGCATGGGGACTGTTCTACATGGGGGTAATTAGTGTAGATTTTCTGCCAACTGATGCAAGATGACTTAGTTTCAGAAAACATAGAAATTCATTATAGTGAAAGAAGAGCATATGTTCTATAAATCTACACCCTTGCCATGTCCAAGCATTGTTTCTGTAACTGCAATGTGGCCACCAAGATGGGTCTTTAGGTAAAGATGCTTGTCATATGAGCCTGACAATTGAGTTTCATCTCCAGAAACCTCATAAAGGGAGAAGGAGAGAACCAACTCCTAAAGATTGTCTTTTCACATCTACACCAATGCTACGACCTCTGTGTCCCCTTCCCACTCATACAGATTGCATGCACATGCACAACAACACATAAATACAGATCTGAAAAATGTAACAAACATGTAACATGATAGGTCACCAATACCAAACGTGACCTTTGATGATGCGCTTTGCTAAAATATGTTTTATGAAGTGCTTGATAATTAATGGACTCCTACCTCTAAAACAATCATGGTTGTATTCTTTAGTTTCATAAGGTTTAACATATTCAACCCCAGTATATCTTTACCCCAGAGATGGTTATTTCTAAACATCGATCCTTTTTATATTTGGCTTTTCCTCTACAGGTCATTTTTCTGTTGACATTTTCATATGTCCTGTTAGAACCAATGTTAGTCACCAGAACACTAAGAATGGATTTATACCTGTTCCACTGTTACATAATCACCAAATTCATTTTTTTTTCTGTCTACCATGCTACAAATTGATGTTCTGTCCATCATTAAAAGCATCTTGTTTTTTCCACTTTAATTGATATTCTTTGTGTGAAATTTTACTGCCATTAGGATGATGGCATGTTGTATGAAATTGACCTTCAGTCATTAACTGTCTTATATAGCTGCAAATGAAATTTGAGCCAGGTTCCCATTTTATTCCATCTTACCAATAATATCTATGCCAATAAACCTCTAACAGCCACTTGACTGAGTCAATTCAGAGAAGTGTTTTGATTTCTAGTGTCTGAAGAGGGGGATTATAGGTGTAGGTGGTGGGAGGCAAGGGTGCTCTGCCTTACCACAGCATATGAGGGGGAAAGCATTATATCAGGCTGCAGCAGCTCAGACCTCATTTTATGACATCTTCAACACTATGTAGTCTTTTTTTCCCCCACACAATTGCTTTGTGTGGACTTTATTAGTGGTGTGCTTGCATATATCTTGCCTGGCTTGATTGTTCCATAGGACTGTGACCCCAGTGTCCTTGAGTGGAATTTCTTCATATTGTATGGTTAATGTAGGGTTGGATTTGCAAATGAACCATGAAATGCAGTCCAGAACCCTGGTGTTAGTAGCTAAGGCTCTGAACATCCCAGCTTGCATCAACATTTGAGGTCCTTTCTACACAAACTTTGTGGCAAGAGGAAATATATCACTCTTTTCATAGATTCCCGTAAACTGAGCCTCTCCTTCACAGGGAAGGTAAGCAAGCCTTCAATACATATTCATGGAGTATGTTAATGTCCTCATACTGTTGATCCACTGTGCTCTGGGGGTTGATAGTGAAAGGGGAAGAAGTATTCTAAGCTGTATAGCTCCAGTTACTGATGGCAAACTGAGAACCAGAACAAGACAGCCAAATGAAGGCGGTTCCTACTGTTGTTATCTTATCCCAGAAAGTACAGTTTCTAACTTGAATATTAGTTGGCAATACTGGATCATTAGAAGAAGCTAATGTATGTACATGTGGGGTGTGTGTGTGTGTGTGTGTATGTATGTGCATGTGTGTATGCATAGGTATATACATAGGTGTATGTATATATGTTTGTGTGTATCTCTCTTTGTGTATTCATATATATATATGTTCATCTAGGTATGTATGTACGTGTGTATACAAGTTGAATATACATGTGTGTGCATGTGCATGTACATGTGCACTCTCAATGCAGAGAAGAGTGACATGTTAATGATAAATGGAAGGGACATTTCTAGTTATATGTACAGCACTGAGTGTGTGGTCATTAAATGTTCAAGGCTCTTCTTATTAGGGTATTTTAAAGTGTAAAGTGGGAAATGTCAGTGCTGTGCAATAGGGAGTCAGTTTTTATAGCTCACACCTAAGGCTTCTTCCCTTTAAAGTGACTCTAGGTACTATTATCATTTGTAAACTAGGGAAATACAGAACATATGACCCTCTGGAGAAAACAGAACCACAGAGGTGGATGTGCCTACATCCCATTGAGTGTTATTACAAGGTTGTAGTAAATGGTTTTGATCATTTATAAGGTCTGTATAGGTTTAAACTAAGAAATAATTGTTTAGTGGTTCATGATAATACTACAAAGAACAATTAGATGTTCTAGAGACCCAAGGAAGATTATGATTTCAAGAATTTAATCCCAATTAAACTAGCCCATTGCTAACACCTTTAATAACGTTAGTCATGTCGTCCCTTGATGCTCTAGAGGGCAGTCAAGAGGTAGATGTCAGTACTAAAGCTCAGACTCACCATTGATTACTGGTGTGGGTACGTGGAAGACCCTCACTCCTTAATCCTTGCTGTCTGCTGCTGGCTGGGCGGAGATCAATCATAGAGAACAGCAATTATGAAGTACCTATTGGCAATTTTAACTTTTTTATTTATTCACATTTCAGTTGCAGCACTCCCCTTCTCCTCCCAGTCCCGCCCTCATAAATCCCTACCCCTTACCCCCTCTTTTCCTCAGAGAAGGAGAAGACACCCTCAGCTACCATGTCCCCCCAACCCTCGATATCAAATTGAAACAAGACTAAGTGCATCCTCTTCCACTGAGGCCTGACCAGTTAGTCTACCTAGGGTAAGGGGATTCGATGACAGGCAACAAAGTCATAGACAGCCCCTGCTCCAATTGTTAGGGGACCCACATGAAGACCAAGATGGGCATCTGCTACAAGTGTGTATGGGGCCTAGGTCCAGCCCCTGCAAGCCCCTTGGTTGGTGGTTCAGTCTCTGTGAGCTGCCATGGGCCCAGGTTAGTTGACACTGTAGGTTTTCTTGTGGTGTCCTTGACTCCTCCATCTTGCTCAGTCCTATCCCCTAATCTCCCCATAAGACTCCATGAGCTCTGCCTGATGTTTGGCTGTGAGTCTCTGCATCTGTGTCCATCAGCTGCTGGAGACATTTATGCTAGGCTCTTGTCTGTAAGCATAGCAGAGTATAATAAGTAATGTCAGGATTGACTCTCTCCTATGGGAGGGGTCTCAAGTTGGGCCAGGCATCGGTTGGCCATACCTTCAATCTCTGTTCCATCTTTATTCCTGTGTATCTTGTAGGCAGGGCAAGTTTTGGGTTGAAGGTTTTGTGGGTGGGTTGATGTTCCCTTCCTTCTACCAGAAGTCTCACTTGGCTACAGGAGGTGGTCATTTCAGTCTCCATATCCCCAGCTGTTAGGAGTCTCAGCTAGGGTCACCCCAGTAGACTCCCAGGAGCCTCCCTCATCCCAGGTCTTGGACTAGCCCCAGAAACGCCAATCACAGATTTCCACTTTCTCTCCCAGGCCTCTCTCAATCCCCCTTCCCACCCTGGATCTCCATCCCTGTTTCCCTCCTCACCCCATTTCCCACTCAGTTCCCTTCCTCTCTCTACCTCCAATGTCTAGTTTATTTTCCCTTCTGAGTGAGACTCAAGTCTCCTCCCTTGAGCCCGCCTTGTTACTTAGTTTCTTGGGTATACGGATTGTAGCATGGTTATCTTGTACTTTAAGGCTAATGGTAAGGTAGGGATTCATGCAATGGATAAAATTCTTTTTGGAGACATAAGAGATGAGACATTTTGTAGTGGAGATCCATACAGAAGTGGAGAGGCTTTGGGCAGTGGTTGCTGGGGGATGGAGATGTCTCACATATCAGGTTTTTGTGGCCAGACTGCACACTTGATGGAGAATTGAGAACAACAGTTTCTTTTCACAATAGTCATACTTCAAAGAAGAAAAAGCTGATATGAGTGATTATGTGAATGCTAACACTAACATCAGCAAACTGGCTCTAGCTGGGATGCTTCAGCTGGAAAGAAATAGCTACATATAAGCTGCTGCCCTCAATACCTGTTATAACCTAGGGCTCATAAGTGTGATATGAAGAATGGATCAGTGTGAAGGGAAAATAGAAGCCATGAGTACAAATCTCCCTACCCTCCCTGAAGCTCTGCTCTGCTTAGTCTTCAGAGCTATGTGCAAGGCTACTGGGAAGCACACAAAGAAGAGGCTATCCATAGCTTATTTAAGATGCTTAAATAAGCTACTGATCAATGCATGATACTATATCCATAGAAGATCCCAGAGCTCTCAAAATATGAGATCTAGAGGTTTCACTTGCATCAAAGTTGCATGACTCCCTATTCAGGGAAAGCCCAACATCATCTTTAAAAACAAGAATCCTGTGTGTAAATTTTCACAGTTATTTAGACTGAGAATTCAAGGGATACCAGGGTCCATCCAGATAGACAACACCTATGCAGACCCTCTTATGAGACATCTTTCTGTTTGTACCTTTCTGACTGGTGACACTGGGGAAAGCAAGCAAGCAGGACACACTGAAACAATGCCTCACAAGGTGCTTCACAGGAGGAAGTACCCACTTCCTACTGCAAAATGTAAAACTTGTTCAGTGTGTACCAAAGAAAAATTAACTTATAACATCAAGCATGAAGTTCCTAAGTAAAACTCATAAATGGTTATCATGGAAACCCAACTAATTTTTTCCAGAAAATTAAATATAATCTTTAAAAATTCTTGTTAATATTATTTTGGAATTTCTGTACTTGGTGAAAGTTAACATAAAACAGTGACTTAATGTCTTTCATGGTGGTTAAAATAACCCACATTTCCAAGGCAAGTAATTTGACTCCCACAGAATGTCAACTAAACAAAACCAATTAATAAGCTAACTGTAACTTTGAAATGTTTCATTTCTGCCTGGCCCTCTGAAATGTAACCAGGGAGATGAATGGCATAATTAATTAAGAAAGAAGGAAGATCCATGCACAGACTTTTTGATAAAACCCCACAGCATCCACTGGGCACTTGCTATTTGCCAGGTGCTTTGACAGACCTACAGGCTTTCTTTTATGACATCCTTTGGCGTTATAGAAAGCAGAGGCAACACTAAGATCACATAGCAAAGCCAGAGACCTGAGGTACTGCCCTGGGCCCTAGCACTGTGATACACTATGACCATTCTGCTTTGGTTTGGACACATATTTTTTGACCCCCAAAAGGTTCCTGTCATGGAGGATTTAAAATGTAGAGCCCGGTAGGAAGCCTTAGATCACCTGGGGTGTTCCATTCGGAAGGGGTTAAGGGATTTTTTATTTTTTGCATCACTTGAGCTATATATTTGAGATATTGTTGCAAAAGAGTGAGTTGTCTGGTGTCCTGTCTCAAGGTGTGGTCTCTTTGACCTCCATAACCCTTTGTCACCCTGTGTTGGCATCTGTCATAAAGTCTTTACCGGAGACAAGCCAAAGGGAATGACTGACCACAGGTTTTCAGTTTCCTCAAACCATGAGCTATTCACACCTTTTAAATGAAAAGTATCTTGCCTCAGGGTTTTATCTCAGTAATATGATACTGACTAACTCACCTCTTTTGGAATGTAAAACTGGAATGGAATGTTACTTTGTTTTCATCAGAAATTATGTATCAGTCCTATAGAATAGTGGCTGTTGTAGATGTTGCACTATGTCCCAACCAAATCCTTTGTGTTCACCTCACACTTCCAATGTGACTCTGTGTCACACAGGTGGTGTACTATGAGTTCAAAAGATTTCATTCTACCTTAGGATATATCTGATGTACTAGACTGCTGTTGTTTTTGGGCATTGATGCACAGAGGACGACTGTTGAAAGGTAGAAGAAGAACCAGCATTCTCCAAACCGTGGTACACTCAAGATTGGCAACCAATCCCAAGGAGGGCTACGTGGAACAGGTGCTCCTCTGAATCCTTTGAAGTGCTTGCTGGATATCATCTTGACCTCACACTCTTAGCTCTGAGGCTTTGAGGGGACCTTGCAGCTGTAGAAAGTTACTCAGCTTGTCATGCTTAGTCACAGCAGCCCCAGGAGCCAAGACAAAGAAAATGTAGAGACACATCATCTGATGCAGTTGATAACATTCAAATTTTAACTTTGATGGCGATACATAATATAATTAATTAAGTTACAAAAGTTAGTAAGGAAAACATCTAACCTGGGTAATTTTGGACGTGTATTTTGGGGTAGATATTGTGACAAAACAAAAAGTGTACAAATATTGTACTTCAATTAGTGAATATTTGTTCACAATATTGGTCACTAGTTGTGAAGCTTTTTTTGTTTGTTTGTTTTGTTTTTTCTTTTTTGTTTTTTGTTTGTTTTGAGACAGGGTTTCTCTGTGTAGCCCTGGCTGTCCTAGAATTCACTCTGTAGACCAAGCTGGCCTCAAACTCAGAAATCTGCCTGCCTCTCAGTTGTGAAGCTTTATCTCTTAGCAAGGACTATGCAAACAGGTCCAAGCACTGGATAAACAATGATCTTTCTCAGTGTCAGAGAATAGATCCTAGTGAAGGGATGGGGGAGTCAGAAATCTGGGATCTAATCAGTAGTAAGAAGCAGCCCGGAGGAACTAACTCATGGCTGCCATCTATCTTCCTATTAATATTTATGCTTTCTTTCTGCTACCAAAATTACATTTCTAGTGGTCATATATTAACTTCTGTTTTTACATATGTCTAAAATATTTGCCTTTCCTATCATCTATTATCAGTTATATACCTTTTAATTGTCACCTATATTCTTCCTACCATCTACCTATCGTGTTATTAACTCCATACCTATTAGTCACCTGTTGCCATCTTCCTATATGTTTATTACCTATCAATCATGTATTATCATTTATTTGTTTATTAGTCATTTCTTAGTTGCCATCTTTAAATCTATTTATAATCCACCTATGATCTACCTATCTATACATCATCTATTATCTGCCTATCATCTTTCTATCTACCTATCATCACCATAAACTATATATTTATTACTCATCTATTAGTCTAGTGATTGCCTTAGGGTTTCATTGCTGTGAAGAGATACCATGCCTATGGCAACTTTTTAAAGGAAAACATTTAATTGAGAGTGGCTTACAGTTCAGAGGTTTAGTCCATTATCATCACTGTTGGAGGAACATGGTAGTGTGGAGGCAGACATGATGCTGAAGAGGTAGATCAGAGTTCCATATCAAGATTGGAAAGCAGCAGGAAGAGACTGTGACACTGGGCTTGGCTTGAGCTTCTGAAACCTTCAACTCTTGTTGGAGAAAGGGTGACACTGGACCACACCTCTTACTAGTCACTCCCTATGAGTATATGGGAACCATTTTCATTCAGACTACTGCAGTGATCTACAGTCTACTAGCATGTATGTAATTAAACATATTTCTTAATTCTACCCATTGCCGTTTGTTAGCAATGGCCACAGCTAGCAAACATCTTAGGTTCCAAAAAAATAGAATCAGGATCATTGGTTTTTTGGAGCAGAAACAAATAATGGATGCTGTAGACTGAGGACTATGATGTTTCCCCAGGATAGTGCGCCCAATAACAGGGAAACCAGTTGCCAGTGCATTGAGACACTACCAGTGACTTTCTCCCTCCTGGACAGTGTATAAAACTCATGGCTGACCGTCTTTTTCTAACATTCTTTGACATCTACCTTAGATGCTGGCTTGATCTCAGCCTCTGGATGCATATGAGAACTGCAGAAAACAAGTCCAAGATCAATTTCCAGCGGTTTCTATTGTTCTAATGAAGGAGAGACAGCATCACATGGCTCAATGTTATCTTAGGATACACTGGAAGCAGGGACTTACACAAGTCTCCTGTGAGTCATTAACTAAGCTTGCCTCAAGGCTTGGCAAACTCCTCAGTATCTTCAGAGCAATTCTTGTTCATAAGACAGTAACTTAGAAGGCAGACATGCATGAAATCCTAGAACATTATCTCTTGGCAATCCCTCTACTCTGTCAGAAGAGGCAGGGAGATTGTCAAGTCTCCCATGTGCCGATGGGAGGAAGTATCATCCTCATTGGGCTTGAAAATCTGTCATAGTCATTAAACAAACACAATACCATGATATCACTAGGTAGGAAAATGCTTAAAAAACATACGTTTAAATTTTGTCTTGAATGAATGTGAGCAGAATAGGAAAACTCTGCAGAGGAACCACAAGTGGGAATGAGTCATTGGCAAAACTCTGCTTCATTATCTGCTGTCAAAACAGCCTGGTAGGCTGTCCCCAGACACTTCCAACACACTCCTCCTTTGACATACACCTCCTGCATCAGGCATCCTGCCTCAGTGAAGAATGTAGCCCAGAAAAGATCTCAAAGCCTTGACTCCCACAGGGTGGCATTTCAATAATTCAGTATGTGTTGCTGGTGTTGGGGTTTCATGTTTAATAATCTAAAGCCAGACCTCCAAGCATCTCTCTGTTCATTCATGGGTGAAATCTCAAGGCTCATTAGCAGGCTTGTAGCCTTGATAAGAAGCAGTAAGAGATCCCATCATATTTGGCTTCTAGGACCTACATTCTCTTTAAAGGTGGTTCTGGCCAACCAAGTCCAGCTCTCCCCAAAGTCTGCTGCAGAGCTATGTCTAACCTTGGCTGGTTTAAAGGAAGAGGCAGCTTGCTGATTGGCCAATAGGCTGCCATGAAGCCAGTCTTGTATGGCCTTTGAAGGGCTTCCTGGGTAGGAGAAAGACAACCACATAAATGCAAGATGCTAGGTTCCATGTATTCACTGCTTGTTAGGCTATTTTATCACCTGTTATTTCTATGAGTCTTAAATACCTTATGAAATAGTCCCAGAGAGTCTATATACCTGGTCAGGCCATGAGCTTGAACCTTTGTTATGCTTTGAGCCTGGCCCCACACTGTCTTTTACAATTGTAATCCATTCATTTTACTATTTGCTAAATATCTATTATGTTCTAGGCATGAAAGTCACATAAAAGACTCAGACAGGATAGGACTCTTGTCCCCTAAAAAATTTAGAAACATTTTCTTTTAAGCCCAATTTTAAGATCGGGAGTGATAGAGCAGTGGCTAAGCCTACGAGTGCTCACTGCTCTATGAGAGGACTTGCGTTCAGACAGAGCATCAACAGCTGGTGGCTCACATATCCTCATATATGCCTCGATCTCCCACTCTGAGGGGTCTGATGATGCACCCTTTTGGAATTCATAATCATGTTTTCATACACATAAAAATAAAATATAAAAAGTAAATTTCACATGTCAGGAAGTACTGAGCGAAAAGCCAACCTAAGAGGCAGAGAAGGGGCTATGTACAATTTGAAATAAGAATTTTAGGGTAAGACTCACTGAAATTGTAGCTCAGATCTGTGGTCTCAGAGTGAGCCTACAGTTGTGATCCCTTGGGAAAGTGATAGAGTGATGGCTGGCCTAAGTCTTAAGTCATGAATCCAAAGCTACAAGGTCCAGTAGGAAAAGAGAAACTTAGCAAGAGATTAGGAACAGTGAGTAAAAGGCTGTAGGATTTTCCTGCACAAGGCAGAGTAACAGAAAGAGAGAACAAGAAAGGGGGAGGGAGATAGGGACCTAGAGTGCATGCAGGTAGACAGCACACAGCCATTGCAGACTAATATCTCAGATTGACAGCTGATACTTTATTCTTTGCTGTGAGTGTAAGAGGACTCAAAGGTGACCGTGCTGGAACTCACATGGCCACAAAGAATTGTGCAATAGCATTCATCTCTCCAGAAGAAAGTGTTCCCCTTTGCGTTTGGGTCAGTTTCTATGGAAAATTCCAGCCTTAGCTATGTTGGCTAGGGGTGGGAAATGGCTAAATGAGGAACTGGGGAGAGCAGAGAAGTAACATAGTTTCAGTGTTCCTACCTTTACATTCCAAACAGGTGAACATCCCTAGATAACAGTCAAGGAGTTGGAATTTGATGTCTTAATAGTCATTGTAAAAGTAAATGTAGCTTTATATTTTATGTATTTACTGTATATATGCCTGTGTACAGAGTGCTGGGAGGAGGTTATACATATAAGAATGTAAATCACTGTGAGCGTGTAGAGATCAGGAGATACTCTCTATCAACTGTCTGTCCATATGTCCGTCCATCCATCCATCCATCCATCCATCCATTGGATCTATCTATCTATCTATCTATCTATCTATCTATCTATCTATCATCTATTTATCTATCATCTATCTAGATCTGTGTAAATATCTGTCAATCATTTGTAGCTATTATTTGTAAGACTAGGAATAGAATGTAGAGCCTCACACATGCTAGTGAGGCGCTTTACCACGGAGACGTGTCCCCTAGAAGAATTAATATTTAAAACAAACCTGTGAGGCAGGAGGCATGTTTCATGGAAAGGGGAGTTCAGCTGTTTTGTTCTGAACCACGGAAAGTCAGCACATGGTGAAGTGACTCATGCCCAAGGCAACAGGCTCACAAGTGAATTAATCTTCTCATAATAGGCCAGGTAATAAATGACATGGATACATTTAAATCAAAAATTTTCTCATTTCAAAAACATTATGATGCTCCCAGAAGTTCACCTAGAAGTGAACATGGAATGGTGCAAACACACACATAAACAAACAAACAAACAACAGTAGCAGCTGCAGCAGCAGCAACACCAACAATAGCAACACCAACAACTCCCACTGGATTGAATCTATAAGAATCTGAAGCTCAGAGTTTTGTGTTCAGTAGCTGCTGCTAGGGCAGGAATGTCTTTCCTCCCTGTTCTATACAGGGCATGAGGCATAGATCACTGCCAGACTGAACTACTGGCCATGTCTTTTGTAAAGCAGACTCCAACAACATGCTCTGCATCTTCCTCTCCTTCCACAGAACCAGTACAGTGACTTTTTATATGAGGCTTATGTTAAACCTCTTGTCTACCTTGACAGTTACCATAGCAGTTTTGAAACCATTTCCTGAGGCAGAAGAGAGTCCTATTTGATTCCCCAAATGGATAAAACCTAGAATAGATAAATTATTACCTGTAGAGGATCAATGTAGAACTTGCTCATGGGACATGTCAAGGAATTAGGTATTCAAGACTGTCATCTGCACAGGACACTTGCATGTTGCTTGACTTTTTTGGGTAGTTTTCATGTACGGTTTAGGTTGACATTTGTGCTCCGGACATCAGAGAGACACTGAGATCAGGATACAGTCAGCTCTGTCCCTCAGACCTCTCTGTCTTTGGAAAGGAAAGGATAAATCCCCATCCCTTAAGGTTCTCTCTCCCCAATGTCAATCATCTTCTGGAATCGGAGACCTAGTATTATGCTGCTGTGCTGTAGGACACTCAGATTTCCATCCCTTCACTAAGACAGGAGGGATAAAAATGGCTAGGAGGTGTGGGAGACTGAGGAAGATCACATTTGCTTTGATTAAAACAGTGGCTTCACACAGAACCTTGCTGTGAAGTTCTGACATTGAGGAGCTGCCATACAAGATTTATTTGGGCATTGGGAACAAGAACATCACAAAGGAAACCCATGACAACAGCTAGAGACCACTATGCTCTTTAAGTGTGCCTTTCTAGCAAGGTAGGACTCTAGGAAAACAAGACTGAGACCTTCATGGAAACTGGGGGTCGGGCAGCAAATCTCCAGTGCACAATCATACAGACAGAACTCATCCATCCAAGTCACCTTTGCCCCCTGTTCACTTGACATTTTAAATGTCAGACTTCCTGGATACCAAGCCACCGTGGCTCATGTGAAATTGACATCAACACAAGATCTAACAGCCTGTTATTTTTATCTTCTAATTATGGTTTGAGTCTGTTTTCACGTCAGTCCAGTCTGCTGTGGCGCTGCTTTGGGTGATCTGGGAAAGCACATAGGCTTCATGTTTGCCTACTTGTTGTCAAATCCCTGTTTTTATGAAGCTCTTTTCCTTTGGCTTTGTGGTTGCAGTAAGGATACCAAGAATTCTCTTATGTTAAACCTCATCACTTTCCATGAGACTGTTCTGGCATAAACTCACGGGATCACAATTGCCAAGGTAAGACACAGTTATAGGGTGTGATACTCATGTGCTAATTACCATTCCCAGACTCCGCCTCTGCGCCTGTTTTACTTGTCAACAACCTAGGTAAAGGCTCTTGGTGCAGTCTGAGAACCCTCTTGCCTGTGAACCTGCAGGAAACATGGACGCTCCTGAGGGTCAGCATCTATATTCCAACAAGTTCTTCCTTGGAAGATGAGCATGCACTGCCAGACATGCAAGGCAGCTCAGCAGCACCATGGCATTCTGAAGAAATGTTTTTTTTTTTTCTTTGTATCAGACAGGAAGTGAAGAGGATGCAGAGATGCTGATAGTTGGCTGGGTCAGTAGCATTACTCAGTGTTAGTTGACTCAGTTGTCCCCAAATAGAAAGGGAGCCATAGCAGAGCTGAGGTAGGTGAGCAGGCGGAGTGGAGGGGGTGGCCACACCTGCACCCCTCTAATTCTAGCTCCAGTATAGGGAGGACTGAAGCCTAGAGGCTGCCGTGACTCATATGGGCAGGAAGTGGAGGCAGGTAGGTCTCTTCTGTCTTTGCAGGTTTGTCAATGACTGTGGGTGGTTCTCCCAGCCCATCACCATAGCCACCGTGACAAGCCAGCAAGCTCTAGTTTAAAATATATATCGGCTCAACCAAGAACGTAGGTGCACATCCTGAATATGACATCATGCATGTTCTTTAGAAGCCTGACCATCTGAGAGTATGATATCATGAGAATTTTCTAGAAGCCTGACCATTTGTGTGGCCATATTTCCATACAGACAACTTCTGCTGAATGAATAATCTGAACTTTTGATTAAGCACCTTAGACATGGTTGGGAACTTCAGCTGCGAGTGTCAAGCTCATAGGGGCTGGGCCTAACAAAGTGCAGAAGTTCCTTCTGTGGCTCCAGGGCTCAGGATGCATTTTGTATCTGCACAGAGGCTCATGTGCTGCTGTCATTCACAAAGTCACAGCCTGGATGTTAGCGTGGGTATAGATAAAGTGTAGGTCCTGATGAACTAAAGTCCAACTTTTTTCTATTCTAGAAGTAATACATGGTATTTTCAGTAGTAATCAGGTATGTGCCATGTTGCAAAGAAATCTAGGTTCAAATCCTGGCTGAGAGCTTCCCAACAGTGACCTCAGGTATGTTTCCACATCCTCTGCTTTGATGTGTAAACTTACCACAGCCTGTGAAGAAGGGTGAGTTGTTCTTATTCAGTGCACACTGGATATTTGCATGTGGTAGACATTCAGCTAATTGTGCAAAGTGATACAATGAACTGTCCTGCTTAAAACCTTCACTGGGTTCCCCTTGGGAGAGAGTTGTTCTCACTGGATGTTAGCATTTCTTTTAGGTTCTACCCAACAGTTACCTAGCAATAGCCAGGTTTACCCCTCTCTCTGCCCATGTGTTCCTGGCCAGCCTCTTCCCTTCTTTCTCTCCTCTCTGTCCCTCTCTAACCCCTTTCTTTTTCACAGCCCCTTCCTATGCCTCAAATGAACTTTATTTTATACTAGACCTGTCTTATGGCTGATACCTGAGGGGGAGGATGCTTCAGCATGAGCCTGCACGCCCTCCTGGTGCATCATGCTGCCACATTACAAAACCTGTCACTGGAAAAATTATCCTGTGAGATCTGGATCTGTGTGTATGTGTGGGAGGGGGCACATGGTCGTCAGGACAGGGGGCTGGGTGAAGGGAAGGAGATCAAAGTATAGACATATGATGGATGCTTGGGCACTGGAGAACGTGGAGGATATTCCTGCTTACAAGTCACCCAATGTGACTTTCAGAACAGAGTTTCCCAAAGGCTGTGCTTTGGAGAAGGTCACCCCAAGAACCTATGTGTCAGTCGCCAGACTGAGGCTCAATGGAGAGGTGGTGGAATCCTTACAGAGGAAAATCTAGCAGATAGAAGATTGTTGAAGTAATTATTTAAAACGGCCTCAGGTCAAGCCTACTATCTAAGCTGTGGCAGCTCTGCCTAGCTCAGCCGCCATGTTCCATGACCAGAGGCCACGTGCACACAGCAACTAGAACCGGCCAGCCAGAAACACCAGCCCTGCCACCCACAAGACGCTAGAGTGGGAGATGGCTCTGCCAATCTTCCATGCTGTCTCTGCAAGGCTGGACATTGCCCAGACCATTCTGCCATCCACTTGGGCCCAGTAGAAAGATGAGACTCTAATGTGTAAAGATTAATTAAAGGCTTATATATTTGGTAATGATCAGTAACAAGATACCCATACAATCAGAAGTGTAACCCAATACCCAACCTAGATATATCAACTACCTTTGATTGCAACAGACACGTGAACATTTGCCTCCATCTCCTCTCTCTCTCTCCCTCTCTTTCTCTCCTCCCTAGCTCCTCCTCTTCCTTTTCCTCTTCCTCTCCTAACTTCTCCCACCTTAGCTCCTCCTACAGAAGATTACAGGATCTTGTCCTTGAGGAGAGTGTGAGTCTCTGGACTGGTCCTTTCTCTCTGTTCCAAGCCCTGCATTCCCACCTATATAGTTATAAGCTAGAAGCAAGTAGAACTAGGAGACCTGTGTTGAGACATGTGGAACTATTATGTCGTAGTCAGAGTTTCTATTCCTGCACAAACATCATGACCAAGAAGCAAGTTGGCGAGGAAAGAGTTTATTCAGCTTACACTTCCACATCGCTGTTCATCACCAAAGGAAGTCAGGAATGGAACTCAAGCAGGTCAGGAAGTAGGAACTGATGCAGAGGCCATGGAGGGATGTTATTTACTAACTTGCTTCCCCTGGCTTGCTCAGCTTGCTTTCTTATAGAACCCAAGACTACCAGCCCAGGGATGGCACCACCCACAAGGGGCCCTCCCACCTTGATCACTAATTGAGAAAATGCCTTACAGGTAGATCTCATTGAGGCATTTTCTCAACTGAAGCTCCTTTCTCTGTGATACCTTCAGCTTGTGTTGAGTGGACACAAAACCAGCTAGTACATATTACTTCCCTGAAACCTTTTCACTTTCTAAGTTGACTATCCCAGGTATTTTGTTACAATGACACAAAACTGACTAAAACAATACATATTCAACTAACTAACTTATTTAGGACAGCTTTAGAACATAGCTTTTGGCTGTACACATTTCTTCACTGTATGTTTTCACTCTTGTGTCTCAGATGTCACTTTCTTGAATGTCTATACTCCATTGCATACTTGGTGTCTGTGAGAGAAGAGAACGAGGCAGTCACCATCATCATCACAGAGCAGTTTAGTATGCCTGACAGCTTCACATTCAGGGCAGCAACACTGTCCTAGTTAGAGTTTTACTGCTGTGAACAGACACCATGACCAAGATAAGTCTTATAAAGGACAACATTTAATTGGGCTGGCTTACAGGTTCAGAGGTTCAGTTCATCATCATCAAGGTGGGAGTAGGGCAGCATCTAGGCAGGCATGCTAGGCATGCATCCATGCAGAGCTGAGAGTTTTACATTTTCATCTGAAGGCTACTAGTGGAAGACTGAATTCAAGGCAGTTAGAATGAGGACATATAGTCCACACCCACAGTGACACACCTACTCCAACAGGGCCACACTTTCTAATAGTACCACTCCCTGGACTGAGCATATACAAGCCATCACAAACACTATACTGAAAGATGGCGTTCCTGTGTTCACAGAAGAAAAGCCCAGCTAAGTCTAAATCCAGCAGATGATTTTTGTTGACATTTGTTGAAGCTTTCACTTCTCTTTTCCTTTTGCTTATTGAAAACCAGTGGTGATTTGTAATGATCTCAGGTCAGCATCTGCATTATGTTACCTCTAGGATTCTGTGTTTGTGTTGTTGTATATGTGGTGCAAGCATATATGTGTGCAGATACACATACACTTGCGTGAGTGACAAGAAGCTTGAAGTTAAATGTTTGGTGCCTTTTCTAGAGTCCTCTCTACTTTTTTCATTAAAAATTTAAAGAAAGTTTCAGTTCATTTATATTATTTTATTTTACTCCTGCTGGGGTCCAAACCCAGGGCTGTGACACAGTAGAACAAAGGCTTTGTTCAGGGCTGTGGTCCACTTCCTTGACATACTTCTGTTTTATTCTTTGAAAATTCTGTACATCTATACAGGTCTTGATCACATCAGTCCTCTCTTGCTCCCTCCATCTTCCCCTAGAACCCTTTGTGGAGATAGGACCTCTCACTGAACCTGAAGCTCTTTGAGTCATCTAGGATAATTGACCAACGAGCTTCAGCAATTTGACTGTCTCCCTCCCTCTTCATGGCTGGGATTGTGGGTTTGTACCACCATGATGCTCTGACCCACGATCTTGACCCCATGTCCTTATGCTTGGGCAGGGTGAATTTTGCTGAAGACCCTTCTGCCTAGGTTTTGATCTATATTTTTTAGATTGGGAATCCTACTCTGTAGTTCAGTCTGGAGCTCACTGGAGTTGTGCTCCCTTGGCTTCCTGTGGGACAGGGTTGGATTGAGCCACATGCCTCCCTTACAATGTCCTATTCTATGAGTTTTAGTCTTACAGATTTATCTATTTCATTAACCATCACTTGAATCTTAGTCCAATGATTATTTGACGTAGAAAATAACATCCAAGTGTCCCCAGTTTAGGGAAATACTTAGAAAATTTGTGACACCAAGACTATTCTTTTCTCCTCTAAATTTTGTTTTGAAAACATTTTATCATTTTAATGAGTTTACTTTTTAAAAAAAAAGTTACAATAAACTACAAAAAGAAAATAAAGGTTTAAAGAAAATAGCAAGTATTATTTTTTCATAATTGGTGCTTAAAACTAGAACTGAGGGTATCATTTTATGGAAGACATAAATGTGTAGATTCAGCCTGGGGGCACATAGGGAGGGACCCATGGCTCCAACTGTATGTGTAGTGGAGGATGACCTTGTCAGGCATTAGTTGGAGTAGAGGTCCTTGGTTCCAGGAAGGCTGAATGCCCAGTGTGGGGGAATTCCAGGGCGGGGAGGTGGGAGTGGGTGGGTGGGTGTGGGCACACCCTCATAGAAGCAAGAGGAGGGGGGATGGGATAGGAGGTTTCTGGGGGAGGAAGGGGATAACATCTGATATGTAAATAGATAAAATATCCAGTAAAAAAAGGTGTAGATTGAATTTGTGATTAGGCCAAGAGGCGTTTTGGATAGTTTATAACTTTTAATTAGTTCATGGCTTGTTCTTTCACTCGGTTTATAAATATTGTTCAGAAAATGTTTGGTTAATTAAAAGATTTAAATAATTGTTATTAAGAGGATTATTTTATACTATGCAGATGCTCAACGATCGCGTCAGCACTAACTCTTAATTAGATTAGCCATTCCACCACCCCATGTCACTTTCTCTTCAATCTGGCCACTGGCTACTTCATATTGCAGTGCAATATAATATAGTACTGTTTAAAATTAGGACACAGAAACCCCAGCTATAATCTTCTGCTTGGGAAAAGAAAATGTCTGTTTCTGCAACCTAGTGAGAAGCACATAGACCTGGAAAATCTACAAGCATCACACTTAACCTGGTATTTGGAGGAGCCGGCCCTCCCCTTCTACACAGCAGCAGGCACTGAGCACCTTTCTTTCCAAGGCATTTCTAGGGCTATCATTTCTAGGGCTATCATTTCCTCATGATTAGAAACTCTGTCACATACCAGCAGGAGGTGCCTTGTTCATTTCACAGATTTCTACCTGGGATTGATTATTTGCTACCAGAGGATGCACATTTAATTTAGAAACTTGCAAGTAAGCCTTTGGGATAATTCTTCTATAGAATTGAAGCACACTTTCTAAAGACTGCACAACCTAAGAGCTATAAGTGCAAGAGCATCACTGTCAAAATCAACTCATTAGTGAAGTTAGGATGTGAGTAGAGTACCATGAAGCCACAGGGATGTAGAGATGGCTCAGCAGTTAAGAGCAACGGCTGCTTTGGCAGAGGACATGGGTTTGATTGCCAGCATCCTTATGACACTTTCATTCTCCCATTACTCTAGTCCAAGAGGGTTTGAAGTCTCACCTAGCCACCTCAGCCCTCAGGCATACATGTGGTACACATATAGATGTGAAGACACACAATCCTAGCCATAAATAAAATAGCAATTTTTTCAAAAGACTAAGATTTTAAAAAATAAAAGGAAGTTGAGAGGTGGAAGAGATGGGCTACTAGTTAAGTATATCCATTGAGCTTCGAGAAGACCTGGGCTTCATACTCAGAACCAACATGGCAGCTCACATCATCCCCTTCAGTTCCAGGGGATCTAATACCCTCTTCTGACCTCCTTGGACACTGTGTACATGAGGTCTACACACATCCATCTAGCCAAACTCTAGTTACAAGTGCTGTAACGGTGCCATTTGTGTAGAGATGGCAGTGTGGGAGGCCTGTTCCTCTAACAGCACACATTCTCCTCACACCAACCCTTTAAACCTCCTAGCCATGCTCCAGTCCCGACACACTACACTGAAACTGTCTCCACCCTACAGAAGTGAAACTGAGGCAGAAGAGGCTCATGAACCTGACCAACTACTTACGTGCACAAGTGTCTGACCACATAGCCTTCATGCTGGACTACTGCATTCAGCAATGTCTTTGGGCAAGGAGGGATTTGTATTGTATCAATTATAACCAATCCAACAGTGACACAAATTACTAAGTTACCTTCACTTTAAGAATAGAGTGAGCCACACCGTGGGAGCTTATGCATCACACTTACCAGACAGTTAATGACGAATGCTCCTCAGATTTCTTTTCTGGAGTATATTCTTTTGTTATCACATTTTGTATAGAACCACACAGGTCCTGTGAAGGCCGTTGTGTCTTTACATATTAAGGTTAAATTCATGAATGTATATAGGGGCTGTGCTTTAAAAAGATTTTGTAAATGGAAATACATTAAAATGTAAAATGTAAAATGTAGGGAAACCTATGGCTGTAAGTATTCAAATCAGTACGTGGTTTAACAGACAATTGGATGTGTAAACTTTGAAAACAATATGAACTATAACGCCCTGCTAGGTTGTTGGAGTGTAATGGACTAGAAAGAGTTTAGAGAATGGTTTTTCATTAACTTTTCTTCACATTCAGTTTAAATTCATACCCCTCTAAGGAAAAGGCAGCATTTAGAACATTTTCTGCTATGTTCTGTGACCCCACTTACAGGTGGAAATACGAACCTGACATTAGAGTTGAGAAGTTTGGAGAGACTCCTTAAAGATGCTCAGACACACTGAGCTGGACAGTGAGTCTCTGCAGTTCAGGGAAGGCTATAAGATCTGTGATTTCTGGAGCTCTTTGAAGCCCTGCCCTCTGGGGAAGGGTTTCTGTGTGGCCATTTTCAGCATGATGTGTTTCAAAGTGAGTCCCTGAGGCATGTTCAACAGTGTGTTGTTAAAGAATTGAAGTGTGAGCAAGATGTCCAGAAAGTCACAGATGGCCTTGAAGCAGAGGCATCCATGCGGCAAAATACCTGTTTCTAGATGGAATTCAATCTCTTTCTGCTCATGGAGTATTGTCTTCGGTCCTTTAATTTACTTTCATCGGAGGCAGATGTGTTGATTTAAAAGGATAATACCCCAGGAAGTCTCCACAGCTCAGTACAGGGTTTGAAATATCAAGCTACCCCAATATTGTTCATCAGAGATATAAGTTGTATCTGTGTGCACATGTGTGTCTGAGTGTGAGTGTCCATATATGCACATGTGTATTGATGCTGTTTTGCCCTAGCTTGTGTCTTGCCTATCCAGCTTCCTTATAGTTCAAACAGACTGAACCCACCACTATTCATTATAGGTCACTGACAGGACTCACTGTCATGCATTTTCTTAATACATATCATGGTCACTAGGCTGTAGCACAGCTCTTATTTCTACACATCGCTCAAACTGGAGGCCGAATAGAGAAATGTCTTAGTGCAGTAGAGGGAGGCTACACCTTGGCTGCTCAGAGTTACACATTTCTAAACTGTCTTTGAATCCAAAAGATCTGCTAATAGCCATGATTACTAATTCTTTAAACGGCAGATTTAGATTTATGGAATTTTAAGAAAAATAACATAGTGATGTTAGCACACAGGCCAAATTGGTGATAGGTCAAGAAGCAATGGACAGTGGCTCTGGCCTGCTGGACACTATGAACAACCACCAACATGCTTCAGAAGAAAAGACAGTGGCAGGACCAGACCCACGTGGCCTCATCTCATGAGTTTAGGAGTTTGAGACGTGCACGATGGTGAGAAATTTGCAGCTGTAAATATTTTATAATGTTCAAAAGCTGATTATTAATTAACTTGCCACATATCCAACACCTCTTCCAGGCAGCCGAGCTCAGGTTTAATTAGACTGATACTCACCTAGATGTAAAGTAATCCTTCATTAAGTTCAAATAATTGGGGACCAATTCAGCCAATGATCTGTAGCACTTGGCTGTGTTTTATTATTTTAAAATAATACTAAGGAAAATGCTTTCTACAATAAGTTATCTGTTCAGTGTAACTACAAAATAAGTCATCTGCTCAATGTAACTACACAGGAAGTTATCCGCTCAGTGTGTTTTACTTGAAAAGCAAGTCCTGTCCTTATTTCTTCTTCCTTTCAGTTTTCTTGAGCTAATGAGTAGACTCTGTGTGAATACCTATGGAAATGCTAAGGCAGTTTCTTTAGCCTTGGAAACATCCTTTTCCTGAACAGCTACAAGATATGGTTTGCATGGGTCTCAGAGCATGAAGTCTCCAACCTGTGGGTCTAAGAGGGCAGTTAACCCTTTGAGGAGCAGAGCAAAGTGGGTGGATGGGAGACCACAGTGGCCATTGAGTCTGATATTGCAATCTCAGCTCTTGTGTCTCTGTCCTTCCAAAGATGCCTTTGCCAAATGCAATTGCCACAAGGAGCTGAATCCTCACAGCCCTAAAGCAGGAGGCTACATGGCCTGAGACTCTGCACTGAAACTTTCTTTCTCAGTTGATTCAGGACTGGGACTGTTTGACATTTTGCTACAATCGCCACTTGTGCTTTCTGGTTCCCCTTCCAATAGAGCCTTTCAAAGGATTCTGCATTTGCCAGTAATTTATAATTTCATGTATGCATATAATGTATTTTGCTCAAATCCACCTCCCATTTTCCCCCTCCTCCACCTGGACTCCCTCCCCTCTGTCTATCCATAATTTTCCTTCCCAAGTTCATGTGCAGTTTAAAACAATAAGAACTAAAACAGCAGACCTGAGTCCATAGGATGCTGCCTATATACCATGGGTTTAGGATTATCTACTGAGGCATATGTAGCCTTTGTGAAGCCAAATCCTTGAGAAAAACTGACTCTTCCTCCCACACTGGCCACCAATCACAGTAGATCCTCAGCTAGGGGTGGAGCTTTATGAGCTTGTCCCCGTACGTGCTGGAATTCTTTCTTCCTTCATCTTGTACACACCTTTTGCATGCAGCTACAGCTGCTGTGTGTTCGTGTGTGCAATGCCCTGTCATGTACGACAGATATTCACTATCTCTGGCTTTTACAATCTTTTCAAAGTGAACTCTGAGTCTTGGTGGGAGGAATGTGATATGGATGTGCCACTCAGAGGAGAGCATTTCAGTCTCTTTTTCTGGGAACATTAACCAGTCACGAGCCTCTGTATTCATCTCTATCTCCTGCTCCTGCTGAGAGGTACAAGTAAGGAGTAGATGTGTGTGTGTGCGTGTGTGTGTGTGTGAAAGAGAGAGAGAGAGAGAGAGAGAGAGAGAGAGAGAGAGAGAGAGAGAGAGAGAGAGAGAGAGAGAGAGAGAGAGCAGTGCCTAAGAAGGCCCCAAAGAGGGCATTCAATCCCCTGGAGCTGGAGTTACAGGTGACTGTAGTCTGGGAATTGGGTGCTTGGAAAACAGAAAGCTCTCACAACTTCAAAGGCATCATTCCCACTCCCAGGTGCATTTCTTTAAGTACAATAGAAATTAAGGCCAGGGGGTCCCATTGAGCAATGTTCTCCTATGGTGCTAAGATACCAAGAGGAATTTGTAACCCAAATACTGTACTCAATAAGTTCTGCTTTATTTAGCATAAGAAAGTCAGAGTGCCTTGTGGTAAATATACTAACGTTAGATAAGTAAATCCAAACACATTGATGCTGTGTGATCCATGGGACAGTGAATGGGGGTCGACTCCAGGTGTCCACTCTTCCTGCCTCCTAATGTAACCCTGCCAAGCTCCACCTACAAATGGGATGCTACATTGTTATTTTTCGGGTGGTGTCAAAGCTACTTCTTCTTATAGGTGAAAGACTTCTGGGTAGACTTTAGGTTTTGAAATTGAGGTGCTATTATTATTTTTAAAAAACAGAGTTATAGTACAACAATATCCGAATGAAATTATAATCGTTAAGTCTGGGACAAAAGAAATGAAAAAAAAAACCCAACCCCTAGAGTGTTAGAAGCTTGCTCAGGTACAGGCTTCCGTGGTTCTAGTTTGATGGAGCTGAAGCACCACCAAAAATTTCCCTTTACTGTGTAATTTCTAAACAAATTTGTTGACATGCAAATTATAACTTGTCCTGCAGACTTCTTTCACTAATTAAAGCTTGTAGAAGCCCAGGGAAGACTTAATAATTAATACACTGCTGGCGCGCTTCTTAGTCAAGTGAAGTATTACCAAATTACATGTCAGATGAGAAAAAACGAAATACTTAAAAACACGTTTAATTTTTGAGCTCCTGTTCCTTCTGCAGTACATTCTGAGGGTCCTCATGCAAGGCTGAGGCTGTCACACATTAAATCCCAAAGCTCATCGACCTCTCTAACCCCTGTGAATCTGCCCTGATTTCCTCTGCTCATGGATGTGGACTAGATGCAATGTTTTCAGTCTCAAAATATAAGCCCACATGCATGCTTGTGTATGCACATGTGTGCTTGGAAGGCAGCCATAGAACATGATTGATGATTAAAGAATAGGCAATTATGATGTATATCCTCCTTATAATGAAAAAAAATATTTCTATTGCATCAATGTTGGGGAAAGAGGAACTAAGAGAGCTAGCTGAAGGGAAACACAGACTGTCTAAAAAAAACCCAACAATCAGACCTTGAATAATCTACATGCCTCCAGCAGGGTCTCTGTGCTGGCCAAGATATTTATCCATCTATTTGCAAGTGTGTTTCTTGATCTTCTGTGTGTTGGGGGGAAATGTCTCCACTCCTTTCTGGTGAGTATATGGTGAGTCCTGTTTTCAAAAGTCTAGTCTTAGACCATGCAGCTTAGGAAAGAGGTGTAGGGAGGTAGGGACATCAATGGGCATGTACCAGAGCTGCATGTTGATGAATCTGCTGCATCTTCAGCCCAAGATTAATCAGTTCACATGGTTAGTGCTTTTAAAATATTACAGATTTATAAAGCAAGACAGGAAAAGTACATAAGGCAGCCACTGTTTGAGAGGCTTCAGGTTGGATAGAAAATTGCAGGTATCTTGAGGGTGAGCAAGATGACTGCTGGTGTTGCCTAGGCATCCAACACCTCGTGATAGTGGAAGCATGGCTGGGCTAGGAGTCTGAAGTGGAGTTAAAACTGTTGCTGTGGAGCCAATGTGGGACACACAGCGGGGAAGGAGGGTGGACTGCATTTACACTTGCATTTGCAAGGTGTTCTGCAGTGAGGCCTGACAATGATGACTGGTGTCCCCATCATGTCTATGACCTTGGCATTGGTGACTGTTACTATATTCACAACCTCGAATCATTTTGGTCTTTGGTTTGACTATGAGAGTTTCTTATGTGACTTGCTCACTCAATGAAGAGCTTGGTGTTTGAGCATTTAAAAAGATTCCTGTTGATCTTTGAGCATTTAAAAGATTCCTGCTCAGACTTTTCTTTTTTTGTGGTTCACAAAATTTGGATGATGACCAAATAATCTATCAGCTTACATTGTCTGTAAACCGTGAATCAATGAGTCTCTGTTTTTTTTTTTAATCTCCCCATCCCTTGTTGCAATGATTCTGAGGATATAGATTTGGCCAGATTTGCTTTCAATGAGTTACCCACAAGAAATAAAAAATGGAAAATGGAGTCACTTACTAAGTCTTTTGATACTCAGATTTATCCTTGCTATTGATCATGAGTTGTATATATCAGGAGAAATTTAAATTCCCTATATATTTAATAAATGGGTTGATAATGCTTTGTGGACATGTGTGCCTTAAGTTGGCTATTTAAATGTATGCTAAAAATAAAATAACATATATAAATCTCTTGGATATATAGCTCTTACATCATTCTTTCACATTTATTTGTATATTAATGTCAGCCACTATGCCCTGAAAATTTTAAATTGATATTTATCTATGCTTTGTGATAATTATTTATAGTTATAAATTTTCATCATGTCAAAATTTGAATAACAACATAGGCTTCCTTTATTAATAGAAAATAATTGAAGTGATCCTTAGTCACTGCTTTTGTATGTGCTGACTGAAACAACTGGAAATATTTTCTTCTGTTGGAGGCACTGTCTTCTCCACACAGAGTGCTCATCTATTGGCCAACAATAACCAATCAATAGAAATTTGTCCTGAAGACTATATTTCCTCTGATTAATACATCTGAATACAGTGTTACCTGCACAGTGTTGGGTGAACATCTTGGTGGGTTAGAACAGCAAGTGGGCAGGGAAAAGTGCTTAGGAAACTCTGCTCTGGATTAAAGACAAATAAGCAACAGTAAGAACAGAGTTGGATTAGGAGTAACTCATCCTCATTATAGCCCATAGTGCACCTTTGTGGTGTAACTATGATCCCATTAAAGTTTATGGGTGCATCATTTGTGCTATGCCCATCAAAACACATAGGTACATCATGAGTGTTAAGCCCATCATTATTCACGGGTGCAGTGTTAGTGCTATGACCATGACACCCACTGAAGTTCATGGGCACA
>NW_021604633.1:3180541-3203571 GCF_004785775.1 Grammomys surdaster | reverse complement strand
GAAGGAGAGAGAGAGAGAGAGAGAGAGAGAGAGAGAGAGAGAGAGAGAGAGAGAGAGATTTGGATAAAGTTGAAGAAGAATGGAAGAACTAGGTATTGCCTATAATGGTGCTGACTTCCTGCCCATGGAGGATGCTGCTCAAATGGACTAAATCCAATACTTCAGTGCCAGGTCTCATTGAAATTGGAATTTGAAATGGCCCAAATCCATCCATTACATTAGGATTACCGTAGTCATCTGTGCAAAACTAACAGTCAACCCATAAATCTTTCTGAATTCAAATGATTTCCTTCTGGTTAATGTACCAGAGATTCAGTGTGGTTGGTGTGCTTACCTATAGAGTTAATTGAAGTGAGAAAAGCAGGAAGAATAACTTCTTGCATTTTTTATTATAAATGTCATTCCAATAAGTCACTGATGCAGAAGGGAAAAGCTTGGTAAAATTACCAACTGTCAATTACATTAAAGCCCATGAGTGTTCAACATATGGATTAGAGCAGCTTGCTCTCTCCCTTAAGGAATTTATTCTCAGGAAAATCCCCATGGCTTAAATTCTTATGGCACTTCAGCGGGTGGGGGAGGGGTCTTCAGAACCTGTAATGAGCATGCTCAGCATTGATTTTGAAATATGTTTAATTTTGGGTACATGTATATTTCTAGTGGTGGATCTTCCTACTCTATCCACAATCCAGATGGGACTCCTCCCCCCTTTTTTCCCCTAAAACTTGCTCTCAAAATGAAGATTTAATTAAAAACACATCATGCTAATTACCATTACATTTAAATCCAGTATTATTTCCCTGATTGAGCATTTCAAAAATAATTGAGAAAACTCTCCTTTTCAGGCACCTTTCCTGTTCTATATATTTTCCAAGTAGTTTCTATAAAGACAAATAACAGTTGCTCCCGAAAAGAGCCCAAATCTAGTTAGACAATAAAAATACTTTAAGTGTAAATGAACATAATTTTGGAGAAGTGCTTATATCTAAAGGGCTGTCAGTCCTTTGAAATATATCAGCTTGTCGGGGTTAGGAGGCTCTGGGTGGGAATAGTCTTCAACTAGTGTGTGTGCCTGTGGGGTGTGTGTGTGTGTGTGTGTGTGTGTGTGTGTGTGTGTGTTGATAGATTTGCTATTTGAGAGCTGAGGCAAAATATTCATGTTTAATGATATTGATGTTTTATTTTATTCTGCCACATACTTGAGATACAGCCATTTGGAGGAGTTTGCAAAATAAGAAAGGATAAAGTGAAGGAATGTAATTATCAAAGCAGATGACCAGCAGAGCAGCTGTTGACGGTGACAAACAGCATAAGTGAGGATGCTCTGACAGTTCGTTATTTGTTCTGGAGAACAGCCCCGTTGAACCCAATAGACACCACCTAGCTAGACCAATTCTTTGCTTGATTTTTATCCAAGAGATCTTTCTGCTTTATGTAAGCCCCACCCTGTGCCATATTTCCTAATCTATGTCAGATGCATTTTCACTTCTTTTATTGAAACTGAAAAGCTGAAGGGAGATGAATCTGAAAGTGGCACTCACAGAACTCTGTCCTGGTTTAATCAATATCCTGTGACCTGGACTGCCAAGATCTCTCCTTGACATTGCATTCTTAAGCCAAAACGATGACTTTTTTCACCATCTACTGAGTCACAAAATTATGTTGGATAATAAGGAGAAAACCTATCTATGCCAAGACATAAAAGTGTCCAGAATAGAATTAATTCTGATTTTCGCAGGGATCCCAATTGCTGTCCTGTAAACCCCAACAGCTGCCTCTTCAGTTCTGTGAATCTCAGTATTAGTGCCTCCATAATCTTGTGACAGAATGTGAAGCCCAGCACAAGATAGGTCTCTATCATGAGCAATCGAAAGAAACCAAAACTCAACAAAACAACATCACCATCACAACCATCATCATTATCATCATCATCAACAACAACAACAAGAGAGAAAGAACAAGAACATGTCAGAAAACCAACCTTGCCCTAGACCCACCTTAGCTTTGACTAAGGCAATGAAAATTTGCATGATAGGCTGCAGAAAGCATAGGCTCTGGAAATACATGCAGAATGGTGCAGGGGCTGAAGTGCTCACAGGGTAGTGTGGGTGTTCATTCAGGCACCAAGAAGGCAACACAGCCCTGCTTGCCTGGGTAACTTGTCCTTTGGTAAGTATCCTTTCTCTCAAGTACTAAAGTCTGACAAAATGCCAATGCTACCTTTATGGTAATGAATAAAACTCACATTCCACTGGCCTACAATCAATCCTATCAGCCCAAGCTCATGAACACAGTTTAGGTCTGCCAGTGGACAGGAAGCTTTTTTCTCTCTCAGTGTACTTCAGGGCTTGTTCTCTTAGAATCTTGATCTGGGGATTGCTTGCATCTTTGCTTTAGATCACTGGGGAGTTCATTTCCTCCTATATTATTCCATTAGACTCCCGAGTAGGACTGCACAGAACTTTTGTTTCCTAAAACTAATGAGAGTAAACATCTACTCAGGAATTAAATAACCCAAGTCTGTCGAGATGGGGGGCACAGACATTTCCATCTTATATTTATTTCTCTTCACAGTGGCTAGGGATCATGAAAGAGTCTACTCCCATCTGGTTCATCTGCATGTTGTTCCCCATTTAGGAAACACCACAATTTATAACTATAGCTTGGTGTAAATTTTATCAAGTAGTGGAAGCGTACTGTCTGTTGCTTATACAATACAGTCTGCCTGTGTTTGTTTACTTCCATGTTTTCTCATTTATCTTTATTTTTGAAATAGATAAATTTTGCACTATACTCCTGAGGACATTGTTATTTTATGTTTATCTCCTATTATTTCTTTACCCAAAATTAATGTGGATATATTTCTTATGTTGCAGCCTCTGGAGGACGAAGTCTAAATAAAATAGGTCAATAGAGTGTTTCTATCACAGTATAGAATACAGACTGTGACCTGTGTATCCCACCTGCATTGTTACATAGATTTTTCCTCTATCCTCATTGGGCACTATCTAGACTCGAGTCCTGACACCTGTTTCTAGAGGGAAACTCCAACTCCATTGTGAATATTGAGAGAAGCTGAGCCTTTCCTGGCTCTAGCATGGTTCAAAACTATATCTAACGTGAACTACAGAGCCTGCCCTGGGAATCAGGTCCCAGGCAAAAGACTGCATAAACCCCTGCCCAATTCTTTTCCCTTCACTTTTATTCTTCTCATATTTACTATCTAATTTCTGCTTAGTGACCCAGTGAAAATAATCAAAGATATACCCTTTTCTCAACATGATATTATTGTGTATAAGTAATCCTAAAAACAATACCAGAAAACACTTAGAACTGATATTTTCAACAATGTAGCATGCTTTAAAAAACATACAAATATCAGTTACTTTTTAATATATGATTAGCACACATACTGAGAAATAAGGTTAAGGAAAAAAAAACCTTCCATTCTTAACAGCTTAAAAAAAAACTACCTATGAATCAAAACACAATCAAGGAGATTAAAGACCTTCATTGCAAAAATTCAAAATGTTGAAGAAAGATATTTAGAGGACATTAGAAGATAGAAAGACATCCACAGTAACGGGTCAGCAGAATTAATATAATGAAGCAGCCCTGTCACCACAAGCCATCTATGAATTCAATGCAAGTCTCACAAAATTCAAATCATGCCTTTTCAAAGAGCTAGAAAATAAGAAAACAAAACAAACAACCTAAAATCCACATGGATGCCAAAGCAATCTTTAGGAAAGATAAAATGCTCAGGTGTTACAATACCTGATTTGAAGTTATACTATATAGTCATAGAGACAAAAACAGTACTGGCTTAAAAAGTGTTTTAAAGATCAACGGAAAAAAGTAGAGGGGCCAGATAGGAACCGACAATTGTAGCCACTTTAAAGGTTTCAAAGCCAAGTACTGGAGAAAAGACAGCACCACCAACAAGTGCTGCTAGGCAAAGCACATACCCATGTGAAACCAGATCCTTATTGCTCACCGCGACCCAAAATAAAGCTAAAATAGACCAGACACCTTAATGCAACCCAGAAGCTTTGAAAGTGTTAGAGGAAAACAGGCAAACCCTTTAGCTACAGATTCAGTGAAAGACACTCTGAAAAAAAATCACACTGAGATTTGAAATGTGGGAATTTCACAAAATTAAAAAGTATCTGTACAATAAGTGAGTGGTTAACTAACTGAACAGACAGACTGCAGAATGGGAGAATACTTTTATTGGTTACATAGCGAACAAAGGATGGATATCTGTCATATATAAAGAACATAAAACTTCCCCAAATCCCAAACAACTTAGCCTGTAAACAGAATAACAAATGAAATTCAGAGTGGTCAAATGTGAAATTTAACTTTAAAAACTGAAATATGGAAAAATCTTCATCATCTTCAGCCATCATGGAAATGCAAACTGATACTATTCTGAGACTACACCCCACCTCAGAGAGAATCAAGATCAACAAGAAAATTAATTGATGACAAATATTTGGAGAGATAAGAAGATAGGAGAACATTTACATACTGCTGAGGTCAATAGAGATTTAGTCCCTATAGAAACCAGATTGAAGGAGCCTCAAAAACTTTAAAAAATAGGACTATCCTACAAGTCAACTATGATTTGTGGGAATGTGGGATGCTAAGGCAGCACACCTTAGGCAGAGGCACCTGGACATTCATGTTTGTGACACGACCTTTCACTAAGGCCAAGTTATGCAACCAGACCTAGGTAGCTGTCAACAGAAGAGTGGATGAAGAAAATGTGTTATGTACAGAATAGAATTACATTGTTTTTAGGCAAATCGGCATACTAAGATCATCATGTTAAGCAAAATAACCCATGCTCAGGAAGATCAGTATCATAATTTCTGTAACTTTTGGATCCTATACTATACATATATACATAAAATAAAAATATAAGCACACACTATATATGTATATATAACACATAAAGCAGAAGGGACATTGGGATGGAGATGAGAGTAGCAGGTAGGTAGCAGGGCAGGGGAGAACAAGGGGGGTATTTGAGGTGGATATTATTAAAATATATGATATACTTAAAGAAACTATCTTTATGGGACCTGCTATTACATACAATATATGCCAATAAAAATAAAAAACCCTTACATTGACACCCTACATCCAGTTTCAGCTCACCACGGATCCCATCCTCTGCCAGATTCCCTGATATTCTATCTTAAAAACGTATCAGAAACATCAGCCATTATTTCTCTAGAACCATCTTAAAGGGAGGCACTAAACTTTTAGGTTATTTCCAGAGCCCTTGATGCCAATAGCTACATTTGTAAGTGGTCATGGGCCCAGCAGATAACAGATTAGATACATTTTGCATAAAAGGGTGATTCTCTCAGGTTCCCACAGAAGTATATAGAATTATTGAGGAAGAGCCCACAGAGTGTGATGGCTGGGATAGAAAACACTCTTTAAAAGATGCCTGCATTGGTGGTTTGGCTCTGGTTGGTGGATTCAGTTATTGACAGGTGATAGATCATGAGAGATTTGACTGATCTATGTGTCAATCCACTGGTGGACTTCCATGGTACTGTATGACAATGGAAACTCTCTGAGGTGCCACCTGTTGGGTAGAAGTAGGTCACTGGGGGTGTGTGGGTCCTTAGGGTCTATGGATCATTCTAGTTCCTTCTCTTTGCCCACTGAATACTGGATGCTGTGAGGTTGTTGTATCATATCTTCTGTTCCTATCAGCATGCCATTCAGCTTAACCTTAGACCCAAACCCCTAGATACAGCCAACCTGGTAAGAAATCTTAGTGACAAAATGGATTCTCTTTAGTTTAAAGCTGTCTCTTTTTAGATATTTGTCCAAAGAATTAAGAATCTCAATAACAGAGACATATTTTAAATCACTTAGCTGGCAGATTTAAGAGGCTAAAGGAAATTTCCAGTCAGATAATCACTGGCCAAATGCAGAGAAAGGCAACAGAATGTTAATTTATATTATAAATTTCCATCACTTCTTGAATATTCCCCTTAAGAGCTGAATTCCATTTCAGAAATAGCAACCAAATTCTTCTACACCCTGCCATCCTGGTGTGACTTTGCATTATAGGCTCCCTACATCGATGCCAGCATATATAATAAGTCTCTTTTGACATTAATTGACATGTCACAGCCTGTCCAAGGTGTTAGCCGCTGGGAATCAGGGAGGTTGGGTGTGAAACAGCTTTATCTACAAAGATGATCAGACACCTGCCATCTTGTGTCACGTTTCTTGCTGTCACCAATTTAAATTGTTAGAGAAGGATTCTTTTTTAAAACATCCTGGTAATAACTAATTTCTAGAAGCTAAAAATTAATGGGTTATCAGAATGTCTGTACTACAGAATAGAAAACTGTATTCCCAAGTCAGTAGATAAACTTGAGGTACTGTCTATTGGTTATTGGATATCGTTTCTGTTTAAGGAAAGGTTGCATTGTCAACATAGAGTATCTTTCAATAGACTAATGGATTCCAAATATGGTTGGATGCTAAGATCACATGAAGAACTATAAACAGTGTTATGGATTTGAGGGCAATAACCCCAAGAGCCCAACTGGAGATATCACAACAAACCTGGAAATGTTGAGACAGTCGGTTCTTTTCTTCCACCATTATGTGGGTTTGTGGCATTGAACCCAAGTCTCCAGGCTTGAGTGGCAAGCACTTTTAACCACTGAGACATTTTGTATGACTTAACAGGAGAGTTTTAAAAGGATGATCAGCTGTCATTTCTCAAAAGGGAGATGAGGTAAGGAGTTCCAGTGAGTACATCAGGAGACACCAGGAAAGCCAACCAAACTATCTAAATAATTTAAATAATCTAATGAATTTTATTAACATAGTAAACAATGGATTGTGGGACCCAAAAGTCTGCCTACAGCATTAGAAACCAGTAGAGAATTTGAATGATACAGGACCATGTAGGCTTGTCCTCTGGAGGATGGAACCCTGGGCAGAGTGCGACAGTGAGATGAAAGCAATCCAGTGACAAGGACAGAAGAGCACAAAGGACTTTTATCTGAAGTTGTCAGTATCCCAGGTTGTGTTCTGTGGACTCTGTCCTGTGGGGGATAAACACTTATCTGTTCGTGTCTTTTTTTTTCTCGATGATTAACTCTTTTCCGTGTCTCTTTAGATAAACTCTGACTGTTATATGCATATAACCCTTCTCACTTAATCATTCAAAATTCCTTCAGTAAAATCAATGTCTTTATTCTTTGTTACATTTATATGTGTGCATGTGTGTATGCATGTGTATGCATGCATGCATGCATGTATGTATGTATCTATGTATGTATTTAATGTGCGTGTGTGTACTATGTGTGTGTCTGTGTATGTTCACACACATGTACAACGGTGAGCCTGTTGGTGGCAGTAATTTTGCTTTGTGATTTGTTACTTGCAAGTTCTTTACAATTCAGTTGTATTAAAAAAGAAATACAAATCAAAACATGGCATTGCTGCTGAGGACAGCGGTTCACAGGATAGTTAAACCACCAAGTGCTGGAGAAGTTGAGTCCTTGCCCACCAGAGCGTTAGAGAGTAGCTGCTGAGCCTGCCACCTGCCCTCAGTCTTCCCCCAGGGAAACCCTGGGGCTCCCAAGCCCCGAACTGATTCTGGGTAATTCAGTTTAGAAAAAAAATTCTCTATGATCGTTCAAGGGTTCTATGTAAAGATAAATTGAAAAAAATGCAAAAATGGTATTTAAGTACAAAAGCATTCTTTAGCAAAATAAAGTTTCCTTAAGTTAGTGGTTCTCAACCTTCCTAATGCTGCAAACCTGCAATATATCTCCTCATGTTGTGGTGACCCCCAACCATAAAGTTACTTTTGTTGCTACTTTATAATTAGTAATTGTGCTACTGTTATGAATCATGATGTAAATATCTATATATTCTAATGGTCTTAGGTGATTTCTATGAAAGGGTTCTTTAACCTACTAATGGGCTGCCACCCACAGATGGAGAGCTACTGCCTTAACTTAACTCACAATATACATCATGTTCCATGGAGTAAAACTTCAACCTACAAAATGACCAGAGCAATATTCCCATAAATTAACTCACTGGACAAAGTGAGTTATACATATGCAAACTGCAGTGTGCAGCAATGTAAGCAGGAGCTGCAGCTGTATTGAAATTGGGCATTATTCTTCATTTTCAAAAGAAGAGCCAAAAATGGGATAATCTGTAATCATATTTGTGGGAGTTAGAATATTTTAATTTCATTTCTTGCTTAATTCTTAAACCTTACTGTGTGACATTTTGTTTGATGGGATTGTTGAAACAACTTCCAGCCTCTGCTCAGACTGAAATGGCAGAAACAAGAATTCAGTGTGAGTTTTCTAGCACATTCTATATTGATGGATCCAGTCGTAGAGAATAAACTGAAAAGACGGCAGAATCATCTTCAGTCATTTTTTTGTGTGCAATTTCAGCTCTGACCAAATTGGATCCAGGCTTAAATTGCTTCCAATATTGCCTTCTGAATTGAATTTCAATTTTCTGGTGTGTGTGAATACACCTGTGCTCATGGACTAGCATGCGTTTTCTTTCTCTCTAAAAACTCATAATTTAGCGTCTAAAAGGACTTTGCATGGACGGTGCTTGGAAGCGTTCATGAGTAGGCTCAGAAGACTTGCCTGCCTTAGTGGCGCTTTCAATATAGTGGACACATAATAGTGATGATTTACAAGATAGTCTTTCATTGCTCAAGAGATTTCAGGTTTAAATTAACTTAGAATTTACCACAGAAGGAAAAATGACAAAAAAAGGTACAATTTGTAAGTACCTATTTTCTAGAATTGGGAATGCAATCATGGAAGGATCATGGCTGTAATATAATAGCACCTAGAAAAGATGGGGCAAAGTGTCCTTGGAACACCCCTAAAACCAATGTACCCTCACAATCTTGTTTCTCTCTGAAAGCCTTATAAACTTTTAATATATGCATAGACATACATATGTACATGTGTGTATGTATCCTTACATATGTGTTATATATATATATATATATGTTGCACATTTATGTGTTTCCATGTACTTATACAGATATACATATGTGTTTTGTGTGTACATATGTATATACATGTATATGTGTATATATAGATATGCACATGTCTATTAAATTTTGTAGTAAAAATTCTCTAAGCTAAGAAAAGAAGAACATTTAAGGTCATGTGGAAATGTCAATACAAGGTCTCCACAGAGAGGCTTTGCTGATTAAATAGGAGATGATCCCTGGTTCCCATCCACCTCAAACAGTAGATATTCAGTTTTAAAGGGGATTGGATACAGTGGGAGAACAGTATGGAATCTTTTGTGGATTCCAACTTTGCAAAATCAAACATGAGAGATAAAGATCATCAAAAGCTTATTCTGAGAGCCCATCTCAGTGCTCAACACCAAACCACAAAGCCAGCCCTTTGAGTGTGCTCACAGTGTAACTCCCAGGGCCACACTAAGGCTCAAGATCATTTGTTCTTAACCTTCCTACTTCTATGACCCTTCAGTACAGTTCCTCAGGTTGCAGTGACCCCCAACCATAAAATTATTTTGTTGATATGTCATAACTGTAATTTTGTTACTTTCATGAATTATAATGTAAATATCTGTCATGTGACTTTCAAAGGGGTCACAACCTACAGGTGGAGAACTAGATTCATTGTCTCTGTATTCAGAGCCCAGGCATCACTGTAATAGATCTGTGCCTTAATTTTAGAGGAAACAAATATATGTGGCTTGATATTCTTCCTTATTATTCATTCATGTTTTTGAACATTTATTTTAATTGGTCTTGTGTGTGTGTGTGTGTGTGTGTGTGTGTGTAACCATCGTAATTAAGGAAGAAGAGGCTATGGAGCTGAGAAGTGGGGGCAGCACAAAGAACCGGAGGAATTAGAGGGAGGGATGGAAAATATATAGAGTTCTCACTTATGAAATTCTTGAAATATATGACTAATTTTAATAAAAAGGAACTTGTATTTATGGTTTGATTCTGCTGCCTAAGCCTTGGGACACTTTAGACTAAATGTGCTCCTTGAGTTACTTCACCCAAGATAAAGGTATCAAGGTTTTGCTTAAATTTTCAAAAGTGCACAATAAATACTCATAATTCAACTGCTGGAAATATGTATATTTTGAAGGCTATTGTAAACATATTTATATTTGTAAATACATATGTTGTAAATATATGTTACAATACATATTGATACATTAAATATATTTATATGAAAATATCCTTATATTCTAAATACTAGTGACTTTTAGTATATCAATCATGATTTATATTTAATATTGTAACTTGCCCTCAAATATATGTAGTTTTATTCACATGCATATAAATCAGCCACTTCTATCACTTTGTCCCAGAAAATGCTTACCAGAACTGTTGAAGTGGCAGTGTACAGCTTCTGCCTCCTGCCAGGACCTGATGTATTAGCAGGAAAGGAACACTCAGAACTCAGGACAGCTGTCTCCATTCTGCAGCTCCAGTGCCAGCTTCACCAAAGCTTACTTATGTACTGTGTTCAGTTATTGAGGCATAGGAATTGCCTTTATTATTTTGGGTGGTCTTGAGAGAAGGGCAGACAGGTTTGTTCCTTATAACTGTCTGCCTAAAAGGGCAGTGCTTACTTTAGTGAATCAAGAGTGTGAGGACATTATATTTGCTGAACATCAAACATCAAATAAAAACCTGCCTGACATTTAAGAATCAATAAAGGCTGTTGTATAATGTGTGGACTACCATTTTTTTTATTCTTATATAAGAATAGATTATTGTAGCTAATGATTTTATAAATTATATTCACTTGGGAACTAGGTTCAAAGTTTATCACCTCACATGTCAGAACAAATCATTGTTATAAGAAGGTACAGGAGATCAGAGAAGCAAAACAGATTCCAAATAGATCCAGAGGAATGTAGAAACTGGGCTGATGCTCACATATGTTCAGCAAAAAGTAGCTGATGGACCCACTAGATACCTCCTGTAAGACTAATTAATACTGTGCCCTCACTGCCCGCATAGCCTAGTCTCCTGGAAGATCATGTTTTGGGGCAGCTCCCATCACAGACACCTTTTTTTAATCCAGACAATATTAGAAAGCCCATTTCTAAGATGCTGTGTTTTGCATGGTGTTTGGCCCACAAATGGCTGTGAGAAACTAATCTCCAAAATGCTTCTATTAGGTTGACACAGAGTCTTAAGATGATGACATCGTTAAAAAGCTCCAGTTTACCCTTGAAGAAAAAGTCTCAAAAGAGGTACTCTTCTTCCATCATTGAAATGTACAGAAAGAAAATATCGTCTGTGGACCTTAAGGAAGACTCAGGATGCTCTGAGTCCTTGGATAGCTTTATTTTGGATTTTGTAGCCTTTGGAAATTTCTGTTGCTTAAAATATTGTTTCAAAGTAAGCAACAGACAGAAGACTAAGACACATGATCACCAAAATCCTTACAAAGGAGAAAATGTAGTTTTGCTAACAATCCATTAGCTTTTAGCAAGAGGGAAGTGTATGTCATGAAGATTAGAGCAATAGGCCTGCTTGCACTGTAGAATTCGAAAAGCAACACATGAAAACATACAACATGAAAAGTCCTGTCATGGTGAGTAAACCCCAGCCTGCCTAGCTGTATCATATTGTTTTCAGATACTACTGTGAAAGACAATTATCACATTAAGTCTTATCTCCAGAGGAGGGAAACTCATCCTTATGATGGTTTGAATCATAGTGTCCCAGACAGGCTCTGCTATTTGGATAGTTGGTTCACAGTTGGTGCCGCTATTTGGGTAGATTCAGGAGATGTGGTCTGGCTAATGGAAGTGCATCACTGCAGAGGGCTTTGGGATTATGTAGACTCATTCTGCTTCCTGTTTGTTCTCTCTACTGAGACACTGTGCCTCATGACAATGGGAGGAAGCACCATGGGGAATTTCGCCAAGGAGGCAGCAATTTGGGGTTGCTTTCTCGTGAAGTTTTATTTTATTTTTTTTATGGCCATCAGTTATAACAAACTTTAGGCTAAGGAGATGGATCAACAGATGAAGTGATTGACTTTGCATGTGTGAGGACAGTGTGAATATTGAATCTCCAGCACCCACAGAAAAGATGGCCATGTATAGTGTCACACCAATTAGAATTACAGTGTTCAATGCATTATAACGGTGTGTTTCACTCATTGCTGCATTCCTGTTAGAGATAGGGGATAAAAATATTGGATAGACTCCGTCCATTGCTTATAACTATCATGTCCTGATATTTTTATTCTGCTCCCAGCAACCCAGGCACAGGTATACACCCATATATCACACAGCAGACCTAACACCTTTCCTACATCTGCATACCTAAATCCTGCAGATTTGGTGAAACACAAAATAGAGAGAGAGTTACATTCTTACTGTTTCTCTTGAGCTTTTTGCTTATCTTCTAAGAAGGGTCATTTCTTTCAAGCATCAATCTGATTCCTTCCAGCTTCCAAATGTCTCTGATGAAGTTCAAAGGTGTTTTACAGTTAGAGCTGTGCATGTGAGCACGCGCACACATGTTCCTCACCGTTGGACAGTCAGCCACATTTTTAGCCTAATCAGATTGCAAAAGCAACATTCAAATAAAAAAAAAAAGGCTCTTTTTTTCTGTTCTCTTACAACCATGATTATTATTATTTTTTCACATAAATAGAACCCCAGTTTGGCTGCCAGCAGATCAAAGGCAGAGTTGCCATGAAGGGTAGTCAGGTTGCAGAGGCTGGCTGGCTTCAGACAGCTCTCAGCAGCTTTGATCAGACACCTATCAGCGCAGAGAGAGGCACATTTTTTTTCCCTTTGTCTGAGTCAGGAAATGAGAGAGATGATAGCAGCCTTTTGGTCCTAATCCTAACTGCTCTGCTTGACAGAAGATGAAAGGTGCAGCAATTACTGCTGGTAACAGCTGACTGCAGTGCGCATTCATTATCTTAGTTACCATTACAAATTACATGCTATTCTCCTTTACCTGAGGAAAGGAATATTTAAATCCAGCAAACTCTACCAGTGTTGTTTGATGGGCCCCAAGAGAGGAGTCCTCTGCCAATGTGTTTTCAGCATAGCTTCACCCAGCAGAGGGAATCAAAGGATGGCACCCAGGTGGCGCTGGCATTTGCCCATATTGATGGCGCCCAGCAGGGGGTGCGTTCACAGGGAGCCATGAACAGAGAGGACATGAGCTTCACACAGCTGAGCTTGCAGCTCTTTTACCTGAATACCTCCTCAGGGGCAGGTTATGCTGTTGCTCTGGGAGCTGGTGTGACAATGTATTAATTCAATGGTGTACCAGCTCTATATTCTGCTTCCAACGATATTGACCCCTAACCCAGGGCAGTTTATCCTTATGGAAGGTCTCAGGCAACAGCCATTATAATATCACTCCAGTCATACATGCAATACCTTTCCCATAAGTGTGTGCGCATGCTCAAGCACGTGAGTGTGTGTGTGTGTGTGTATGTGCGTGTGTATGTGTTTGCTCATGTGCACAAGAATATGTGCTAGTGCATATGGCTATGGGAAGGTGTTCCAGTTTGCTTTCTGTTGCTGTAATAAAAGCTATGACCAAAAAGCCAACTTGTGGAAGAAAGGGTTTCTTTCAGTTTACACTTTCAGGTCTCAGTATATCACTAAAGGAAGTCGGAACAAGAATTGTAGGTAGGAATCCAGATGCATGAGCTGATGCAGAGACTATGGATGAATGCTGCTTACTGCTTTGCTTCTTCCAGCTAATTCTCAGCTGCCTCCCCACCTGCTCTGGGTTGGCACCGCCCACAGTAGGCTGGGCTCTTTCATACTGATAAGAAGTCAAGAAAGTGTCCTTTAGCTAGAGAGAGCAATCTGTGGTTAAGGACATTAGCTGCTCATCCGGAGGACCTGAGTTCTGTTTCTAACACTCAGATAGTAGTTCCCAAATGCCTGTAACTTCAGTCCAGGGGATCTACTGGCACCGAAGTCCTATGGTTTGTATCCATACATCTACCCACAAACATAAAATAAAAATAAACAAATGTTTAAAAACATAAAATTAGGTATCATATTACAGAAAAGCCACTAGCAATGTATCAGAAATCAATATCAAAACTTAACATCAGGACCAACACCCTGTGATATTTCAGTTGCCCTGGAATCCCTTCACACCAGGGTACCCTTCAAACCCACAGGTTTCAGATACCCAGATAATCTATGCTAAATCAGTCTGTGCTGTATGATGGAAATCCTTCTTCAGCATTAACAATAAAAGTCCTAAAACCAACTTCCTGAGCTCAGGCTGCTTCCACTCACTGTGCTTATGCTTGCCATAAGCACATCATCTCCTAACCTGCTATGCCTTTGTAGCATAAATACATGCCATTAGTCAGGGCATGTGGAAAGCCCAGGTAATGTCACATGTGGAAACCTGCCTAGCTGGGGTCAGATTGCCTGCTTAGTCACCAGGACCACCTCTCCTAGAGTTTTGCCTTGAGTATCGATTTTCCATCCTAATCTCCACACTCTTAATCTCAAATTCTGAAAGAAACCCTGCACCAAGCACCTTGACCATCTGGAAGCTTCAGTCTGTTTTCTATATTACTTATGACAAACTTAATTATATTAATCTACCTCATAATGTTACCTCTAGCTAGATCTATCTGTTGACATGTTGCTGAGAACGAATGCTGTTTGAAAGCATTCAGTAACACATGTGTTCTAATTATTCAAATATTAACAACACTTTATTTGGGGAAATAATAATAATTCTAAAATAATTTCCCTCTGTTCATATTCATTTTGATCACTGAGGATTTACATAATTTGTAAGGGAAACTTTCAAAACAATTAGATCATACAAATTATGAAAAAATTTAATTAGAATCAGCTGTGTCTGCATGAAGACACGATTGATCTGTTGACGTGGAGTGAAGATAAATTTACCAGCAAACTGAATTTGTGGGCTTCATCTTATTAGAGGTTGGTTTTAGGACCCACCATGAGTGGAACTTTGTAACTGGAAAGGAAAGTACTGCAAGACTATGCAGTTCTCAAACCTGTACCTGCATCTATCTGTTTGTAGAAATCTCCTACACTTAAAATTTAAATTCTCACTTAGCAAAGACGAATGTGACACTGGACTCTGATTTTCAACACACACCACCTTGAGCTTATGGTCCTTGATAAGGTCAGAAGGATTTGCCTCCCCAACTATTTCCTATTCAGCTGAGATTGCTGCTCTGATGACTCACCTTCCTCATATTCTTGTTGATGTTCTGAAGGAGTATGTGTATCTTAGAGAAGGGCGTGGGATATATTCATTGCACATATATCATTCTAATTATGTATTTCTTGTACTCTGGAGCTACAACATCACTGTGAGCTGTCTTGTTAACTGGTCTCTGACAGTCAGCATCTTCTCATTTAATCAATGGATCATCCTCAAGAATGGACACCTACTGCTTTAGGAACTAGTCCTCCATGAATCAAGATTATCAAGTGTGCAAAATCACAGAAAAGCTCAGAATATGCACAGACTCCAGCTCCTACCACAGTGTACTTGCTACTTTAGTATCATGTCTTCAGGATGTGCATCACATAAAACACTTTCAGAGATGGTAAAATGAAACGACAGCTTACAAGAAGTATCAGGATTTATCGACCAGCCTGATCCATTTACATGGAGAAAGAAGAAGAGCTCTGAATAGTTTCTTGAGGATCTCTGATTTTGCACTCTTACATCTTCATTCATGTATATATCTGACCCTTGTTCTGTATCATAAAGTACTGCAAGACTATGTTGTTCTAAACCTGTACCTGCATCTATTTGTAGAAATCTTCTCCTATACTTAATAATTCTTTAGTATTTACTCTGATCCTATCACCTCATGTCAAGTGTTGTAGTTAGGGTTTTATTTCTATGAAGAGACACCATGACCAAGGTAACTTTTATAAAGGCAAACATTTAATTGGAACTGGCTAACAGTTTTAGAGGTTTATTCCATTATTATCAAGACAGGAAGCACTGCATTGCATCTTGCAGACAGACATGGTGCTGGGGGAGCCAAAAGTTCTCTACATCTTGATCATAAGGCAGCAAGGAGGAGACTGCAGGAAGCAAGGAAGAAATTATCTTCTGCACTGGGTGCAATTTGAGCATATATATGAGACCACAAAGCCCACCTCCACAGTGACAAACTTCCTTTGCAAAGGAGACACATACTTCAACAAAGCCACACCTCCTAATAGTGCCACTACTTATGGGTCAAACATTCAATCACATGAATCTATGGGGGCCATACCTGTTCTGACTATCACACCAAATATATACCTTCCCATCTCTTCCTGAACTCTGAACCATTGTGAGATCCCTAGAACATTTTGGTGCCTCTCCAGATACCCCACAGTTGTCTATCTATACCCCAAACCTATGCCCTTCAGAAATAAGAGCCCAAGAGGCTTGGAATTGAGGTCAGTGTCAGCATGTGTTGAGAACACAGAGTATCCTGTGCACCAATGTGCAAAGAATGGATTTATGTTTTCTATTTATTCCTTTTACTACAGTAAGATTGCATACCAATCACCATTTCATGAATCACTCCAATCTTTAATAAGATAAAATTAGATACAAACCATAAGCTCTATTTTCATTTTTGAAAAGTTCAAAGCTTTGATTGCATGTCTGAATCTATTCCACCATCAGTCTAACTGGTTTCTCTGATTGGTGTGACTTAGCGGTGGGAAAGGGACTTCACTTGGTGACAGTATCCTGCTTTACAAGGACACAGTGGGATGGGAAGGAAATGTCTGCATGCTGATGTGCAGAAAGTGAAGGAAAGCTGCTGTCAGCTTTGTCTGTGTTACTCCTCCAAGTGACTCCCACAGCAAGAGTGTACAGCTTCTGTGGGAAGTCACCATCAGGACCTTGGTTACTGCTATGTAGGCGATAACTCTAGAGATGAAATGCACCACTCATTGTCTTGCTTATAGTGGGTACTCCAGTCCTCTGAGGAGTGGGGGACTGTGCATATTAAAGGGAAATTCAGAAGCTTGTGTCATAGTGAAGAAGGGGAATTGTCACCACCTTCCAGAGACAGCTGCCAGCACTCTCTCATGGTTTCACACCTCAGCTGGCCTCCCAGCCTCAGTAGTCTGCAAATGACAGGATACCTGGTTCCATGGGATACCATCTCAACCTTTACAAGAGCTCGGTGAGCATCCTTTCCCCTCTGCCTGCCCTTCCTCTGGTCATGGGTAGGGAGGGATGCCCTTGGCTCACACTCCTATGGCCTCTGAAAGGAATAGCACCTTCACAGCGAACCATTCTTAGTGGCCTATGTGTAAGTCTAATCAAGAGTCCTTCTATTCATACACTGGATTACCCCTTTCCCCTCTGAATAGATTGCAAACTTGAAGGTTGACAGATGCGAGGTGGTACTCTCACTAACCTGAAGTTTCTGTTAAAATATTTAACACCCAGGAAACAAATAACCCCATTAAAAATGATTATGGAACTAAGTGGGAAGTCCACAAAAGAAGAAATACAAATGGTCATGAAACACTTTCAAAAGTGCTTACCATCTTTAGCCATGAGGGAAATATGAATCAAAATTACTTTATGATTCATCTCACCCTTGCCAGAATGACCACCAGCAAGAATGTAATGACAGCAAATGCTGGTGAGAAGGTTAGGACAGGGAACCTGGTATTGGCTCTTGGTGGCAGTGTGAACTGAGAGAGCCCTTTTGGAAGTTTCTTAACACAGTGAACCTAGAAATAACATAAGAGCCTGCTGTACCACTCCTGGGCACTCTCTAAAGGGATTCTATTCCTTACTACAGAGACATTTTCACCCAGGTTCTTTGCTGCTCTATTTATAATAGCAAGGAAATGGAAACAGGCTACATGCCCACCAACACATGAGTAGATAATGGAAATGTGATCCATACACATAGAGGAATTTTATTTTGCTATAAAAAAGTGAAACTGTTATATGTGCATTTAATGACTAAAACCAGAAAAATCTCATCCAAGCGAAGCAAATCAGGCTCCAAAAGACAGAGAAACATGTTTCTTATACAAGCATCCCAGCTTAGCATTTCCAGTTTTTTGTATTTTTTTCTTTCTTCCCCTCTCCCCATTTCCTCCCACCCAGAAACCCCCTATACCATCCCCCTCCTCTTGCTTCTATGAGGATGTCCCCCACCCACCCACTCCCACCTCCCTGCTCTCAAATTCCCCCACACTGGGGCATCCAGTCTTCCTCCTCTCCCATCTATGCCAGACAAGGCCATTCTCCCCTACATATACAGCTGGAGCCGTGGGTCCCCGCTATGTGCTCCCAGGCTGGTGGTTTAGACCCTGGGAGCTCTGGTTGGTTGGCATTGTTGCTCTCCCCATGGGGCCACAAACCCTGTCAGCTCCTTCAGTCTTCTCTCTCACTCCTCCATTGAGAACCCCATGATCAGCTCATTCATTAGCTGTGAGCAGCTGCCTCTATATATGTCAGGTTCTGGCAGACCTCTAAGGAGACAGCTATATCAGGCTCCTGTCAGGATGCACTTCCTGGCATCCACATCAGTGTCTGCCTTTGGTACAGGTATCATCCCTGTACATGGGATGGATACTCAGGTGGAACAGTCTCTGGACAGCCCCTCCTTTAGTTTCTGTCCCACACTTTGTATTCACATATGCTCTTGTGAGTATTTTGTTACTCCTTCGAAGAAGGACTGAAATACCCACACTTTGGTCTTCCTTCTCTGTGAGCTTCATGTGGTCTGTGGGTTGTATCTTGGATACTGCAAGCTTTTGGGCTAATATCTACTTATTAGTGGGTGCATACCATGTGTGTTCTTTTATGATTGGATCTCCTTACTCAAGATGATATTTTGTAGTTCTATCCATTTGCCTAAGAATTTCATGAATTCATTGTTTTTAATAGCTGAGTAATACTCCATTGTGTAAATGTACCACATTTTCTGTATCTATTCCTCTGTTGAACGATTTCTGGTTTTTTTCCAGCTTCTGGCTATTATAAATAAGGCTGCTATGAACATAGTGGAGCATATGTTCTTGTTATATGTTGGAACATCTTCTGGGTGTATGCCCAGGAGTGGTATAGCTGGGTCCTCAGGTAATGCTTTGTCCAATTTTCTGAGGAACTGCCAGACTGATTTACAGAATGGTTGTACCAGCTTACAATACCACCAACAATGGAGGAGTGTTCCTCCTTCTCCACATCCTCACCAGCATCTGCTAACACCTGAGTTTTTGATCTTAGCCATTCTGACTGGTGTGAGTTGGAATCTCAGAGTTGTTTTGATTTCCATTTCCCTGATGACTAAGCATGTTGAACATTTCTTTAGGTGCTTCTAGGCCATTCAAGTTTCCTCAGTTGAGAATTCTTTGTTTAGCTCTGTATCTTGTTTTTAATAGGTATATTTGATTGTCTGGAGTCTAATTTCTTGAGTTCTTTGTATATATTGGATATTAACCCTCTATCCGATGTAGGATTGGTAAAGATCTTTTCCCAATTTGTTGGCTGCCATTTTGCCCTATTGACAGTGTCCTTTGCCTTATAGAAGCTTTGCAATTTTAAGAGGTACCATTTGTCAATTCTTGATCTTAGAGCATAAGCCATTGGTGTTCTGTTCAGGAACTTTTTCCCTGAGCCCAAGTATTCGAGATTCTTCCCCACCTTCTCTTCTATTAGTTTCAGTGTATCTGTTTTTATGTGAAGGTCCTTTATCCACTTGGACTTGAGCTTTGTAGAAGGAGATAAGAATAAGTCGATTTGTATTCTTCTACATGCTGACCTCCAGATGAACCAACACCATTTGTTGAAAATGCTGTCCTTTTTCCACTGGATGGTTTTAGCTTCTTTGTCAAAGCAGTGACCATAGGAGTGTGGGTTCATTTCTGGGTCTTCAATTCCATTGATCATCCTGCCTGTCTCTGTACCAATACCATGCAGTTTTTAATCACTATTGCTCTGTAGTACAGCTTGAGGTCAGGGATGGTGATTTCTCTAAAAGTTCTTTTATTATTGAGAATAGTTCTTGCTATCCTGGGTTTTTTGTTATTCCAAATGAATTTGCAAATTGCTCTTTCTATCTCTATGAAGAATTGAGTTTGAATTTTGATGGGGATTGATTAGCAGGAGACTTGCATGAGTTTTACTCATTTACTTATACGTGAGTCTTGGTTCTTGTGATGCTGTGTCCCACATCACCTTTAAGTATCTCCCTCCAAGGATGTTTCTAGACCAGAAAGAGAGCCTATGAAAGGTACAGGCAGCTTTTCAAGGCTTTTGCTTGAGTCAAGGTTGTTAACAAACAAGAAAATTTGGACCAACTATTGACCCCACGAAACTCAGAGTCAGGAGACATTGGAATGACTATTTCATCATGCTACTACTTGAGATGGTGACTAGGCAAGTTTAGTGTGATAGTTGGAAAAGATATTGGTAGTGGGACTTAATGACTGATACCTCAGGTTTGCAGAGTTCTGATTCATTGTGCTGTGCTAGAACATTAGTTTAGAAAGTTCTAATGTACGTAATGAGCATATTCTAATATGTTAATTGGATATTTAGGGAGTAGTAATATCCAGAACTATGTAGACAACAATAGCCCAAAGAAGACATGTGACAGGCTTCTTTCTGTGCAATCTAGGAGTATGCTCCTGCAGGTGAGTATCCTCCCTCCACTCGTCAACCCAGCATACTTCCTACCCTGAAAAAGACTCAATTACTGGAATTACAGGTCTATGTTAATTGTTCACTGCCAGATGCATCACATACCACTGTACTAATGTATGAATATTATCATCACTTCAGTATCTGGGAGTAGATTTAAATAAATGCCCTCGTACACCAACGGAGTCTCCTGTAATTTCAGCACTGGGGGAGGAAGTGAATGGATAGTAGAGACAGAGAACGATGGAAAAACCAAGTATATGCTCATTGAAATCTGACTCAAGTAGGTTGAGAAGGCTTGAGCACATCTAGCAGGTACAGGGTTGGCCATATTTAGAGAAGGAGAGAGAGTGATTTATGCAGGCTTATCTACAGGCAATGGCCACTGCACTATGATATTGGAACCCCAGAGAAGCTTTCTAGTGGCCCTTTGTGTAAAGCACATGTGCTGGTTTCCACTGGTCACTCTTTAAAAGCTCATAATTACTTAATTCTTGTACTTCTATAGATGCAATTAAAAAAAAAAAACTTCCTAAGAACTAATCAGAAATGTTCCCACATGCAGAGGCAAAATACTTGAGCAAAACACAAACATGGTTCCTTGTACCAAACCATCCTCATGCATATCAGTCCCTTTTGTACTTTAGTGCACAGAATATGCAAGAGCAGTCTCTTCTACAGTATGAACAAATCTACTGGATGGCAGAGGGGCAAGGGAGTCTGGGATTTGCTCTCAGCCACTCATCCCCCTCCTCTTTCACTCGTTGGTCCTATTCTGTCTAGCTTTTCCTGCCCTCAAATTACCTAATGAGTCTTTTTATTTTTGCATTCTTTAAATTATAAGTATGCCAAGGTGGGTGGAAGAGTAGAAGACCCTGGGAACCATTTATCCTTTCCATCCAGTCTCTGGACTGTTGCTATAATTGAAGGACCAGCTTCATTGGAAAGTACATTAAAGTGTCAAACATTTCTGGATGTGTTTTGCAGATGTAGAAGCTCAACGTCCATTGTTTTCTGCACTATAGTGTTGTATGACTTAAGAGAGAGGAAAACCTTCAGTAGAAATCTTGGCTTCTGTTGCACTCAGGGGATCACCCCAGCAGTAAATAACCGAGTGTGCAGTGACCTATTTGGCAGCAGGCAACTTTCATTTGGTATTCTATACTACTTAAATATTCTCATTTGCATCTCTCATTTTCTCCAGCTTCCCTCTGGAGAGCTTCAGCTCTTCATTAGTCTTGGAATGACAGAGGCAGAGACCCCACTGCTTCTCCCTTCCTCCCTCTGGCTGGTGAGTTCACCTTATTCTGATTCTGTCCCTCCTTTAAATGCATCACTTCTCGAAAAATGTCTAATGCTCTTACACATCAAATCCCCTGTCCCTCTGTCCCATCTAGAAACTACTTTCTTATCAATGAGCTCTCTGAATATATTAGACAAGTTATTGGTCTCCACAAAGCAGCTTAAACATTTCAGTTATCTGTGGCTTTAACATCATGGATAGCTATTGACCTCTTATGGCTGGCTGTTGGCCATTTATTATATTTGTCTTCATACATGAGTGAGTGGGTACACATTCCACATTTCATGTATGCACAAGCTAAGGCTTAAAAGATTGAAGGGAAAATGGCTAGGAAGGATGGAGAATGGGGACTTTACTTTTTTTTTTTTTGGTTTGGTTTTTTGAGACAGGGTTTCTCTGTGTAGCCCTGGCTGTCCTGGAACTCATTCTATAGACCAGGCTAGCCTCAAACTCTCGAACTCAGAAATCCGCCTGCTTCTGCCTCCCAAGTGCTGGGACTAAAGGCATGCGCCACCACCACTGGCAGGACTTTACTTTTTATCTGTGCCCAAGGCATTTCCAATCTGAACTCAAGCTCTAAATATAGAAATTCATGAAATAAACCTTCTCATATAAGATTATATGATTTAAAATATAGGCAGTTTTGGCTTTTAGACTCCGGCACCTCATCTGTCTCCTAAATAAAAGAGAAACTTCCACAAAACAAACAAACAAACAAACAAATTCTCATGATGAGTGATCTTCCCATAGTTCATCAGGCAACAAACAAGCTGTGTTAATCCCCAAGGGACTGGGCACTTTATGTCCAGTTTCTGTCACTGTCTGCTAGTACTTACAGCTTTGTGATTGGGCTGCAACAAAATACCCTAGAACATTTCTTGCCTGGGCCAGGATTTAGTTCATATCTAGGGTTTCTCCAATATAGTCTCAAGCTGGAATTCCTGTGACACTAGGCAGAGTGCAGACACGGATTCTGGGGAAAAGATTGTTCTCAAAACTATATATCCT